>NW_020664419.1:2300721-2418034 GCF_002925995.2 Terrapene triunguis | reverse complement strand
CCTGGCGATGGGAACTACATCGCCCAGCATGCACCGCTTCCCAATGGCTCTCCCTGGCGATGGGAACTACATCGCCCACCATGCACCGCTTCCCAATGGCTCTCCCTGGCGATGGGAACTACATCGCCCAGCATCCGCTTGCTCCCGCTTTCCCAGGAGCCCCCGCGAGCCGGCGCCCCGTTTCCTAAGCAACGGGCTGGTAAACAAGCTGGCGGCAACCGGGCCCCTGCCAGGGGGCAGCCGAGTCTGAAGCACCAGCACACTCGCCCCCCTCCTCCTTCTCCCCCGCCCCCGCCGCTCCCCATGGCCGAGCGGGGGGGCGAGGAGGACGGCACGTGGGGGCTGCCCCCCTCCCCCGCCCAGCTCCTCGGCGGGGTCCCTCTGGGACCGACACCGCCTGGGGAAGGGCCCCGCCTCGGGCAGGCGCAGCTCAGTGGCTGCTACCCGGAGCCGGAGCCGCAGGCGGGGGAGGAGGACTCGGACTCGGAGTCGGACCTGGACCTGGAGCCGCAGCCCATGGAGGTTCAGCTCGGTCCCCGCCCCAGGGCTAAGGGGGGGGGCCGGACCGAGCTCTGCCCTGCCGGCGATGGGGAAGCTCCTTCCTTCTGAACACTCAGCCCGGCTGGGGGCACGCCCCGGCCCACGGGTGTGGGGGCGCCCGGCTCGGGTGGGCAGACTGGGGCCGCTCGGGCTCTCACATCTAGGCAGCGGGGTGGGAGCCGCATCTCCAAAGCCCCCTGTCCACACAGCTATTGGGGGGGGGGCTCTGCCAGCCTGCCTGCATCTGTTGACCGCTGGCTGGGTGGTGGCAGTGCCCTCCTTGGCTAGGGTGACCAGATAGCAAGTGTACAAAATCGAGACAGGGCGTGGGGGGTAATAGGTGCCTATATGTGAAAAAGCCCCCAAAATCTGGACTGTCCCTATAAAATCAGGACTTCTGATCACCCTACACTGCCAGGCAGGGCAGGGGGGGGATCCGATCATGAATTTTCTTGTGATCCCCCGCACCCCCAATGTGTGTCTGTGTCAGACAGAAGGAGGGGTATAGCTGAGGCTGAGTTTATTTCCCTGCCCTCCCTCCCCTGTGTTGCTTCCATCAGTGGGGAGCAGGTGTGTTTTCTTCTGCACCCTACCGGTTGCCTGCCAGAAAGGGGCAGAAAACAGGCTGGCATGCAAATTGCTGAATGAATGCTGCAGAGCAAATGCACCTCAGCATAGCTGTGTGCAGTGCGTGTGCCCAGCCCTGACGTTCAATACGTTCCCAGGAAGGAATGGATTTGTTTCGTTTCATCTGTCTCCAATCTGCCCATCACCAAGGCATTATCACCTCATATTTTTAATCATGTCTTAAATTTCTCTGTAGCACCATCCGCTGTAGTATCTCTGTAGCTCCAATTGCTGTAGGAGGTGCTCGGAGTTGCATTATTACTCTTTGATAAATTATTTATCTTGGTCCCTAGATTTGAGATCATTGTGTGGCTTCTCAACGCTCATAGGAATTTCACAAATCATTGGCTTATTTTCTCATTAAACCTGTGCACTGGTTCACTAGTGCCATCTGTTAACCACCCCCTTTGGCAGAGGACTGGTTGTTTTGTGAAAAGGATTTCACATTACTCAGGCAAAAAAATGTTAAGGGGCCATTGATTCTCGGGATGTATTAATTTTTGATCACCCAACTTGAGATATTTTAGGTCTGATCTGCAGAAGAACTGAGCATTCATAACCCAGTTGACATCTAAGGAAGATGCATGCACTCAGCGCCTCTGCAGATCAAGCCCTTTCTAAAGTTGAGCATCTGAAATGTGAGGTACAGAAAACTAAATGGCCCCTTTTGAAAATGTTGACTTGAGCCTTTTCTATTGCTCATATGAGAGTTTGGAGATAGTGTACAGTATGTTCCAGTGTGTTTTGAATGCTAAAGTTATATCCAATAATATTTTGTTTTTCTGGGTGTATAAAGCTGTTGCAAATGGTGCCACAGCAGGGACATGAGGCTAGAACTAAAACCTGTGTTCTGTTCTGACTTGCATCCCATGCAATCCCAGTGACTTCAGTAGGACTGAACAGTATAGCATTTGGTTTTTTAAATCTATCTAAGAGTGTGTCTGTCCTTCTTGTGTTTTGCAGGAACATTTTGATGGGGTACTGGATGAGGATACGGTGGCTGAGGCCCTGTACAAACTGGGGCGTTCAGCCCCTGGCGCCAAGTTTGTTTACCTTAATCTGTCGCTTTCAGTGAGTACAACCAAAGAACAAACATCTTTCAGCAGAGCCATCATTGTGATCACTGATGTGGTTCTCTGCTCACAAGTAGGGTGACCAGACAACAAGTGTGAAAAATTGGGACGGGGGTGGGGGTAATAGGAGCCTATATAAGAAAAAGATCCAAAAATCGTGTCTGTACCTATAAAATCGGGACATCTGGTCATCCTACTCATAGGGGTCACCCTAAGCTGAGTTTCACTCTTAACAGGCGATGGCCTGCGTGGCAAGATGTGTCCTCTTTTTCAGGAGGCAGGCGTAATCTTTTCACCTTCTGTAGTTGTCACTTCTGTGCCTTATGTGGGGACTTTTGAAAGGCTGTGACTTCACTCCTGGATCAGTCCCTCTTTGTTTTCTATAGGAACAGCTGTAGCTGTAGCTGTCAGGGATTCCTCTTTACTCTGTCTCCAGGGCAACTTCCTACAGTACTCTTGTTCTGCTCAGTCAGAGCAGAGGAGGAGGGGGAGGTGATAATCCCCCTGGAATACAGCCTGTAACATCACTCTGGTGGGAGGCAACTGCTGTTGTCCAAGGAGATTAGCAGAGCTGAGCCCAGTTAAAGATGACTCGCCACAGATTCCTCTTATATGCAGCCTGATTTTGTGGCATTCCCTCTGGATGCAGCCATCTCTCATGACTGCATTTTTTTTTTTCTGCTTTGACTTTTTTCCCCATTTGTGTCTGGTTTGGGCGTGAATAGACCTTGTTTTATGTAATCATATTCTGGTGGGCTCAGATCCCAGCATCCGCGTGAGGAAGCTGTGGATGTCTCATCAACACTTCCTTCTACCACGTCTCCTAAGAGAGCAGGGTGTGGTTACACAGCGAGTTATTAAAGCTTCTTTGCTTTTTATTTTCCCAGGGGCGTAATTTAAGTGACATTCGCATTCTTTCCAGATACATTCACCTAGAGAAGTTGGAGCTTTCATACAATAAAATTAATGGTATGTAGTAAGTACGCTAGTAAACTCTTGGCTTGTAAAATCATTTAAGATGAAAAATACAGTGTTGTGTGTAGCTTTAATATCATATAACCCTGTCCACACATTAATGACATTGCTAATCCAACTCTGTAGAGTGATACAATAGCTGCATCTCCTTGAGAATGATTTACTGATGGTATTCATACAGCTGTACCAGCATATGCTAGGCAACATGAAAGTAAAGATTATTGTCCGGTTTATTATTTGGACATAAAGTGCAAACAACCATGTTAGTGCAAGGTTAAGGTGGAGATCTTACAGCTATTCCAGTCTTGGGGCTTCTCTTCAGCAAAGATTTCCAGCTGAGGCTGAAGTGTACCAAATTGCGTGCTGCTTTTATGATGATCACAATCAGGCCTCATGTCATTTTATTCTGTGTTTGCACAGCACCTAGCACAATGGGGTCCTGGTCCATGATTATTATTAATAATAATAATAATAAGTAAGGCTTGTGCGGTAACCTGCTGCATCATGTAGCCTCTGCCTTAGTACTTATACACTGGGAGAGCTGGAGATCAGTACATCGCTGTGACTGTCACAACCTCACTGTGCCCATTTTAATCCGAGTACCAAGTAGATGCCTGAACTGAATAGGGCCCTTCTCCCAAGAGATAATCACTCCTTTCTTGACCCCTTTAAGATTATGCCTTTTATGAAATAATTACTAAGATCTAAATTCAGGGGGGGAATCGCTTGCTCTGCTATTATGCACATAACTCTTAAAATTGGCTTGAGTGATGCTGTGTGGAAGATGGATTGATTTGTGACTGACCTAAAGGTAAATTTTCAGTCTTGTCTGAGACTAAAGAGCCTAAGTCACTTTTGGAAATGAGATTTAGGCTCATAAATCACTAAGGCTCTTTTGAAAATTTTATCTCTAGGTGGCAAAGTTAAATTAGGATGATAGCAAACGAAACCAATTTTAAAAAAGATTTGATTTAGGAATTGGGCATTTATCTCTGTCTTGAATTGTTCACAAAGTATCTTTTGTGTAGGAAGAGGTGCTAATACATTGAATTACTGCGGGCCAAGCCTTGCTCTATGTCTTGCATGGTTTAAAATTGATTTTTGGTTGCTAGTGGGTGTAATTACCATATTACATTATGACTCCGTAATCTATGTATCCCCCTATGTATTATTTTACTTAATTTGGTGTTTTCCCTTTGTTATAGATCTGTCTTGTGTCAGTCATATGCCTTATTTACTGGAACTTGACGCTTCCAATAATGAACTGACTACATACTTTGATTTCAAGCCACCTAAAAATCTCAAGGTAAGTTGTGAAAAATGTTCTTTGTCAGGTTTGAATTCAAAGAGGCCTTTTAAACATAATTTAGATTCTGTACTAGGCCAGGCAAAGAGAGCAAACTTCCTTTGTCCCCTACACATCCATCTTATTCTGGTTGCCATTTAAAAAAATAATTGCACCTCTCATTTGGTTTCACATTCCTGAACCCCAAACACTATGGGAATGGCATTTTACACAATTCATTGTACTAGTTAAGATTTTGCCAAATGAATCAAATCTTGAATGGAATCAATTCTCACTTTTCAGATTGACTGGTACCAATCAGTACTGTGAAAGATATATGTGACGTATAGCCATATACTGTCCACTTTCTCTGCTATTGTGTTGATATAGTCCACTATGGGTTACAAAGATCTGGATATTGTTTTGAAACACTACCACTATGGATTCCTCTGCTTTCCCTTCCTGATCTCTAATCTTTATGCATCATTGCCAGGACCATTAATATTGTCTGTAGGAGGAACACAGAATAGTTAATGAAGCTTCCAAAATTTGAGTTATGTATCTAATAAAAAACCCTTTTGTTATGTCTCACCACGTATTAATATTAATGACCCTTTTATTTTGTCTACAAACCCCACCACAAGCATAATGGAAAAGCCAGTTAGTTTCACAGGGCAGCTGAAAGTGCTGAAGAAAGGAAAGCAACCTCGTGTGTCCTTTTTCTCTTCAGGAGGTGGATTTTTCATACAATCAAATACCTGAAATGCGAGATCTGTCCGCATACCAGTCACTTACTAAACTCACACTGGACCGTATCCTTTGTGGAAACCACAGCAGGAGAAGGTGGTTTGTTCTTGTTTTTGTGAAGGGCTGTTCATTCTGAATAGCTGCCCATCTTCACTGTGTAGCTTCACTCAACCATACGATTCTGCCTTGAAAATCAAGGTGAAATAGTTTTTAATCTCATGATGAAACTGATTTGAACTTAGTAAAACATTAATATTTATAAAGGCAGGGTGGGTGGGAGTGTTTGTAAAGATCAGATTCTCTGTCAAGGGAAAACAAAAAACCTTCATGCCCTGAAAAGCTAAGAAAGCCGTGAGTCGTACTCCCTAGACATGGCAAAGATGGTAAACAAATGCTCACTGCAGCACTGGGATAAGAAGTGTGATTTTTGGAGTTTACTTTAACTCCTTTGTGCTCAGATTCAGGATTTCCCTAAGCTATAAGTGAGAAGCCGGGAGAGAAAGACGGGTGAATCTCTCCAAAGTTGCCTGTTCTGTACATTTCCTCTAAAGCTCAGATTCTGGCCACAGTCAGGGCAGGATACTGGGCTAAATGGACCATTGGTATGACCCAGTCTGATTGTTCTTATGATACACACCTGTGAAAGAAAGAATTTAATGTTAATATGAATAATAAATAATAATTACTTGAGCCTAGGTATTAATTTAGATGTAATATATGGGCTAAAGATGTTAACATAATCAAGTCACTGTCCAACATTAAACAGTGTTAAACAAGATCCGAGGTTTTGTATACAGAGACCTCAACCTGCTTAGTACCATGGCAAACACACAATTAACAATCCTTTGAACTTTAGAAGGAAAAAGAGTTAACATATTTGAAATGTTAAATATGGCTTTCATTTTAATAATCCCTTATTCCTTTTCACTGGAGAGTTTTTAAAAGAAAAAAACCAACCTTGTTTGACAGTCTCTTAGGTAGATGATAACTGTCCATTTGAGGAAGAGAGAAGTTAGTTGAGACAGACTGGAGCTGTTGCTGCTGCTGCTGTTAAAGTCTGATCCTGTTTCATCCCCGGTGGCGTTTGGGATTCATCTGTAGCTAGCAAAGGTGGTGATGTCATCTGGGTCCCTCTCTCTGGCTAGGCCTGGTCAGGACATCTCTCAGGATTAGGATGTAGAAGTTCCCGGGTCCCAGGAGATGGTGGGGGTGCCAGCGATGATGGTGAAGATTGGACCCGCAGCCAATTTTTCTCCCAAAGTCTCTTCTTTTAAGGACCCCAAAAGGGAGTGGTAGGGGAATAGCCCACCCCCTCTTTATTTTGTCCACCAAGGTCTAGTTTCCAACACACCAATTTTGGTTCACTGATTTTTGGTTGCACACTTTTCTGGTTTACCAAGCATGATCTTAACATAAGGAGACTTTTTTTTTTATTTGGACTAATTCAATCTTTCTGACCTTTTCCCATCAACATTTGTTGTTCTGGGTTATTGTGACATTTTATAAGCTGTCATGTACTTGTTACAATTGAGTCATAATTAGGGTAAATTTGTAGGCCCAATTATTACAACAAGCCTCACTCATGGACCAGGACCCCTTTGTGCTAGGTGCTGGACAAAAATCAGACAAAAAGACAGTCCCTGCCCCAAGGAGCTTACAATCCAAGTATAAGACAAGAGACAATGGATGGATACTGACAGGTGGGGGAGTACAAGGAAACAGACCGTGTTAATCACCATGATTTGAAGTAGTCTCAGCACACCAATGGCTTAACAGTTATCAGGATTTTGTAGGCGTCACAACTCTCCTTTGCTAATGGGCAGGAAGTTCCCTTTAGCATTAAAGGCGGTTCAGCGTTTATGTAGATTTGATTTGATTGAAAATCAAGTTGGCGACAGGTGAGTTGCTTTAATTGAAAAAACATTCTGCTGGGTAACCTCAAAAGTAGCTAAAATGAACTGATTTTCAGGTTCCCACAGAATCTAGGAAAGTTAAGGCTATTAAATGTCAGTGTATAAGATCGTGCTCGTATGTGAGGTAAGACTACATGCAGTGCAAATTGTTCTCAAAAACACATTTCAGTCTGTGAGCACCCATTCTGGTGGAGATCTGATAAGGATGTGTTAGATACTTGTGTTTCTCCACTGTCTGCTTTTCCAAGGCATTTGCTGTGCAGAGCTGCCCTTATTCCTCCTGAAGGCTCTCCTTCTCCTACACTTTTCTAAGGTGTGGCCCACACTTAAAACTTGCATCGGCATTGCTGTGTTGGTCAGGGGTGTGACAAAAACTCCAGTATAGACACAGAAGACACTGTGCTGACAGAAGAGTGCTTCTGTCTGCTTAGCTAATGGGATTCGGAGAGGAGGTGTTCCTACATGGACTGAAAACCTCCTTCTGTTGGAGTACACTGCATTTACACTAGGGGGCTATAGTACCATAGCCATGCCAGTAAGGGGTCTGTAGTGTAGACACAGTCTAAGCTAGTGCTCTATGTTGCTCTCTTGCATTCCCATGTAAGCTTATAAATGCTTACTAAGGCTTAGGAACCTCTTTTCTCCTGCCTTGTAAATTGCATCCTGAGTCTTTGTTCCAGGAGGAGGGGATTGCAGGCTGTATCATTTTGGTTCTTTGTCTTCCATACTCAAGTAACCCTATTACTGAAGGATGTTATTTCAGCATTCTTATTTCTCACAGGGGTGGTTAGCTCATTCTCAGGGTTTTCAGGTTACATTATTGACAAGTTTCACAAGGTGTACAGATGACACAATTCTTGTTGGAGAATGGCACTGAGACGCCATTCAAATTTCCTATTGCAAAGCAAAAATAATGTGACCAGTAAAAAAGGGTCAAGGGTTGTTATCACTGATCTGAATAGGAATTAGGATTTTTCATTTGCTTTGAATGCAGCAGTTCAGTATCTTTATTTGATTCATTTGATTTGTTGCCAGCAATATGGGAAGAACAACTGTGCGTATGAGTGCATCAGGACCATTTGAAATTCAGGACATGAATGCAGAGTTTAAAATGCAACATGGCACCATTCCTAACTTGTGTCAAGCAAAACTCACAGAAGACATGGCAGCCAAAACAAGCTGTTCTTATAGTCTACAAATGAAACAACATTTCTTAAATATCTTACAGTGGTGAAAGTGTTTGGGATGCATTTCTTAGCAGACAGTAACTAAGCGTCTCTTACCATATTTCAATGAGCTGTGATGCAAATGGTAAGGTCATTACAAGTTTTCCTGACAGTTGCACACACAAACATACCTGACAGGATTATAAATTAATCTTCTTAGAGGAAATTGTCTAAAACAGAAAGGAATACAGTTTACTACGGCAGTAATACCTGACCGCGCACTTAATGTAGTGAGTCATTAAGATTCTAAAATCGGTTGTTAGTGCTGACTGATTTTCAGCATCTTATTTGTTTTACTTTACAACCTTTTATTTTACATTTGTAATCTCTTGGACCCTTATAGGCTGGTGTTCTACTTAGTGGCAATCAATGATTGATTGGATCCACTATGACCAATATCAATCATGTGCCCAATGAAGTTTTGCCGTAGACTTCAATAGGAAGAGGAGCAATCCTATTTTGTCATAAAGTCCCTGTCCAACTACCAAGTGTGGTACACTTAATCCTGCCTCAGCACAGGGGGATGGACTAGATGACCTCTTGAGGTCTCTTCCAGCCCTACATTCTATTGTGGTCTGAGTGCACTTTTCAAAACATGTCAAGCAGCCTAGCATAGGCCCTATAAAATGATAGATCCTACTAGGTAGGAATCTAGGCTAGAACATGGTGTTGGGGTTCAGTTATAGTTTGACACTGTCAGTGCAGATTGGGCCAAACCGTGTTAGGGTGTGTGTGGCAAAAACTGGCCAAACCCTGGTCGTTCAGCACAACACACAGTCGACCTATGGAACTCGTTGCCTGGGAATGTTGTGAAGGCCAAAAGTATAACTGGGTTTAAAAAAGAATGAGAGAAGTTCATGGAGGATAGGTCCATCAGCGGCTATTAGCCAAGACGATCAGGGATGCAACCCCATGCTCTGGGTGTCCCTAAACCTCTGACTGCCAGAAGCTGAGACTGGATCACAGGTGATGGATCACTCGATGAATTGCCCTGTTCTGTTCATTCCCTCTGAATCATCTGGCACCAGCCACTGTTGGAAGACAAGATACTGGGCTAGATGGGCCACTGGTCCGACCCAGTATGGCTGTTCTTGTGTTCTTATAACAAGATTGTATTTTCTTTCATTACCCTTGTAGGATAAATGCAGCTCCTCTAATTGCATTTGATTAGAATTATTGGTATGGTTCTGGCAGGGAAAAAATAATCTGATCATTTGTCTACAGGCATCTAAGGTTTGAAACATATAGTAAAGTATGGTCCCTGCCTCAAAGAATTTATAATCTTGAGTCCTCGCTCCTGCAACTGACTTGACATGTGTGGAGCCCCATTGACTTCAATGGACCTCCCAACAGGTGTAAAGAACTGCCCACGTGCATGCAGTTGCAGGATTGGGGCTCGGGCTTGAGAGACAAGATGTAAATGGTGGTTGAAACAAATAAGTTACAGTGGAAGGAGGAAGACAGGGTATTAGTAAAATGAACGTCTGTGTATGAGAAAGAGAGAGACCCACCTGCTAACTTAGTTCTAAATATTGCTATGATTTTTTTGTATGTGATTATTTTCCTTAAGTGCAACACTGATGCATAGATAATAATATAGAGGAGATCAAAGGGCTAGAGAAGTGCCATAGTCTGAGTTTTCTTAGCTTGGCACACAACAGGATCACTACAATCAGTGGTTTGAAAAACTTACCTGTCAAAATACTCTGTCTGGTAAGTGATGAGTTAATTTTTTTAATAAAAGCTCTCTTCTTTAAATGGCCTTGTTCAGCTCCTTAAGAAATGTATTTATGATAAGTCGTCTGGTTTCCATAGGTGTGTTTATAGTGGACACAAGTAAACTTTGGTTGAAATTTTGCTTTTGTACTATATACTGTTTTAGTAATGTCCTATCTCATTTTCTCTTTGGTAACCCTTTTAAAAGTTAAAAATATCAACAGTGTGTGGGCCCTAAATATAATGTTTGAAAGAATCAAAACTTTATTTTGAAAGAATCAGATGCGTATAGAAGAAATTAATTAATTAATTAATGAAAACAGCGATGTTTTTAAATAGACCTTCCCTTGCAAAGTTGTTTTGGTTTACAGTAGCACTGTGCTAGGATATGAGGGTGAAAGGGAAACTGCCCAGCCTATATTTATTTTCCAAGATGAGTAAAATTCAGTAAGTTAATAACGTCAGTTATAGAAGGAAACTTATTTTGAGGCTCTTGAAGTCAGAGTGGCAGCATGGCCCAATTAATAGGTCATGGGCCTTATTTCAGGATATGTTGGTTCTGTTCCTGACTCTGACACTATGTGGTTCACTTATCACAGAATCATAGAATATCAGAGTTGGAAGGGACCTCAGGAGATCATCTAGTCCAACCCCCTGCTCAAAGCAGGACCAATCCCCAACTAAATCACACTTACCTCAGTGTGCCCTTGTGTCTCAGTTTCCCCTTCTGTAAAATGGGGATAATACCTAGCCTTATTTGTAAAGCCCTTTGTGATTCTTTAGTGAAAATTACTACGTAAATGCCAAGTAGTAATAGCTGTAAGTGGTGTTAGAAACATAGGTAAGAATATTTTTAAATATGGGGGGGAGGGATAGCTCAGTGGTTTGAGCATTGGCCTGCTAAACCCAGGGTTGTGAGTTCAATCCTTGACGGGGCCACTTAGGGATCTGGGGCAAAAATCAGTACTTGGTCCTGCTAGTGAAGGCAGGGGACTGGACTCAATGACCTTTCAAGGTCCCTTCCAGTTCTAGGAGATAGGATATCTCCATTAATTTATTTATTTATTTATGAGCTGAAAGTGTGCTTTTAAGTCATTGTAAAAGCACAAAGTACATTTTTCCACCTCTTCATTTAATTTTCTTTGTAATTATGATCTTTAAAATAATGTAACTGATATCTAAAAGAATTTGATCTGAAAATACATATGTACATGCTTAAGTTTATACACATTAAGAGCAAATAAATACGTAAGTGCGTCATGTAAAGCAAGTTCTTTATTTTTATGTCCATAACATTTTTAATTTTTTTATTCTGTGCTAAAGTACAAAATGGCACTGTAGTATAGAAAAGAATAGTTAAGTCTTACATAAGTCAAATGCAATTGTTCCTTTCACTTCTTTAACTGATTAGCTTATTTTAATATGCACTAAAATGTATTCATTTTTAATAGTGGACAAAGTAATGAGCACTCTTGTATTTCAGGCATACCATTCTTCGCAAATCCCTCAGTGCCAATGAATCTGGAGCTCTGGCTCTCAGTGAAAGTAGAAAAGATTGATTCAGATTGAGAAAAATCGTATATTAAAATCACTGAAATTAATTATAAACTTGTTGAAAATTAAATTTTCAGAAAGATCTCTTTTCTCTTTACACAGTTTTAAAAATACTTATTCATCCTTTTCTTTAAGTAGAAACAGAGCAAGTCACCTAACTTCTCTGTTTCTGTTTCCCCATCTGTACAAGGGGCTAATAACACTTATATCTTATTAGTTGTATTTGAAAATGTTTTGAAGGTGAGAACTGCTATGAAACTGCAAAGCATTATTAATATGACCACGTTCTGTATTTTTGTATTTCCATGCTACTGTGACTGCTCACATAAAGAGTTCTCTTTTTTCTTTAATCAGCAAAGTAGGTAGTCACATAAAAATGATATAAATAGTGAAATTTCAATGTAGCGTCTTCTTTTACAAATTCAATTAAGATGCAAATAGACTGTACGTGGCAGAAAAGGGTTATTTTTTCCCTTTGATTCAGCTTTCTTTCCCTTTCCATCTTGAGCTCTTTCGGAAAGAAAATAGAAAGGTCTCAAGTTCAGAGGAAGGAGCGTAATTGTAAATACTGCTTAGATACGCCAAAGAGCCCATATTCTGCCCTTGTTTGCAAAAAATAATGAGTAGTGCTGTAATGAACTGGATGCTGAGGAAGTTTACACTTTCCAAAAGAGGATTCCCCACACAAATCTCTTTGGTGCACAGAATTTTGTGTGCACTATTTGCACAGCACTTTGCAACTACAACTCTTAGCTGTACCTTATTGAACAGAAGTCTCATGAGGAAGAGGAAGGGAAGAGAGAGTCTCCTTGCTATTAATAGCCCGATCAAAGATTTAAAAGTCAGGAAAAATGTCAAGGGCAGACAACCGGATCAACATCGCAATCCGTTTATTTATTTATTTCTCTAGTTCCTAAATATTTATTAATAGCATTTGAAGTTCCCAAATAGCTTTCAGCATAAAGTGACACCGGTGGAATGAGATGCGTAGCTTTCAAGGTTATGATTACAGATTGTGTCAGGTGGAGAGCCCATCTCGGTAGCAACAGTAATTGGGGCCCAAGATTAACGCACAAGCTAGCATGCTATACCATGCTAGGAGTTGGTAATAGGGATGGCTGTATGATTGATTGGGCTTCAAGAAATGAAACTACCTGGAACCTACTCAGAAACATGTGACCTTTTCATCTCTTCTTCTCTCCTGGAGAAAGGGGAATCTGGCCTTGTGTGGTGTACAGAGAAAAGCTACTTTAGGGGGCCCCAAAAGCACCGAGCAATCCCAACTACCAGATTCTGATATGCTTCCTTACAATAATTTCAGTGGTGGTATTCATGGAGTAAGATACTACCTAAACTAGAGGTTTCCTTAGGATAACACCCACTGAGGTGAATAGGATAAGTTGACACATCAGAGAGCTATTGTTTCGGGTTGCCTGCAGACTCAGGAAAATAACAGTCTATTGGTTTATGTACAGTTTACATTTTGATCTTTTTGCATCCATATAGGTAACAAACATAATTTGTAATAGATGAAAGCTTGGCTTCTGGGCACAATTCTACAGTGGTGATGGGATTCTGTAGCCACTTCCATGGCTATGAAATTGCAGAGAAAATCAGGGCCCTGTTTATTTTACTGACACGCAGCACCAACATGCATGCTACTTAAGGTAGTGCACTGAAGATAAACCAGTCAGGATTTGTTACTTCTTGAGCAGAATGAGAAATTATAAACTGGCATCTCAAGATGAGGATCGGGTTAATATGAGGGACAATGTTACTTTCATGCAATGCTAATGTATACAAGACCTAGGAGAAGAGAAATGGTATTTAAAGTGAACACAGAAATTACCCATTTAGACACTAGGATGCTGTTCTTCATCAGAAACATTTTTTTCACCTATGAAAGCTTGTAAGGACTTATTATATACTTTGGATTGATTTTCAGTGCTCTAACCAGATTGAGAAGATAACTGGTTTGGAGGACCTGAAAGTCCTCCAGAACTTGGACTTGTCCAGTAATAAAATCAGTAGCTTAGAAGGTTTGGAGGAGCATGATCTACTAGAAGTGATCAACCTAGAAAATAATCAGGTAACATCCTGCATACTAATCTGAATTGTTTTTAGCTTTACTGTCTCTTTCTGAAATTCAGCTCTTCGAAGTTCAAGTCAAAAATCCCATAACACTACAAGAAAGAAATGGCTTTCACTTTATAACCCATTCTTCCACCCTTACTTATGTTGAGGAGCACCTTACTCCCTGCTCTTGTTTAATTGCTTGGACTAATTTCTATTTATGTGGGTAACTCTTAGGGAGCATTTAGTGCTCATGATTGTGAAGGATGGACACATTCCCTAGAGTGGATACCACAGGGATATCACATTGCAGGGAATGGCTGCATAGGCGCTGACTCTGTGGGCGCTACGGGAATGGAGCACTCACAGAAAAAAATAGTGGCAGCTCAGCACCCACTGGCAGCCCAGATCAGCTCCGCCCCCCCACCCAGCACCTCCTGCCCACCGTGATCAGCTGTTCAGTGGTGTGCAGGAGGCACTGTGGGGGAGGATTGGGGATGGGAAGAGGCGGGATGGGGGTAGGGCTTGGGGGAAGTGGTGGAGTGGGGGCAGGGCCTGGGGTGGAGTGGTGGTCCAGCACCCCCCAGGGAAATCACAAATTCAGCGCCTCTGAATGGCTGTGCTGCCTTCTTCCATCCAGCTGTGCCAGAGAACCTCTACTTATACCTTAGCTACTCCAGCCCCAACAGATGTTGCCAATGTCCCTCAATCCTGCAACATGCAGGAGGTCGGACTGGATGATCATGATGATCCCTTCTGACCTTAAAATATGTGAGCTTCTCCTTGGGCCTCTGTCAGAGAATACCAGTCATGCATACCGTAAAATGGCTTTCGTTATACAGATAAATGGATCAGACCATCCAGCTCTTTTATATCTGTAATCTTAAAAAGGATTTGAACCCTGGGTCCTATAGGCAACGGTTAATCCATTAACCCAGCAGATCACAGAGACACTAAGGTCTTTAATTTCAGAAAAGACCCTCGGTGGATGAAGTAATATATTTTATTGGACCATCTTCTGTTGATGAATTCAATAAATAATACTACCTAACCCACTTTGTCTCTCTAATATCCTGTGACCAACACAGCTACAACACTGCCTACCTCAATGGATAAGTCATTCTCCTATCAAAGCCAAGACTTTGTGGTTATGATCTTAACCCACCTGAAATTATGAATTTTAAAAACGTAGGCAAATAAAAAGCAACAATAAAAACTGTAAATTGAAATATTCAGATTATTCTCCCAATTTTCAGGATACACCTACAAGTGTTAACGTAACCATTGTGAATTCTCTTTATAGCATCATATTCAGGTCAACATTTAAAGACACGTCAGTGTTTAAAATCACACAAGGCAGGATGCTAACTATAGTATGGGCATCATTAGCATTAATAATGCAGCCTCCGTTGCCTCATGTAGTTTTCTTTGTTCTCTATAGCAGGCAGAAGTTATTAATTCTGCCTCATCAACATTTGGTTTATGTCCTCTTTTAATGAAATATTACTGAACTGAGCAATGAATTGCCATCTTTCCAATATCTCCTTCTCTAGAGAGACTTTGGTAAAATCTAAAATTTCATTTACCTGAAAATGTTGCATTAAACTATTCAGTGTTCAATCAATATCTTAGGTGGCTGGTGTTCTATTTTTGACAATGGCATTAGAGTCAATGTATTTGATTAAAAATTCCAAACCATGTGACCTACTACTGCAGAGCAGAGTTTCTCTGTTATCACAAATGATCACACTGGATTTCATCTTCTCCCACTTTCAAGGGTTGGAAGAAAGGTCTGGAACCAGTTCTGACTCTGGAACAGTCCTCAAAGTGTTCATGGCTTCTTCCATCTGAATGGATCGGAGGCAGGACTCATGGTTCTTATGTCCCTGAACTTTAATCCCTAGACAAATGGAGCAGCATTGTGATCTACGGCCCTCATTTAGATATCTTAGACAGTGGTTATGAGGGTCAAAATAGAGAATTTAGAGCTGTAAGAGGGGTTTTCCTTGATCCCGATGATCTTTGCAGGTTCTGCCATATATAGAAAGTAAGATTTTATGGGAAAATTTCCTTCTAAAAACTATATTAGGGTGCAGAACCAAGAAACAATAAATGATCTATTTCCAGAGGGAAAACCCCTATCTAGGGGAATAAACAGTGTCCAACAAAATAAGAAGCAAGGAATTCGGACTTGCTGCTTTGGCATTTGGAAGGAATTGTTGGTTTATGGGAGGCCATGTCCCATCATGTAGCGTCACTTGGAACTTTCTCAGGCACAGGTGCATTCCAGAAGCCTTCAGACGTGTCTGGTATAACAATCATTGCTGGAATAGAGCAGCAGTACTCTAGGCAGGTTTCTGATCAGTGGAGTCTTTTGAGTTTCCCTTTTCCATGAGGCCACGGAGACTGAGCGTTCCTCTCATCCCAGAGGTAGGTAGGACACATTGATGGGACAGTGTAGGGCAGTGGTTCCCAAACTTGTTCCGCCACATGTGCAGGGAAAGCCACGGGCAGGCCGGGCCAATTTGTTTACCTGCTGCGTCCGCAGGTTCGGCTGATCGTGGCTCCCAGTGGCCGCGGCTCGCTGCTCCAGGCCAATGGGAGCTGCTGGAAGCGTCGCAGGCCGAGGGACGTAGTGGCCGCCGCTTCCCGCAGCCTCCATTGGCCTGGAGCAATGAACCGCAGCCACTGGGAGCTGTGATCGGCCGAACCTGTGGACGCGGCAGGTAAACAAACCGGCCCGGCCCACCAGGGGCTTTCCCTGCACAAGCGGCGGAACAAGTTTGGGAACCACTGGTGTAGGGAAAGCTTTGGCTACCACTTCATGAACTGTATATATCTAGAGGTTAAAATAACTATCCAGAGATGATATTGTTCTGGGCCCTTTCAGCTGTCCTGAATTCATGATTCAACAAACAGTGTAACATTAGCTTGGTTAGATGCCCAGTATGTCTGTTTTAAAGACAAGTATCTCATTAACTGCTCTGTAATCAGTAATGGCACCTGTGTTATCATCTCACCATAGTGGGACATTTTCCCTTTAAGTACTATTCTGTAGGAATTCTTCATCCATAGTATCAAAAGAATAGGTCTGGAAAATATAATGCAAAAGGTACACCAATTACTACCTTTCAGCAGATGCTTAATATTCCTGCATAAAAAGAGAAATCAGAATCCTATTAT
Source organism: Terrapene triunguis (assembly GCF_002925995.2). NCBI lineage: Eukaryota > Metazoa > Chordata > Testudines > Emydidae > Terrapene > Terrapene triunguis. The sequence goes on along the minus strand of NW_020664419.1, from coordinate 2,401,122 downwards.
ATAAAATAGGAGGATTTTTTAATGTAGCCACAATCAAAACATAGTGACATTGTTACTGCAGCAACATGGACACGGGAGTAAGTGTGCCTGTAGCACAAGCAGCTTTGTGTGCTCCAGAGATGATGCATTTCCAGGTGAACTGACTCACATACTTATTTTTCTTCAGGAAGATCAAGAAGCTTTTAGCATCTCAAGAGGGAATCATTAAGGGGTTGCAGAAACTAAGAAGAGGCCAGGTGGGGCAGGAGGTCCTGTTATCAGGAGTTGTCTGACAGTTGGCTGAACACTGAGTAAACACTATCCAGCACAATTTCAGCAGTAAAGCCTGGTGTCCAAAGCTGTGTCATGCAACTTGTTTTTAATTGGTTAATTTTGAGAGTCCTTGTTCCCCAAAATTCAATTTCAGAAAAGCTTGAACTGAATGAAAGCTTCAAATGTCTGAAACAGCTGGTCTGTGTTCTCTGAATCCTATATTAAGAGAGAAGCTAAATGCGTCTGTCAGAGATCCTAGTGTGCAACCCTCTGGCCACCCACTAGGCCTACTGGGAGGAAAATCCAAGCCTCTGAGTTCTGGATCCCTTGGGGTGTGTTAAACTCCTTGAGCCCAAACAGAGTCAAGCCTTCACCCCAATCTCTGGCTTCCGAGCCACATTTTCAGGGTGCAGACCTATCTGGCACCCCCCTCTGAATGCTGAAATCTGCTGTCTACCCTCCTAGCCCTTCTGGGCACAGTGCTGACCCTTCAGACTCTCCAGTGTTTAAACACAAACCCCTCCCAGAACTGTACCCAAAAGGTGTGATGCTTCTGGTTTACAGTTTAGCTCTCTCAGGGGCATGCAGTAGTTGTGAAGCAGTCAACACACCCGCACTTGTTCAGTCTATCAGCTTTATTCATTTTATATTTAATCATGTAAAGCACAGGTGAGTACAGACCAGCAGGCCACTTGTCCAATTTTAAACTGGACTGGCCTGCTTTTGTAATCTTTGTCCCTTGTCCAGTGCTGAGATGAAACCGGACATAGTTTTGTCCAGTATCAGATGTGGGACGCCATAATGGAGAGCACGCTGCTCTGCCCATGCTGGCGTGACCTCACATACAACATGCGTGCGAGGTCATGCTGGTGGGGACAAGGCAGTGCGCTGTTCAAAATGACACCACCTTCCGGCTTGACCTCGCATGTACTGTGCTTGTAAGGTTACGCCGGCGGAGGTGGGGTCATGCTGGCGGAGGTGGGCCCACACCATTCCCAGAAGCACCAGAATGTCCAGTATTCCAGGAATGTGCGAGTGGCCACCCTAAGTACAGATCACACAAACAATAAAATACTCTAGACACAATGTCCCTCACTAGCTCATCCTTAGCTTGGGAATCCTTGGAGGATCATCTGTGTTCTCTCAGGCAGGCAGGGTCCTCTGCCCCCTTGCTTATCCTGCCCCTGCAGCTGCCTCCCTCATCTTAATCTGGTACAAAATGGCGTTCAGTCCCAGTTTGTTCATTCCCCCCCGGTGAATCCCTTTATAGACTCCTGCTAGGGTCACTTGCTTCTTTTGTTCTGCCTTTTGGTAATTTCTCACTGCTCTCAACCTCCCCCATCTTCAGACAAACAGGGGAAGTGTCTTCTCCCAGCTCGAGCAAACCCATTTGCTCAAGGTATTTGAATAGAACATCATTCAGTGCACTCACCATTGTCTCTGGCCTAGAAGAGACATGACACAGCCCTGCTAACTCAGAGTGGATCTACATGCCTATAAGCTTTTCATGACATAGTAGATTCATGATACAATTTAATAAAATCATTCACAATTCAGAAGTGGTACAGACCAAACCCGCACACCATCACAGCATCAGTTCAGGACTCTATAAAAATATAAAGCACCCATACAAAATAAAGTGAAATAAGTAGGCAAAGATACCATTTTTGAAATAGTACAGAATGATTTAAAAGATTTACATTAACTGGCTCTCACAGTGACGATTTACAATCCAATTTTTCAAAAGTGGGCATAATGGTCTTATCTGCAAAAAATGTATGTGCAAAAAAATCCATACTTGTGAATGCAACATGTATGATTGCATAGGCAAAGAGATAATTGTGTGCACAAATGAGTACTTGCATGTGCAGATAATAGGGGGTGGGGTGACTTCCTGATTAGGTGTCATTCTACACACAAATCCACTATTGGTGCATCTATTCAGAATCATTCAGTATCTTGTGTTGTTTTTCAACACAGATAATGTATACATGTCTTGTTTTAATTGTCAAGTCCTGTGATTGGTCTTAGCATTCAAAAGCAGCCAATCACGCAGGTTTTAGAGTGAGGGCCCTCACTATGACTTTGCTTTGGACACCAAATGGAAAAAAAAAGTCCTTTACAGAAAGGGAGATTTTTTCCTGCTTGTGACTCTAAACCTTCAGGAACTGACTGCAAGCCGCAGTCTTTCAGGGCACCCCATTGTCTGGCTAGTTCACTTCAGCCAAAAGTACTACTATCTGATAGCGGTTTGTTTAATGGCCTGTATGAAATGTGGTGGTGGTTCTTAGTGTATTTCCAGTGTCTCCAAAAAAATAAATTGGGCATTTTGCGGTTTGGCAAGATATTATGCAAAAGATTGGAGAGAGCTATGTCTTTTAAAATAACCATCCGGTCTTGCCTAAGCAAGTCACCCAAGCATTATGGAAGCTACCTGAGTTGTGTGACAAGAAGTGTGTTACTGCATGCCGTGGATATGTGTACACCTTTGGTAGGTGTAGTGGGATTTTCGTGTCCACATTTTAGTTTGGCACCGAGATGCTTTCTCCCCATAGTTATCTTACGCTATGTGGCTTTTTACTGATATCATTTTTTCTGCGAATAACTAGATTTCTGAACTGGGTGAGCTGGAATATATTGAAGACCTGCCTCTCCTCAGAGTGCTCAATCTGTTAAGAAACCCAGTACAGGTAAGGAAAAAGGTGAATAGGTACCTGAAAATGTAGTTGCAGTGAATAGTTCATCCTATGTCAAAGTGTTAGAGATGTGTATGGACAGAATAGATGCTGGGCATGCCCCTCTAAAAATATGTAAAAGCTTTAGGGCCCTGATTCAATTCCCAATGAAGTTCATGGAAAGGATCCCATTAATTTCAAAGGCAGCTGGATCAAACCCTGAGTGAACAGCCACCTTTTACAACTGCCTCTCCTTGGAATCTCTGTAGCTCTGTCAGTCCCAGGATATTAGAGAGATAAGGTGTTTGAGGTAATAACTTTTTATTGGACAAACTCTGTTAGTGAGAGAGACAGGCTTTTGAGCTTACACAGAGCTCTTCTTGTGTGAGCTCGAAAGCCTCTCTCTCACCAACAGAAGCCTCATCCACCTTGTCTGTCCTTGGAATGGGCATCTTCTTTCTTTATGATAGACTTGTTTCTCATTCAAGGGCCCTACAATCTTCCCTGATTAATGAGCTAAAACAGCCCATTTATCAATGACAGAAACCTTTAAAGTGGAGTAAAATCTTATGTACTGACTTTGTACACCATGGATTTATAACTTGTCCTGGATGGTGCTGAAGATTAAAGGTCCTAGCACCCTGCTTTGATGATTTTAGATCCTCTTTGAACTTTGCAGTGTTTTCCAATGTCTGGGGAAGAAATATTAAGGACTTAACTTCTCCCTCCTGTTTCAAGATAACTCTGTCGATTTCTATGGTGGCTTCCTTGAGAATAGTCTGTTGTTGCATGCAATGAAATGAACGTAAAGAAATGTTTGAAATATACCACCTCTTCCTGACCTTGCAGCATTCTGCAGGATTTCCGAAAAATTCTGGATGGGTGAGGAAGGGGCAACACATATAGAACATTATCTGTGATTATATTATGTCCTGCAAAGTTGCAGAATTGGGTGGGGGGAAGTGGAGCATAGGAACCTATGAAAAGTTGGAGAACCAAGGTCAGGGGGTCAGTTGCATCCCTTGCCCCATAGCAAATGATGCCCCTAGCCCTTTTATATTACAATAGACAAAGCTCCTGAGAGCAGAATTTTACCCCATTAAAATGCATCTCTCTCTGTGTGTGCATATTTTTTCCAGTTAATTTACAGGGTTTTCAGTTACTTGTGAAAAATAAACAACAATTATCTTAAAACAGCTTTGAGACTGTCTTTGAATTTCAATGGTTTAACAGGACCTGACTTTTCTCAGAATTAATATGCTTCAGCAGGTTGTCAAGATGTCAGCTTCCTATTTAATTGTTAATTATTCTTTTTTATTATGTATCAGACGTATTTTTTTTAGTGATTTATATGCATACATAGTGATTATATTTTATACTCTAACTTTAAAGAAAAGTTCCCATAACACTACTTGCAAGATTAGTGGTATTAGCCATGGGTTATTATCTAATTCCCATATGGGTAATTACTTTTTGTCCATCTATGTTCCCTGTACATTTTCAGTTGGCTATGGTATTATTCTTCAGTTCCTGTTTCAAACTGTTATACAGTGTTGCTTTAAGCTGGTAAACAGCTCTCTGGTTTCTTTCTAGAGGCGGCTGCATTTCAGTGGTGGAAGAAGCGATCGGTTTATGCAACACATTGAGATCTTTCGTGGTGAAAGACGTTATACATTATAAGATATTATGTTCAAATGGCCTCCGGGATATTATTTGCTATCTGAATTGAAATATTTATATATGTAAAAGTGAAAACAACGGAACGCTTCTTTTATTTCTATCAGGAACAAACAGATTATTGGCTCTTGGTGATTTTCATATTGCTCCGACTAACAGAGCTGGATCACAGGAAGATTAAAGTGGAAGAAAAGGTATATGGCAACTGTTGGAAACGCCATGTCGTTCTGGAATGGTGCTAAATAATCCTGTTTCCTTCTGGGCAAAGGTGGTAAATGCAAGTTGTTTTCATAAATATTTATGTGGAGATAAAAATTGCTTTATGTGAGGGGAAAAAAAATTCCCCACACTCCAGCCAATAGGTATCAGTTCAGTTCAGTTTTGCTTTTAAGACCCTGACATCTGACGATATAGCTGTTGTATTGTCAAAAGCAACTCTAGTTTACCAATATACAATTCTTACATAAAGACTGTATTTCTTAATGAAAAAGTAGATTCTGTCAGAGCAGTCCCTAGGTAGTTGTTTAGATTCATTAGTTAATATTTGTAAAGTGCTTTGACGTAATCACCATGTTACTGCTATTATTTTCTTAAGATATCTCATACTGCAAAGTGAATTGTCTGAAAGCTGTAAAATACTAGTAATTCTTTTAGCTGTTTTTATTAGTTAGGATGTGATTTTTAAAAGAGCCTTCTGCAAGAAATAACTGGAGGGACTAGTTGGTAACCCTGGCACTGTGTAGAATGTTTCACTTCTAGGGCTCCTTTTATACTTACAGGGGAGCTGTATCTAGAAATACACGGTTCCTGTGTATAAGGGACTAGAATGCATGGGCCAAACCCATATTAGAATCATCAGGATTAAGAACTTGCTAGCCTAGGTTGGAGTGTTGGCCAGAACACTTCCTTTAAAAATGGTCCTTAGCTCGTTCACTCCAGCCTTGTCACCCATATTAGAATTCTTTTCAAATATGATTCCCCAGCAAGTGTAGACAGGGCCCAGATCACTGATTTAAATCTGCCTGGGATGGAGTAGCCAAAAGGGCTACCATCTGATAGCTGTGGTTTGGTGGCCTGTATGAAATGAGTTGGTGGCTCTTAATCTATTTCCTAATGGGCTGCTGTCTACATAAAAAAATATCCACTGATCAGTAACATGATTAGAAGTTTCAGCAGAATGGACCAAGAATATAATGGACTTGGAGACTGACCTCTCCTCTCCCTCCTAGATCAAAGCTGAAGTACCTTTTCAGGACCATTTTGGAGGAAGCTTGCATTGATGGTACCCCTGCTTTCCCTTTCCTGGGGAATAAATGAATGATTTCTGTCTCTATGACTTTCAATCTGGTATTTTTCACCAGCACTAAGAACAGAAAAAGTAATGAATAATGAAAATATAGACAAAATGAGGGTGTACTTTATGAGCTGACCCCCTTCCCTTAACCTTATCCCTCCAGCCAAGAAAAGATAGAATAAATTAAGAGAGATGGTGAGTTAGTTTTGGGTGCTTTCCACCTATTTCTTGAGCTGAGTTTAAATTTCCCAAAAAGCTTTATATAGTCACACAATCATAGCTAAGCCAGATAGAACGATTGCCCCTTGTAAATATGAAGCCATCATTATTCAGACTACTTTATTCAGGGTATTGCAGGTAAGAAGAAGGACATCACTTTTCCCTTCCTATGCCTCTAACTCTGGAAACAGGTTGCTGCTGTGAACAAGTATGATCCTCCTCCAGAAGTAGTTGCTGCTAAAGATCACATGACCCATATTATGTACAGCATGATTCAGCCACAGAGGATCTTTGACAGGTAATCTTATCTTCAGTTCACATCTGGTCCTGTAGGTGGCACTCAGGTAAAGCAGAATATGTTGTTATATTTAGTGGGACATTTCTCTGTCCCTCTTCCACCTTTAAATCAGCCTCACAAAGAGTAGGCATTCTGCAGTCTGCTGTTGTCAGTCTGAAAATTAGGCATATCCTGCTTGGTTGAATTGATTATGAAATGAAGTTAGTTGCTCACCTTGAAGCTCTGAGACAGATTGCCCACAGCTCTGTTTCTTTTAAACAATCTGTTGAAGCAGATGGCCATTTGCACCATAAATGAAAGATGCGAAAACTCTATCAATACCCAGTGGCAATTTAAAAATCTCTAGAGGGAGAAGAGAGCTCTAAAATTTATCTTCTTTCTACTCTATTTACTTCTTCCCTTCAAACTGTTGGCATCCCATTGTGAGCGAAATAGCTTTACTTTGCAACTCAGAGCACAATTTACACACCCAGAGCCAAATTTTCAAGCTTGCATTTATGGAATTCTGGCCAGTTCTGCATTTGGAAGGGAAAGGTGTTGACTACTGGTTAAAGCACAGAATTGGGAGTCAGATCTCGGTCCTATTCCCCGCATTGCTGCTGTCTTCCTGTGTGACCTGTCTCTGCTTCATTTTCCATCTCTAAAATGGGACTATTACTCATCTACCTCCCAGGGATGTTGGGCTTAATTCATTAATATTTGTAAAGTGCTTTGAAATACTCATGAAAGGTGCTGTAGATATGCACAGTATTATTATTAAGGTCAAGATTTAGGCACTCATTATCACTTAAGTTCCCAAAAGCCTACTTAAGCACCAATTTGGGCACCTAAACACATAACTGGGCACTCTGTCTTAGGTCCATACTTTAGTAATCCTGAAATCTACATTTTTAGAAGACGCTCATTGTGATTTCTACAGTTAGGGTACGTCTACACTTACTTCCTGGTTCGGCGGCAGGCAATCGATCTTCTGGGATCGATCCCGGAAGTGCTCGCCGTCGACGCCGGTACTCCAGCTCGGCGAGAGGAGTACGCGGCATCGATGTGGGAGCCTGCCTGCCACTTTTGGACCCGCGGTAAGTTCGGACTAAGGTACTTCGAATTCAGCTACGTTATTAACGTAGCTGAATTTGCGTACCTTAGTCCGAAGTGGGAGGTTAGTGTGGACCAGGCCTTAGAATGGCTTCCTCTCTATGGCCCTGATCCTGAAAGTTGCTGAGCATGGTCTCCATGGCTCTGATTGCTCTCAAGGGGCCCAGCTGCCTACAAAAGGCAGTTAGCATCTTGCAGGATCGGGCTGTAATTGAGTATTTCTTGAATAGCATAATTGCTTCGCCAGAAGGCATCCATGCTTGGCATCCTTCCAACACAGATATAGGCCCAGTTCGGGTATTTCTTTATGGGTGTATGTATGTGAGTTCAGTGCTGGAGATATACATGTCTGTAAACCTCTGTATTCAGTCAGAAGTACTGTATAAACAAACAGGTAAACATATGGTCTGGCACTTAAGGTAGCAACCAATAATGTTAATTAAGCTTTGAGTGCCTGCCAGTGCTCAGCTGGAAAAGCACGCACTGCCCTCATTAGTGAAATCTTCCTAATGATGATTTTTTTCTAATTTTCTAAATTAGAAAATGCTCCTTGTAGCCACATTTTTATAGTTCATTTGCATTAATCTCCTTAGATCACATGCAGGGCATTTTTATTTACTGTATTATTAATAATTCCATTAAAAAACTATGTAAAGAACTGTAAAGTTGAATAGTTGTACACTCAACAATCAGGAAATGTCAACATTAACATTGTGCAATATCCTTTCTGCGTAGGCAATTCAATACTGTCTTTAATCATAGAACATTCTGCTATTTAAATAATACAATATAATATGTGATTTTTTTTCTACAACTTTAGATACACATGAAGGCTAAGTCACAGTCTATAAGTACATGGGGAAAAGAAATTTTGTCATAGTGGGCTTTTCAGTCTAGCAAACAAAGGTTTGAGTTCGATCTAAAGGCTGGAAGTTGATGCTAGAGAAATTAAGATTAGAAATAAGGCACAATTTTTTTTAACAACAAGGATAATTAACCATCAGAACAACTTAACAAGGGTTTTCTATTACTGGAAATTTTAAAATCAAGATTGGATGTTTTTCCAAAGATATGTTCTGACTCAATCACAGCTATTGGACTTGAAGTCCTATGGTCTGTGTTATACAGGAGATCAGACCAAATGATCACAGTGGTCCCTTTGGACCTTAAAATATATGAATCTTTGAGAATTGTGTATTACTTTGAATGCCAAAGCCCACAAGTTGCAAAATACACAGTGAATGAGCCAAGGGCACCACACCTTACAAGATACTCCTTACAAGGTTGTGGGGGGAAAATTGTATGATGATGTAATTAAAGACTGTATTGTGATGTGTTCTTCTTGTTCTGCTGATAAAATAGTAAATATGGGGACTTTGAGGACATGTTCCTGTGGTCTAGCAAGAGGAATGTATTTAAAGAAATTAGAGTTCTAAGTAAAAACAACAAGGAGTCTTATGGCACCTTAAAGACTAACAAATTTATTAGAGCATAAGCTTTCATGGGGTATGAGCCACTTATTCAGATGTATGGAGTGAAAATTACAGTAGGCAGGCATAAATATACAGCACAAGAAAAGATGGGAGTTGCCTTACCAAATGATTCAATCAGGGTGGATGTGTCCTATTCCCAAGAGTTGACAAGAAGTTGTGAATGCCAACAGTGTAAAAATTACTTTTTGTAGTGCTAACAATGCCAATTCCATCAGGGTGGATGGCCCATACTCAACAGTTGATGGGAGATTACTTCCTGTAGTGACCCAGCCACTCCCTGTCTTTATTCAGGCCTAATTTGATGGTGTCAAGTTTGCAAATGAATTCCTGCTCTTCAGTTTCTCGTTGAAGTCTGTTTTTGAAATTTTTTTGTTGAAGAATGGCCACTTTTAAGTCTGAAATTGAGTGTCCAGGGAGGTTAAAATACTCTCCCACTGGTTTTTGAATGTTATAGTTCTTGACATCTGCTTTGTGTCCATTTATTCTTTTGCGTAGAGACTGTCCGGTTTGGCCAATGTACATGGCAGACGGGCATTGCTGGCAAATGATGGCATATATGACATTAGTGGACGTGCAAGTGAATGAGTCCCTGATGGTGTGGCTGATGTGGTTAGGTCCTGTGATGGTGTCACTTGAGTAGATTTGTGGACAGAGTTAGCAACAGGGTTTGTTGCAGGGGATGGTTCCTGGGTTGGTGTTTCTGTGTGGTGTGTGGTTGCTGGTGAGTATTTGCCTCAGGTTGGGGGGCTGTCTGTAAGCGAGGACTGGTCTGCCTCCCAAGATTTGTGAGAGCGAGGGATTGTCTTCCAGGATAGGTTGTAGATCCTTGATGATGTTCTGGAAAGGCTTTAGGTGGGGGCTGTAGGTGATGGCCAGTGGCATTCTGTTACTTTTTTTGTTGGACCTGTCCTGTAGTAGGTGACTTCTGGGTACCCTTCTGGCTCTGTCAATCTGTTTCTTCTCTTCCCCAGGTGGGTATTGTAGTTTTAAGAATGCTTGAAAGAGATCCTGAAGGTGTCTGTCCCTGTCTGAGGGATTGGAGCAAATGTGGTTGTATCTTAGGGCTTGGCTGTAGACGATGGTTCGTGTGGTGTGTTCTGGATGAAAGCTAGAGGCATGTAGGTAAGTATAGCGGTCAGTAGGTTTCCGGTATAGGGTGGTGTTTGTGTCCATCCCTTATTTGCATGGTAGTGTCCAGGAAATAGATCTCTTGTGTGGACTGGTCCAGGCTGAGGTTGGTGGTGGGGTGGAAATTGTTGATGTCCCGGTGGAATTCTTCAAGGGCCTCCTTCCCGTGGGTCCAGATGATGAAGATCTCGTCAATGTAGCGCAAGTAGAGAAGGGGCACTTGGGTACGAGAGATGAGGAAACATTGTTCTAAGTCTGCCATAAAAATGTTGGCATACTGTGGGGCCATGCAGGTACCCATAGCAGTGCCGCTGACTTGAAGGTATAAATCGTCCCCAAATCTGAAATGATTGTGGCTGAGGACAAAGTCACAAAGTTCTGTCACCAGGTGAGCCGTGACATCGCTGGGGATACTGTTCCTGACAATTTGTAGTCCATCTTTGTGTGGACTGTTAGTGTAGAGAGCTTCTACATCCATAGTGGCCAGGATGGTGTTTTCTGAAAGACCACCAATGGATTGTAGTTTCCTGGGGAAGTCAGTGGTATCTCAAAGATAGCTGGGAGTACTTGTGATGTAGGGCCTGAGAAGAGAGTCATCAAGTAATTATATATTGTATAGATACACAATATGACACTACTTTATAAAAGAGATGACAATAGAGAGAAATCCACATTTTACCAGGTTGTATCAGTTACTTGTGTATTATATGTATTTTTAAGGAATATATTAGAAATATATTGAAGAAACTGATTTTATCTTCACGTGCTGGGTTGACATCATTAGTCACATGTGACATGGCCTTGAGAGGGTAATGAGAACACCTCTACTGTGTGTAAATAAATTCTGAAATCACCAGTTATTAAACGTGTTTCATGGAATTCCCATCTTTAAAAGGGTCCCTTTTTAATAATTCACTCACTGACTGTAATAGTTATCGCTGTCACTGGCATCTGTTGGGCTTGTTCTGTGTTGATCTGGTCCCTTCCTGACAGCAAATGGCAGAAAGGGGGAAGGCAACATGAAAACATGGAGTAACAGTGAAGAAAGGGGGAGTTTCTTGACTTGAACTGAATGCATCACAGTAGCAACTTTTTGCTGTAGAAAATACAGGGAGAATATTTTGCATATTGTTATTACATTGGCTTTTTAATGTCTCGGTGTATTTTTTAAAGATTATTTTTGTGGCAGTTGTGTAAATATGTCTATAATCAGGATAAAAGCTATGTCCCTAAGGGTGCTGCCCTTCGGGTGCTCATGCGCCCTGTGCCTTTGATCAGAGATTTTTGGTGGCAGTGTCCATTCGGCCCACACATGTGCCCTACACATCCTCATGCCCCGCACTGAGGCTATATAGAGCTGTGTGGGCAAACCATCCTCAGTTCCTTCTCAACCACCTTCAGCCTGAAACTGAGTCTCTAGCATGTCTCCTTCTACTAATACTTTAGCATGGTTAGTTCGTTATAGTTGTAAATAGTTCATATTTGTAAATGGCTTCCCTTTGCTTTGTTTTCCCCGTTTAGTGGGGTCACTTTGGACTCTTTATTTCTGGGGTATGCCTGGATCCCTAGTCTTTAAACATTGTCTTTCTTGTCAGGAGTCTATCCTGCTTAGTGATGGACACTCTTGGTGTGTCAAGTGTTTGGGGTATACTCATATTCCCTTGAAATGTAAGATTTGTACTTCGTTTCAGAGAAGATCTCATTAGAAGAGGGAGTTCAAATTCAGGCTTCTCGTGATGGAGCAAGCCTTAAAACCAGCTTTGGATCAGGACTTTGAGAACCCCCCTGTATGGATTTCAGTCTCCTGGAGCTTCAAGGAGTGAGACTGCTAGTACCCTGTCTACTTACAGATCTAGGTCACCAAGGGCTTTTAGGGGTACGATTCCTGCTACCCCAGTTGCCTCAGGATCTTGGTCACTGAAGGACATAAAGGAGAAGTTGGTGACTACCTCAGCCATTTCAGGATCCCTGTCACCAAAAACCTCCGTGGGGGTGTCTGAATTTGTGCCTATAGTACCAAGACCCTAGTGCTCCAAGTTGGTGGAAACTGATAAGAAAAGCAGGAGTGCTAGATCTCTGGGAAAGAGGCCTCGGTCACTGAAGACCGCCAGCCCCAAAAGGAGCACTGCTGAGGCTCCAAGTGCTTCTGGTACTGTGAAGATGTCTGAAGCTGCTTCTAACGCTCATGCCGCTACTAAAAGAAACTGGTTCCAAAGACCTCCCTTGCTTCCAGTGGTCACAATCACACTAGCAAGAAATCAGCATTACTTGACCCTTCAGTACCCTTGGTACTTATGCCCTGGACTGCAACATCTGAATATGTTACTTAGGTGTGCTTATTCTTCAAGACAGATACCTACCTCATACTGACACCAACCTCTTATGTTCTTTGGTATTGTAGGAGTTCAGATACTTAAGAGATCTGTTTCTAATGAGTTGAAATCTTTCACTGCTTTCAGGTATCGTACACTTTTTGATACAGAAATCATCTGGGTCACCTGCTACCCACATCTCATTGAGACCTTCTGGTTCTCCAACTTCGATCATTCATGGAGATCAGTTATCACCTCCTTTAGAGAATGTGCATGAGGACTCTGACTCGGATACTCAGTTTTCAGTTCAAGGGTCTTTGAAGAGTATTTATTCACCTCTGCATACTGAAAGAAGGGAGGATAAACATCCACCACTTTCAACCAGTTGAGATGACCAATAGTAGCTATCTCTGCCTATGCCCTATGACTCTCTCTAGCAATCTTACTGGGACCCATGGGTCCTATACTGCCAACAGTTTCTAAGGGCGCCCAGTACAAACCACAGGGAACATAGGAAATTCCATTTCCCTGTGTGTTTGCTCCCTCCTCATCAAACAGAGTTGGTACAAGAGACCTTTGAGGAGCAGGAGGCAAGGGCTGATGAAGAGGTGAAACCTCATCCAAATATCTCTTCTTCATCCCCTGATGAGGCTATAATGCCCCCTCAACCTTCATGGCAGATTATTTTTGTCATTTCCAGGACCTGATGAAGCGAGTTGGGGACATGCTTCAAATTCGTTTTGAGGAAGTTCAGGACTCCCATCATAAACTCCTAGCTATTTTGTAAACCTCAACCTTGTTGCAAGTGGCTTTTCCAATTAATAAGGCTCTCTTTGAGCCAGCCACACTGATCTGGTAAACTCCCGCCATGGCACCACCTACATGCCAACAAAAAGTATTATCTTCTTTCCAAGGGTTTGGAATTTTTATTTATACATTCCACACCAAATTCCTTAGTTGCGGATGCAGGGAATGAACATGAAAGGCAGCACAACACGAGTGCTGCTCCATATAATAAGGACCAGTGGCATCTTGTTCTTTCTGTTCACAAGAGCTACTCTTCTGTGACATTACAATTTAGGATAATGAATCACCAAGCACTCATGTCCAAACAGGACTTCCTGAATTATAACAAATTTAACAGCTTTATTGAACATTAACCAAAAGAGCCCATGAACAATTCAAAGCCATCATACAGGAAGGTCAACTTTTAGCAAAAACATCCTTGCAGACCTGCTTGAATGCAGCTGATACCACAATCCAGTCCATTTTCACCACCACCGTGATGAGATGAGTGTCTTGGCTTCAGCTGTTGGGCTTCCTTACAAAAGTGCAGACTATTGGTGAGAACCTTCCTTTTGATGGCCATAAATGGTTTTTGGAGTCTACAGATGACACTCTTCATACCTCGAAGCACTACGCTTAGATCCCTCGCTATATATATACCTGCAAATAAAAGAAAGTTTAGCAGGTCTCAGATGGCACAGAGATTTCACCCAGCTTATTATTTTACCTTCCCTAGACCATCCAAGCCACTGGCCAATGTATATGCAGCTACTACCACAGCTGTCTCATCCCAGCCATCCATGTCGTCCAGGCACCAGTTTTGATGGCTTGGTCTACAGTCTGAACCACCCTCTCAACAGGGCCTTATTGCTCCACCATCCCAACTTCCTTCCCCTCTTTGGACATGGTCTATCCCAATTTCAACCTGCTTGGGAGAGCATAACATCTGACAAATGGGTTTTGGAGGCCATCTGAACAACTATGTGAAACCTCAGAAATTCAGGATGGTGAGTCTAGCAGGTATAATTCACTCCCCAGATTCCAAAGATTCATTTGTGAATCTTGACCTTCAAGACACCTACTTTTATATTGTAATTCATCCCTCTCATAAGAGGTTTCTTTGTTTCATAGTCAATCACAACCACTACTGTGTGCTGCCTGTCAGCCTCTCCTTTGCCCAAAAGATATTCCCAAAGGTTATGTCGGTCATATCTGCCCATCTTTGTCATCTAGGGATAATCATCTTCCCTTATCTCAATGATTGGGTACTCAGAGGTCATTCTTATCATGAGGTCCTATAGGCATTGCAAACCACAAGGTCCACAGCTTAGGCCTCCAACTCACTCCTGAAAAGTGTGTTTTGCCCACAGTTCAACAGATAGCCATAACAGGCAAATTTTACCTTTCTGGGGACAACTTCATGAACCTAAAAAAAATCTTGCTGCAAGAATTCAGATAAGTCCTCAAGCCGTGGCAAGAAATTGTCTTCAGCTGTTGGTCATATGGCAGCATGTATCTTTGTAACCCAACATGCCAAATTATCTCTCTGAAGTTTCCAGGGATGGCTCAGGACAGTTTACATACCAAACAAACACAGTCTCAACAGACAGGTCTTTGTTTCTTGGCAAGTTCTGGAAAGCTCAATTGGTGGAGTATCCTTCCAAGATATCTTTGAGAGTTCCTTTCTTGCAAGCTCCTCTGACTGTTGTTATAACATCAGGCATATCCCTCTTGGGCTGGAGAGCTCCTTTTGGACCAGGGCAAATGGTCTGCCTAAGAGAGTCTTCTGCACATAAACATTCTGGAACTGAGAGCAATCAGGAGGGCTTGCTCCGACATCCTCCCATTGATCAGAGCCAAATCCATCAAGATCATGACAGACAACGTGGTCTGCCTGTTCTACATCAATTATCAGGATGGGACATGTTCCCCATCACTCTGTGCTGAATCGATGAAATTCTTGAATTGGCACATGGCCAACAGAATAGTCATCTCAGCAGCTTATCTTTTGAGCATCAGAACACCACCGCCGACAAACCTGAGAAGATGTTTCTCTGAGAGTTACAAATGGGAGTTGGATTCTTAGGTCCTCCACAACATATTTCTAACCTAAGGGTGTCTAGAAGTCGATCTTTGTGCCACTGCAGCCAATGCAAAATGCAACAGATTCTGTTCGAGAGGGGGACTTGATCCCCAATCACCAGGAAAGGCTTTCCTCATCTCATGGGTAAATGTGTCCTTTATGCATACCTACCAATGCCGTTGCTCTTAAAAGTCCTCAGCAAGATCAAGGAGGGCAAGGCCAAAGTCATTCTGATTGCACCAACTGGCCAAGACAAGTCTGGTATCCTTACCTCATCCAACTTATCTCTCACCCACCTTGGTGGCTTCTGACCAGTCCCCGCCAGATGTCTCATGATGTTGGTCAGACAATTCACCCCAACCTGGATGTTCTGCAGCTCCAAGCATGGCTCCTTAATGGTTTTGTGAGTAAGAGTCTTCTTGTTCATCAGATGTGCAACAGGTATTGGTAAACAGCAGGAAGGAGTCTACGAGATGCATTTACTTTCAAAAATGAAAGAGATAATCTTTAATGTACCCATCAACAAGTTTCTCCTGCCTGCTCTTCTCTTTCCAATGTCCTAGACTACCTATTGGAATTGAAAAGATCAGGGCTTTCTATGACCTCTATCAAAATTAACTTGGAAGATATAACTGCCTTTCATTCATCCTTAGAAGGTTTTTCAGTTTTCGCTTATCCTATGTCAAGATTTCTAAGAGGTCTAATGAATCTTTTCCCAAAAATTGGAGATCCTACTCCAATCTAGGACTTGAACCTTGCCCTTAATTGCCTCATTAGACTACCATGCACCATGAGTGGTGGCTATCACTTCTGCCTGGAGTGTCAGGGAACTGGAGGCCTTAATGGCAGATCCTCCAGGTACAATGAAAAGGTCTCATTACAACCGGTTCCTATGTTTTTACCTAAAATACCTTCTGAATTTCAACAGATCCAAGGGATCTGCGATCTCCCTGCAAAGACTTTCAGGGTGGATTTCTGGGTGTATTATTGCTTGTTATTACTTGGCTGACATTCAACCTCCCCCTAGAGTGGGGAGCATTCTACAGGGTCACAGTCTACACAGTGGCTTTACTCAAAGACGTTCCAGATGTCTCAAAGATGCTGAAATCTGCAGAGCTGCAACAT
This sequence comes from Terrapene triunguis, assembly GCF_002925995.2. Lineage (NCBI taxonomy): Eukaryota > Metazoa > Chordata > Testudines > Emydidae > Terrapene > Terrapene triunguis. Next base: position 2,384,688 of record NW_020664419.1, on the reverse strand, counting down.
GAATCTCTGTACAGACTTTCTCTAACCTTTATGTTCTGGTTCATGCCGTTAGACAGGTGCTGCAGTTCGCAATGCAGTTGTCTCTTCAGTACTGGACTCTGCTCTGAAGCTCCCTCCTCTGTAAGGGGATACTGCTCGGGAGTCACCATAAGGACACTGCTTAAAGAAGAAGGAGAAGGTTACTCACCTTGCGCAGTAACTGGAGTTCTTTGAGATGTGTGTCTCTATGGATGCTCCAGTACCTGCCCTCCTTCCCCTCAGCTTCAGAGTCTCCCTTGTGGGACTTTGCAATGAGGAAGGAACTGAGGGCCGTTCACTGTGCAGCCTTATGTAGCCTCGGTGAAGGGCATGAGGATGTGTAGGGCACGTGTGTGGGCCAAATAGGCACGGCTACCAAAAATATCTGATTAAAGATGCAGGGCGCATGTGTACCTGAAGTGGAGCACCCATATGGAGACACATCTTGAAGAACTCCAGTTACTGAACAAGGTGAGTAACCTCTTCTTCTACTGAGGGATTCCACTGACATCCTAACCCAAGAGTAGTCTAGAGTAGTGTTTCTCAACTTTTTTGATACCAGGGATTGGCTTGCTGCTTTCTTAAACTGTGTCAGGGAAAGCTCAGGAACTGGTGCCAATCCACAGACCGGTCGTTGAGAAACACTGGCCTACAGAACAGGGCACTAGACTGGGATGCAAGTGACCTCGGTTCAGTTCTCAGTTTAGCCACAGAATCCCTCTGTGACCTTGGGCAAATCACTTAAATCTAATCTGTGTCTCTGTTTCTCATCTGTAAAGTGAGGATAGTACTTTCCTACTTCACAGGAGTGTTGTGATGAAGAAATTCATTAATGCTTTAGAGGCACAAAGAGAATATGGTACTATATCAGTACCTAGACAGATAGAACTGTTTTGCTGGTGTGAGCTGATGCAGGAGAGAAGCCATTACTCTGAATTATCTAATTTTTTCCCTTCACTTATGCTTAACAGCTAACATTATTTCAGATAGATTAATCATCTACTTCTGTTGCTGTTTCCATTATACACTCTGTTTTCAGGCATTTATACTCAGCTATTTTAAATCACATTAGTCTGAAGTTTGGAACCTAGATGTGATTTGTTTTCTTTAAAAGAAAACGTAAATGGGTCAAGCCGTTTATTAGTTTCAAAAAAAGGTGGGGTTTTTAAAAATTATTTCAGCTGGTGTTTGTCACATCAAATGACATAATCTTAACCTCTCTGGTAAGATTTTCAAAAACAAAATGTCTAAATTTACACTCCATATGTAGGCACCTAATAAGAGGCCTCACTTTCAAAAGTGCAGAGCACCCACAAATGCCCACTGACTTTAAAGGGAGCAGCTGAACGCTCAGCACTTCTGAAAATCAAGCCACTTAATATGGATTTAGGCTAAAATATTGTAAAAATGGGCACCTAAAGTTAGGCCTCTGTGTTTCTGCAAACACTTTGCATCCTATCCTGCAGAGTGCTTCGGTCAGTGGGAATTAAGGGTGCTTAGTGCTACACAGGATTGGGCCCATAATCCTTAGTGTCTTTCATCCCATTTGTAGAGCACTTTACAAACTATCACCTCGATCCTGCAAACCCTTCAAGTCAATGAGATTATAGTACTTTCATGAGAGTTATAAAGGTTTGCAGGATCGATCCTAAATGTGGTCAAGACTCAATTATCCCACCATTGAAATATTGCCATGTCTGAGGTGGAGCTGGGCAACTCTTTAACAGACCACAGCAACAGCAACTGTAACTGCAGAGGGAATTTCAGAAAAGACAGTAAATCCAAGTTACAGTCTGAGCAGGATACACCAGGTTTAACATCCTACTTTTTGCAAAAAAAATGCTATGGGATTTTTTAATGAAATATTTTGTGTTGTTTTCATGTTTAAATCATGCATAAATGTACACACTTGATTTTCCATTGCTTTCTTTGTCTATGCAGTGAATGACATGAATAGTATAGACTCATAGATATTAAGGTCAGAAGGTACCACCATGATCATCTAGTCTGATATCCTGCATGTTGCAGGCCACAGAACCTCACTCACCCACTCCTGTAATAGACCCCTAACCTCTGGCTGATTTACTGAAGTCCTCAAATCATGATTTTAAAGACTTCAAATAACAGAGAATCCACCATTTACACTAGTTTAAACCTGCAAGTGAGCCATGCTGAAGAGGAAGACGAAAAACTCCCAGGGTCTCCGTCAATCTGATCTGGGGAAAAATTCCTTCCCGACTCCAAGTACACCTCTACCTTGATATAACACTGTCCTCGGAAGCCAAAAAATCTTACCGTGTTATAGGTGAAACTGCGTTATATCGAACTTGCTTTGATCCGCCAGAGTGCGCAGCCCCGTCCCCCCGGAGCGCTGCTTTACCGCGTTATATCCGAATTTGTGTTATATCAGGTCGTGTTATATTGGGGTAGCGGTGTATGGCAGTCAGTTAGACCCTGAGCATGTGGGCAAGACCCATCAACCAGACACCTGGGAAAGAATTCTCTGTAGTAACTCAGAACCCTCCCCATCTAGTGTCCCATCACTGGCCATTGGAGATATTTGTTGCTAGCAGTCGCAGAACGACTACATGCCATTGAAGGTAGTCTCATCATGCCATCCCCTCCATAAATTTATCAAGCTCAGTCTTGAAGCCAGTTAGGTGTCCCACCCCACCCCCTAGATTAGATTAGATCAGTTCCCTTGATGATATGCTGTTCCCAAAGACCTATATGATGCCAATACAAGTGTCCATTGTAGGAAGTGTAACAGTGCCTTGTTTGTTTTTTCTCCTTGCAGCACTTTGCCTAGTCTTGATGCTCCCTACCCCATGTTAATATTAGTTGGACCCGTGGCCTGTGGAAAGCGGGAACTTTCTCACAGAATCTGCAGACAGTTCAACAATTTTTTCAGATACAGGTAAATTTACTCCATCAGTTTAAGAGACGATAGAATGCGGTCAAGGCTCAAATTGTTGCTTTTTTATAAAGTTAAATATTACAGAAGATTGTTAAATGGTCATTGCAAGGCGTTCTGTCTCCTACTAGATCTAGGCTGTCTGAAGTCATCATATAATATCTACTTATTTTTTAATATGCTGTATAAATTATCAAGATTCCTTTAAAGGTGAACTGCAAAGCAAAATCAGCACCTTTTATCTGTCTATCCATCCATCCATTCATCTGAACTTATTCTTTAGTTCATGTTATTGTGCCCAGCGTCACAGTTCAGGGCAACTGCACCTGTATTTCCCCTCAGGTTCAGCAAGGGCACCTACTCTTGGCTTCCAGCTCCCCAGCTATTGCCATTCTGGATGGAGACCCACGGACCAGGGTATTCCCAGGCTGCATAGTTCCCTGCCTTCACTGTGTATTTCCCAGCACAGACAGGTTGCTCAAGGACACCTGCTTGCTGTCTCTTCAGAGACAACAGAGTGATTGTCAACAGATATATGTTACCATGCAGCACTTCCTAGGCAAGCCTACTATAGTCTTAAGGTACAAAGCATTACAGAGAAAATGTACTAAAACAATAAAAGAACTTACATGCATCCCCAAAGCTTGCCCGAATAACCCCAACCCTAACATGGATTCTGGAGGGCCCAGTCCTTCAATCCCTACCCTGAGGATTGGGACCCACTGGGAACCAGGGGTCCTATCCATTTGCTGAATCAGGAAGAAGGCCATGAGCCAGTTTAAGACTAGCCTATTTATCCAAAAATTCTTTCCTTGTCTGTCAGTCCCTGGAGAATCCAGTTGGAAATATTGTTTGTATATTTTGCCAGGGGGGTGGCTTCTCTGGAGATGTTACAACCTGAGTGAATTTGCCTAATCACCCCCTGCTCTTCTCCTATTTACCTTTCCCATGGAAATACATACAATTCTATGATAACACATACACAATTGCATTTTTAATACAATGAACTCCAAAGATGTTAAAACTAATTCTGTAAGGTTTAACTTAATTCAGTAAAGTTCATTCAGGATATTGCAAGAAATTGTCAGTCTGCCACAGCCCACTACAAAAGTGTTAGGGTGCATCTATATGGGACACGTACATATTGCATTCAGAAGCGAATAGGATGCCAGTGTAATTACTGAACTATTACAATATGATTTCTGTGACTAATGCCGACAAAGTGGGAATTCTCCATTCTTCACCAGCTGTAGAGTCTAAATTTCAAGGTAGTTGAACCAGCATTATATACTTTTTGTAGCTAATTCTGACAAAGCAAATGGGCATCCTTCATTCTTCACCAGCTGTAACTTCTACATTTCAAAGGTAGTTCTATATAGTACACATTGCAGTAATCTGTGTAGCCATGTGTTACTGGTGCTCTTATCATCTCTCCAATTCTGTCTGTTTGCTACACTCACTTGTTGCATTTTGCCTTATTTTAAACTGTAAGTTCCTCAGGGCAGGGACTATGTATGTATCTATATACATTACTATGTATATGTACAGCACCTAACACAATGGGGTCTCTAGGTACTAATGTAATATGTCATAAGAATAGAGCCCTAAGTGCATATACAATGGCTGAGCCATTACAAACATTGAATTTATCTCCCCTTGTAAGTATTCTCACACTTCTTATCAAACTGTCTGTACTGAGCTATCTTGATTATCACTTCAAAAGTTTTTTTCACTTACTTAATTGGCCTCTCAGAGTTGGTAAGACAACTCCCACCTGTTCATGCTCTCTGTATGTGTGTATATATATCTCCTCAATATGTTTCACTCTATATGCATCCGAAGAAGTGGGCTGTAGCCCACGAAAGCTTATGCTCTAATAAATTTGTTAGTCTCTAAGGTGCCACAAGTACTCCTGTTCTTTTTGCGGATACAGACTAACACGGCTGCTACTCTGAAACGTATACAATAGCTGACAATGTAGAAGCAGAATTAGTTCTTTGGATGCCCAGCACCATAGAACCCTAGATTGACTATCAGTGATGTTATATAATAGGCACCTCCTTCAACTCAAGTCCTATAATATGAAGATCTACTCTGTGTTTGTAATATGTTATAATGCTAGATTAACTCACATGACTAGCAAGTCCAAAGGACTTTTTGACAGAAATGCTGTGACGGTTACAAGATTGGAAAAATCAAATGTGATACACAATGAGTGCTTTGAGAGACCAGCTTGGAAATTATAACTAATTGAAAACTGGCCCAAATTTTCCAAGCACTATCTGTTTTCCAAAAGCATTGTTTTTAATATGTATTATTCCTCAAAAGTTTTATGTATGAGAAAAAAGGAGAGAGAGAATTTTAACAGAGCAGAACATTGCAACTACAAAGTGAAGTTGTATTTTAATTATTCAGTGGAGATTTCAGCAATTTTATGGCTTACTGTTTTAAATTTCAAACATTCCACTCATTAAAAATGTATTTCATGTAAGATATGCTGGCAGTTCAAATGTGAACATGGCCTTGCAATAAAAAAAGTTGTAATGGGTAAAAGTCTTTCAAAAAAATAAATAAAATGAAATTGGACACTAAGACCATCTGGTTTGTGCTCAGGAATGACCTTTAAAGCTGGATACGTTTCTAATATCTTTGAGAAAATCAAGCCTTTGAAGTTAAAGTTTTATAGAGTCCATGTGCACCACACTGTTCTCATTTGCCATAGTTCATTGATAAAATAGTGGCACACGCTAGTGCTGCTACAGTTAAGGATCTGTCAGCCTCTGCATTATAAACTTAATTTCTTAGTGGTTTATACACCTCTACCCCTCGATATAACACGAATTCGGATATAACACGGTAAAGCAGTGCTCTGGGGGGGCGGGGCTGTGCGCTCCGGCGGATCAAAGCAAGTTCGATATAACGTGGTTTCACCTATAACGCACTAAGATTTTTTGGCTCCTGAGGACAGCGTTATATCGGGGTAGAGGTGTAACTCAGTTGTATTAAAGCAAAGAGTTTATTCCACATTAAATCTAAGATCTCAGTACAGGGGGAAAAAAGAATACCCCCCCCCCAACTTAGATATTTATTTATTCAGGGGCGTATTAATAGGAGGGTTGTATGTAAGACACAGGAAGTAATTGTCCTGCTCTGCTCAGCATTGATGAGGACTCAACTGGAATACTGTGTTAAGTTTTAGGCATCAAACTTTAAGTAAGATGTGGACAAATTGGAGAAAGTCCAGAGAAAAGCAAGAAAAATGATGAAAAGTTTAGAAAATCTGACTCACGAGGAAAAGTTAAAAACAAACAAACTGTGCATGTTTAGTCTTGAGAAAAGAAGACTGAGGAGAGGGACCTGATAACAGTTTTAAAATATTTTAAAGGCAGTTATAAAGAGGACAGGGATCAATCGTTCTCTGTGTCCACTGAACGTAGGACAAGAAGTATTGGGCTTAATTGGCAGAAAGGGAGGTTTAGGTTAGATATTAGGAAAAACTTTCCAAATATAAGTTAAGTAAGGAATAAGTTACCTAGGGAGGTTGTAGAATCCCCATCATTGGAGGTTTTTAAGTACAGGTTAGACAAACATCTCAGGGATGGTCAAGATCCTGCTTCACGGGATGGACTGGTTCAGTGTTTCTCAACCTATGAGTCATGACCCAAAAGCGGGTCGCAAGAATGTAGGAAAGGGTCGTGGCTGTCCGGAGCCCTGCCATGGGGGGCCGAGAGCCCAGAGCCTTGCCACCCGGGGCTGAAGTCGCAGAGGTCACATAAAATCACGGAATCCGTGACCTCTGTGACCCATTTGTAGCCTCATCAATTAGACAATCGAATGCAAAGCGGGAAGAGTTATGGGAAATGAGTGTTCCATGTAGAACCTCCAGTGAAGAGTGTGCATTTTAATCACAAAGTGAGTCTTTAATCAGTGAAATGGATACATTTTTAAACTGTTCTGTTGCAACTGCAAGCACAAGTGACAGTAGGAATTCATCACAACCCGAGAAGAAAAATAATCGTAGGTACGACCCTGTTTACTTAAAGTTTGGGTTTTCATTATTGAGGACCGAAATGATGAACACAGGCCACAGAGTGTCATCTGCTGTGAACTGTTAGCAAATGAAAGTCTAAAACCATCAAAGTTACATAGGCATTTCTAGACAAAGCACTCTAGCTATAAAGACAAGCCTCTTGATTTTTTTAAACGAAAAAGGAAAGATTTGGAAATGTCACAAAAAACACTTGAATGTGTATCTACTATCTGGGAGCAAGCATCGCATGCTTCTTACCTTGTTGCACGCTGCACTGTGAAATGTTAAAAAGCTCACACGGTGGCTGAGAAGTTAATTTTACCTTCTGCTATTGGCATGTGCACTGAATTATTGGGTGAGTCAGCTGCAAAAAAATTAAAAATAATCCCTCTCTCCAGTGATACAATACAGGGAAGAATCTGCGATATCTCAGAAGACCTCAAACTGCAAACAACTGATGGACTTTCAGTAAGCGACTGTTACAGACTCATACAGATGTATCAACTCACACTATCTTGCTGGTTTATGTGAGGCACGTGTGGGAAAGTGATTTTCAAGAATCATAGAATCGTAGGACGGGAAGGGACCTCGAGAGTCCAGTCCCCTACACACAAGGCAGGACTAAGTATTATCTAGACCATCCCTGACAGGTATTTGTCTAACCTGCTCTTAAAAATCCCCAATAATGGAGATTCCACAACCTCCCTAGGCAATTTGTTCCAGTGCTTAACCACCCTGACAGGAAGTTTTTCCTAATGTCCAACCTATACCATCTTGCTGCAATTGAAGACCATTGCTTCTTGTCCTATCCCCCGAGATTAAGGAGAACAATTTTTCTCCCTTCTCCTTGTAACAACCTTTTATGTGCTTGAAAACTGTTATCATGTCCCCTCTCAGTCTTCTCTTCTCTAGACTAAACAAACCCAATTTTTTCAATCATCTCCCATTGGTAATGTTTTCTAGACCTTTAATCATTTCTGTTGCTATTCTCTGGACTTTCTCTAATTTGTCCACATCTTTCCTGAAATGTGGCACCCAGAACTAGACATAATATTCCAGTTGAGGCCTTATCAGCGCAGAGTAGAGTGGAAGAATTACTTCTCATGTCTTGTTTACAACCCTCCTGCAAATACATCCCAGAATGATGTTTGCTTTTTTTGCAACAGTGTTACACTGTTGACTCATATTTAGCTTGTCATCCACTATAACCCCCAGATCCGTTTCTGCAGTACTCTTTCCTAGACAGTCATTTCCCATTTTCTATGTGTGGAACTGATTGTTCCTTCCTAAGTAGCGTATTTTACCTTTGTCCCTATTGAATTTCATCCTATTTACTTCAGAGCATTTCTCCAGTTTGTCCAGATGATTCTGAGTGTTACTCCTATCCTCCAAAGCACTTGCAACCCCTCCCAGCTTGGTATTGTCTGCAAACTTTATACGTGTACTCTCTATACCATTATCTAAATCATGGATCAAGATATTGAACCGAATCAGACCCAGAACTGATCCCTCTGAGACCCCACTTGATATGCCTTCCAGCTTGACTTTGAACCTTTATAACTACTCTCTGGGAATGGTTTTCCAATCAGTTATACACCCATCTTATAGTAGCTCCATCTAGGTTGTACTTCCTTATTTTGTTTATGAGAAGGTCATGCGAGACAGTATCACAAGCCTTACTAAAGTCAAGATATACCACATCTACCGCTTCCCCCCCATCCACAAGGCTTGTTACCTTATCCAGTACTTGTTTCGTGTGGATTTGCCTATTTCTGCTACTGCTGCTGATATAGTTGTTGCATTGGATGGTTACTTGGAGTCAGTGGGATTGAGCTGATCGAAGTGTGTTGGTGTTACAATTGATGGGGGCACTTCAATGACAGGGAAACATTCAGAAATTGTTCAAATAATCCTTCTGAAAGAACCCAATGCAATGTGGAACCACTGTTTCCTGCACAGGGAGGCATTAGCAGCTAAAGACATGGTACCTGAGCGTCACAAAACTCTTAAAGATGCTGTCAAAATTGTGAATTACATGAAACGAAATGCCAAGAATTCACGATGCTTTCAAGTTTTCTGTCAGGAAATGGGCAGTGCACATGTAAATCCGCTTTATGATTCTAAGGTTCGCTGGCTGTCCCATGGCAAAGTGTTGTCTCGTGTATAAGAACTTAAAAGTGAGTTGGCAGCTTTTTTTTTGAAGGAAAAAAAGTCTCGCCTGGCAAAGCACTTCAGTAACGATACATGGCTTCCTCATGTTGCATATACGGCAGATATATTTGATTTTCCGAATTATTTGACCCCGTCTTTACAGGGAAGAGGGCACAATCGCTTTGAGCAAACTGACAAAATTGCTGCATTCAAAAAAAAAAACTTTCTCTGGTGAACAAACATGTTTCAAATGATAGAATGGACATGTTTCGCAATGAGTCTCTAGAAACAAAAACATTGGAAAGATTCTGCTAGCCAGAAAGCACTGAAGAAAACGATCAGGAATCATTTAACTAAATTGCACAAAAGATTCTGCGATCACTTTCCAGACGAACAACTCAGGGGAAAAGAATGGATACAGGATCCATTTGGAGTTGTGTTGGAAAATGTTAGTCTACCTATGGAGGAAGAATCTCAGCTGGTCAAGTTATCTTGTCATCACAGTCTACAGAGAAAATATACTGAAATGAGCTTTCCCCAGTTTTGGTGCAGTGCTGCTGTTGGAATATCCTGCTCTTGCTTGCCAGGCTATTATAGTCATTGTGCCTGTCAGTACAACATACTTGTGAGAAACTGAATTCTCTGCCCTGACTCAACTGAAGAACAAAAGCAGAAACAGACTGGATGTTGAACACGACCTTCGGATTGTACTGACTACAATTACACCAAACTTTGATAAACTCATCAAAGAGCAGCAAGCTCCGGCTTCTCAACCTAGGATTTATTATACTGACTCATAGACTTTAAGGTCAGAAGGGACCATTATGATCATCTAGTCTGACCTCCCGCATGATGCAGGCCACAAAAGCTGACCCACCCACTCCTGGAATAATTCTCTCCCTTGACTCAGCTGTTGAAGTCCCCAAATCATGATTTAAAGACTTCAAGTCGCAGAGAATCCTCCAGCAAGCGACCCCTGCCCCATGCTGCGGAGGAAGGCGAAAAACCTCCAGGGCCTCTGCCAATCTACCCTGGAGGAAAATTCCTTCCCGACCCCAAATATGGCGATCAGCAGAACCCCGAGCATGTGGGCAAGATTCTCCAGCCAGACCCGCATTGACCATTGATACTAATTACCTGCGATGGCACGTTATTGACCTATTGACTAAAATATTGACTAACTGTTGTTAGTCTGTTTCTGTTGATGTTGATTTCTGCCTTTAACTTTGACTGTTGATCTTCTTTAACTTATTACTATTGTTGTTGTTGTTATTATTTATTATTATTACATATAGTAGGTAATAAGTATTTTGGGGCCAAAATACTTGGGTGTTTTCTACTTAAGCTATTAACTAGGTTGGGATTGGCCACCAATGTTTACAAATGGATCCTGGTCCAAAAAAGGTTGAAAACCATTGGACTAGATGACCTCTCAAGGTCTCTTCCAGCCCTAGATTTCTATGATCAAATGAATAAAATTATAGGGAAACAAGAGAGGTTTTACAAGATTTTCATTACAAAAACTCAAAAGAAATAAAAACAAGAAGGGCCTTGTTGTTGGTGGGGTTTTTTATTTGTACTACTGTAGCACCTAAGCTTTAGTCATTGACCAGGAACCCACTGTGCTTGGTGCTGACTAGTTTATGGTATTAGGAGTCCACTGAAACACTTACGGAACAAAAAAAGAGAACTGAAAGAAACCTAAGTTAAATGCAAATGGTACCTGTACTCATATAGGTTTTGTCACAGGGCAGGTCTTCACTATGGGGGGGGGTCGATTTAAGATACGCAAATTCAGCTACGCGAATAGCGTAGCTGAATTCGACGTATCGCAGCCGACTTACCCCGCTGTAAGGACGGCGGCAAAATCGACCTCCGCGGCTTCCCGTCGACGGCGCTTACTCCCACCTCCGCTGGTGGAGTAAGAGCGTCAATTCAGGGATCGATTGTTGCGTCCCGACGAGACGCGATAATTCAATCCCCAAGAGGTCGATTTCTACCCGCCGATTCAGGCGGGTAGTGTAGACCTAGCCATAGAAAGTAATAGACATACAAGGGTCTGATTCTCATTCACTGTAGGGTCCTTTTACACTACTCTGTCAGTGTAAAAGGGCTTAAGTATAAATGAGAACCAGGCTCACAAGGATTCTATTTACATCAGTTACCCAATACCCATACCAAATAAAGCATGTTTGTGTCACACTTGGGAATGAAATCTGGGAGCCCAGACTCACAGTTCCCAGACCTAGACAATGCTGCCCCAAAGTGTGACATGGCTTTTTTTCATTCTGTGATCTCCAGTTTGAGGCTTCAAGGCCCAAAGCTCACCATACAAGCTGTCTGTCCAGTTTTATTTTGCAAAACTGGTTAACATCCATTATCAGTGTTTTAATAACACAGCCAGGCTCTGTATATTTAGATGTGAGTATTTTTTGCTATGTTTTGTCTGGGATGGATCAGTCAAAAAGTCAAGGAGACAAAATATTGTCAGTGTAAGTCTATGCATAACATTTTTGTTCTGCTTGTCTTATGATACAAAAGCACTATTAGCAAAATTCCACCTCTCAGGAATGTGACCCACTGTTAGGAGTGACTGAGGACCATATGCTGGGGCTTATGTGAAACAGAATGTTTAGGAAGGGACTGGAGCCTTTAAACTAAAATTTCTTCATATGTAGACTTTGCTATTTGGCCAGATTCATATTTGTATGACCCTCATCTCAAAAGAAAGTTCATGTGTCAGATACTTCAAATTGTTGCCCTTAAATAGCATTTAAATGTGCATCTTTAAATGTGCGTTTTAAATATCTCCCTTATCTCCCCTACTTCCAGCCAGCCTCATTGATTCCAGCACTGATACCCTCTTACTGCTGGGGCTGGAGCTCACCACTGGTCCCTCCATCTACTTCTATCAATTGCTCAACCTGCCTCCCACCACGCCTTCCTATATCTAAGATTCCTATCTATCAGCCAGGAGTCAACATAGCCGGGGGCGCGGGGGGGGGGGGGGGGGAATATGAATTTATCACTTCCCTACTTAACGGTGCTGTGACAGCTTCCACTCAGATAATCCTGTGTGTTTGGATTTATAGCCCAAATGTAATGTTACATTAATACAGTTTTTTTGCATTTATAGGTTAGTCTTTCAAATATGCAGCATTAGTGGTATGATTTGCACCTCTTTATATTCCTCATATTTCTTCTCTGTTTAAAATAAAATCATTTCTAGTGCTATTCCCTCCTTCTCTTCCACTACCAGCTTTTAAAATGATTGAATCCTTTAACATACCATATATCTTCCAGCCCCTGTCACACCACGAGGGCATCTTACTTCGGAGAAGACAACAGACTTGATTACTACTTCATTTCTCAGGAGGTGTTTGACAATATGTTGAACATGGTAAGAATTAGACTTGTGTCTTGGTAGGCCTAATCCTGTAGTATCAGTGAGTTCACTGCATCTCCCTTAAACAAAAAAGTCTCTAAAGGCCTGATTTCAGAAAAAATGAGATGTGTGCACAATTAAATGACTAATATGCATGTCCAGTAAGCACAGTTGCATGTGCAAATCAGGTATTTATTTGTGCAAATCATCAGCTAGACTGTCTCTTACTGTGTTTAGCTACAGTACTTTTACAATGGGGCACATAGATCAGTTGGAGTCTTTAGGTACTATTGTAATATTAATAAATAGGTTATTTGCATATGCAAATACTGTGTGTGTGTGTTGGGGGGTGGGGAGGATAGGGGTGCTAGAAAGCCAAAAGGAGGCTTGTGGATAGGGTCCTGCCATGTTTCTCAGTGTTCTAGGAGCCCTGTGGGGAGCACAGGATTTAAAGGGTGGCAGATTGACCCAGGCATTGTACCTGCCTCTCTTCTGTCTATAGACAGAATGTCTCCAGCTACTGCTTCTGGTGCCTGTTTGTACTCCCAATGCAATTTGGGCTCAAAAAGCCCAATTATAGTACTTTATTGGTAGATACACAAGGCCTACACATTCATAAGCCATTGAGCTGATGTTTAGTGTTTACCTCTCAATGCCAGTGTGGTTTAATTTCCAAAGAATATCTTTGGACACACACTACTGGCACCAAAGTTTTATTTGCCAAGTTTCACTGTTGAAATTTACTTCCCAAGTATATGTTTTCCTTGCAGGTTCACTTTGTGTATCCACTTTCCTCTTTGGTATCTTCTCTTTTATCCTGTGCTGCCATTCATTTTGATGCTCTGTCAAAGGAAGATGCCCCTTGCTTTAGATCTTGTGCTTCTTTGCGGGGTGAATGAATAACCAATGTAAAGTTGTAACCTGTCAGCTGCTTGTTTTCAATGAGCTGATGTTTTATTATTCACAAACAATGTACAAGCCTGCACCCTTGAGGCCTATTCTTTGCTGCTCTCTGCAAGTTTTGCACCCCAGGTGGCCTCGTTATCACTGATGATTTAGGCTTTGTGGAGCTGTATACTAATGGTAACCAAGTCTAGAACAATCATTTTTACTGTGCTTCTTTAGGAAAGTTGTTTTCATTACAGTCTTTCCATTGTCATGACACATCACCATTTTAATTTCAGGGGAAATTTATTGCAACGTATAAATATAGCAGCCACTACTATGGATTAGGAAGAGATACTGTAGAATCCATTGCCAGAGAGGGACTGGCAAGCTGTGCTCATTTGGAAATAGAGGTAGGCGTTACTTTTACTTAACCATTACAACATCATCAAAAAACAAAACATGGAAACGTGTCCATTATCAATCCAAAAGAATAACATTTACCTTTGTAGTTTCTGCGCTAATTAAATAATTCTCATTATGAGAATTCCTCTCATGTGAGAGGAAGGATGACCCAGTGGTCAGAGCACTAAGCTAGGACTTGGGAGACCCACGTTCAATTTCCTGCTCTTCTACAGACTTCCTGTGTGACCTTGGGCAGGTTACTAGGCCTGGATGCACAAAAGGAGTTAGACGTTGCTAAGCTGAGCATCAAACCCCCCAACTTTTGGGAGTCTAGAAAATCATAGAAACACACTGCGATTCACAAACCCTGAGTTAGGTGCCTAGGCTCCCCATACAATGAATGGGGAGAGATGGGGGCCTTAGAATGCTATTCACAAAAGCTAGCATGCCAGGCAGGGAGTCACCTGAGCTAGCCAGAGGAAGATGACCAGTGGCTGCATGTGCACATTCGGCATACAATTTACGTTTCAATCCTATTTTTCAGATACATCTTCAGTTTTAAGTTTCTGTTGGCCCCCACATAGACTCTATCCCCACCCCTCATTTCAGTGATGTCATATTTTTGGTTTTTGATTTGTTTTACACTAGAAGGCACATTTTGTTGCTTTTGTAGACAGAGCTTATTGCAAACAACAGGGGTTCCTTGCATCTCTCTATTCCCACCACCCGTGTGCCACCCTCTGATCCCTTTTTATTTGTAAGTAAGGCCAGGTCCATACTATATGCTTACTTCGGTATAAATAGGTCACTCGGGGGTGTGAAAAATCCACACTCCTGAGTGACGTACTTATACCGACCTTAACCCAGCGGTATGTTGGCTGGGTGATGCAAATTATGATGCTGTCGGAGAGAGTGTCTCCAGCAGAAGCACTACAACTGTGCAGCTGCGCCAATCCAAGCTTGTAGTGTAGACCTGCCCTAAGTGTAGGTATGTAAGACCCTCATCCCACAAATACTTTTGTACTTGAACAGTATCACTGAAGTCAGTAGGACTATTCTGATGCTTGAAGTTAAGCATGTTAATGTTTATCAGATTGGGGGCCTAAGGTACTCACTCAGGACTCATTTTTGCTGATTAGTCCCAGCCTTAGATTGGATAGGATGAGGCTATATAGCTCTGTCTTCTCTCCTTTGCCTTTGGGGATTTGTATATCCCAGATGGTAGTGGGGGAAGTTAGGATGGAGCAGCCCATATGCTACCCAGAGCAGGGGGATGCACTTTTGTCTGGCCCTTACATATTAGCCTTCCTCCCCTCCCCATTATACAGCCACATATGCAGAATTTAGTCTTAAACATAGAAGCCAGTTGATCTGTGCCAAGTGCTTTAGGGTCCTGTTTATACCAGTTTATGCCACATACTGTATTTTTTAGTTCTTGATGCTATTCAGGTATGTTTAGTGCAGATGTAGACTTCCCCCTTTCTCAGAATATCGTGGTTTGGTACAAGGGATGCTGTCAGAAATTCAAGATCAGTTCACTTACCATCATAACCTACTGTGGTTTAATAAACCCTCATTCTCCGAAAGTTATCAGGCTGCTCAGCATCAGTTAGAAAAACATTCTGATTGAGAAGAAGATTCTGATGTTGTTCATTGTAAAAATGAAAGGGCCAAATTCATTGGTGGTGAAAGTTACATGTGGGGTGTAAATTGGTCAGAAAATGGTTATAAGAAATACAGTAGTATGACTTCTGACATGCAATATAAGGCGGAGAAAGGATAGGGCCTAACAGGAAAAACAGTTACTAGGCAGGTATAAGAAAGCAAGGTGCTTTAAGTCACCAGTGAACTATAGGCTTCCTGGGAGTTGTACTCACTAACTTCAAGATGAATTTGGTGCCAAATTTTGAAGACCATAGACTTAAATAACTTACCGACATTGCCAAATATGATGGTTTGTAATAAGTAAGGGGTCATCATGAACACAGCATGTCAGTAAGTAGTCACTGAGTTTCAGGAATAAAACATTATTGGGTGCTTTCTGTCTAATCTTAAAGGGTGTGCAAAGTTTGAAAAATACCTACTTTGAACCTCGATATATCCTGTTAGTACCAATGAACAAAGAAAAATATGAGGGACATCTGCGGAGGAAGGGGCTGTTTAGCAGGCCAGAGATTGAAACTGCCGTCTCCAGAGTGGACATGTATATCAAAATAAATCAGGATTTTCCAGGATACTTTGATGCGGTAATTAACACGGGTGAGTTAATCTCTTTTCTACCAAGAATCTGATTACCCAGGGTGATGGTCATGGATGCCCCAAAACTGCCATGCAGATAAAGTCATCTCTGAAACAAAAACTAGGGAAGGCAAATTGATGTTCAAAGTAGCTGGTTTGAGTCTGCCAGAAATGGAACCCAGCTAGTTCTTATCCAGGGGACATAAAGAACTGCAGATTTGTATCTTTGTTCCCTCAAGATTGAATTACTGCATTATGCGCTACATCTTAAATCCATCAAGAAACTGAACCTGGTGTAGAATTCAGCTGCACATTTGTTAAGCAGTGTCTCTCATGAGGCTGTTACAGTGAAGCTCCGTGATGTGCCCTAACACCCAGATCCTCAAAGGTATTCAGATCCTTTGAGGATCTGGGCCTAATTGTCGGTTGGTTTCAGAATGGAGTTCAGTGTGTTGTTTTCGTCCTGTTAGGCCCTAAATGGCCTGAGACATGGCTTCCTTTTACCCTGTGCCATACTGCCACCGTTGAGGTCCCCAGGGGCATAAAGATAGGAGCTGCTGCAAGGGCCTTCTCTGTGAGGACCCTTCTTTGAAACTTGATCATCTCCTTGGGGTAAAATAATTGAATCTGTTGATCTTTGTGGTATCGTCTGAAACAAATGTTTTCTCCCTGTTGTTTAGGGAGTGAGGGAACATCACGAGGGAGGGTAGCAAGTGGTGGGGCAGGGGATTTTTCCTAGTTTATTTTTTTGGACTGGCCATTGCTTGTGTGGATTTGGGTTTAGGGCAGGGGCGGGCAAACTTTTTGGCCTGAGGGCCGCATCGGGTTTCGGAAATTGTATGGAGGGCCGGTTAGGGGAGGCTGTGCCTCCCCAAACAGCCAGGCATGGCCTGGCCCCTGCCCCCTATCCGACCCCCCCCGCTTCTCGCCCCCTGACAGCATGCCCCCCGCCAGGACTCCTGCCCCATCCAACCCCCCATGTTCCCTGATGGTCCCTCCGGGACCCCTGCCCCATCCACCCCCTGCTCCCTGTCCCCTGACTACCCCCAGAACCCCCGCCCCTGACTGCCCCCCACCACCCCATCCAACCCCACTCTCCTTCCTGGCCCTCTGGGACCCCTGCCCCACCAACCACCCCTTCTCCCTGTCCCATGACTGCCCCCGGACCCCTGCCCCTGACTGCCCCCCGCCGCCCCATCCAACCCCCCCTCTCTTTCCTGACTGCCCCCCGGGACCCTCACCCCCATTCAATCCCCCTGTTCCCAGCCCTCTGACCGCCCCGCCCCCATCCACCCCCCCGGCCCTTGACCACACCCCCGAACTCCCCTGCCCTCTATCCAACCCCCCTGCTCCCAGCCCCCTTACCGCACTGCCTGGCGCACCAGTGGCTGGCGGCGCTACAGCCACGCCGCCTGGCTGGAGCCAGCCACACACCGCGCAGCACAGAGCATTGGGTCAGGCCTGGCTCTGCAGCTGCACTGCCCCAGGAGCTCGCAGCCCCACCACTGAGAGTATTGTGCCAGTGGCGGAGCGAGCTAAGGCTGTGGGGGAGGGGGAACAGCAGGGGAGGGACCGGGGGTGAGCCTCCCGGGCCGTAGTTTGCCCACCTTTGGTCTAGGGTTTAGATGAAATTGCTGGCTTTGTGAATTATTACAATTATATTTTTAATTATTGTCGAGGGCACCTGAAGCCAGGGATAGGCAGCCTTACGTTTTTAGTCTAAAACAGAAGAAATAAAAGACAATAAATAAAATCAAATTGCAGAGGAGAACATTTAGGCTGACCTATAGGAATTTAGAATGTAACTGAATTTAGGAAAAGCTTCTTCACAATAGTAGGCTATGGATTATCCTCCTAAGGGAAGTTCCTCAATCTAGCTGTAAATGTTCCTCAAGTGATGAGGTGAAACACTTGAGGAACATTTACAGCTAGATTGGGAATACATTTACCAGAGAATGTACTGTGGAGAACAAGCCCAAACTGGTAGGGAGGTAGGCTGGGTGAACTAAAAGGACATTTTCATTTCTGACTTCTGTGATGTTATAATTTCATGCTGGTGCATGGCTGTTCTTTTATCAGACATCCTTTCCCTCCCTCCTTAAAACGTGCATCTGTTTCCTGTAGATGATTACGATGAGGCATACACACAGCTGAGTCTCCTCATAAAGGAATACCTAGGTATGGTACAGCCTTCAGATTTGGACAGCAGTTGGGTCTTGGACGACAAAGCAGTCACAGGTACTGTACATGACTTTCCAACTGTGCCAGTCAGGAACTAACACCAGCTTTATTAGGAGAGTGTTACTGAT
The DNA here is from genome assembly GCF_002925995.2 of Terrapene triunguis. Taxonomy (NCBI): domain Eukaryota; kingdom Metazoa; phylum Chordata; order Testudines; family Emydidae; genus Terrapene; species Terrapene triunguis. The sequence goes on along the minus strand of NW_020664419.1, from coordinate 2,366,353 downwards.
TACTTGTCAATTATAAACATTGGTGCCCTATCTGCAAGAGAAGTGGCCTCCATGATTACTGGCCTGTGAAAACTCTGCGGGCCTCCCACTGAGTAATGTGCCTCCCTGGCTGTCCTTCTAGGAACCAAGTCTGTGATGCTGCTTCTTCCATTACTTACAGTTACTTTATATGGCAGCTGACTTGGGAGAGCAATGTTGGGAAGAGCGCATTGTGTGACCCTAATGTTGTATGGAGGCAAGTTACTCCCTAGCTGATAGACATCCACTCATCAGGGAAGGTTTTTAAGGGAGATTCACAACACAAAACATGTCTCCTTGGCTGACAACTTTGTGCCTATCAGACTAATGAGAAAAAAGAAATGGGGCTGTGAGGCTGAACACTTACATTCCTCCTCGCCTCAGGGTGATCAGGGATATGAATGAGGTCTCTCCAAATCAGGATCACTCTTGCCATTGGCCAATAACCCCAGTCTCCTTTTAACAGTAATTCTTTACTGCCGAGTTAGCCTGGGTGATTGACACCTGGGTTAACCTAGCCCGGGTACAGCCACACTTCACAGTCACATCTGAGTTACTTTGTCCTCAGTGGTGCTGCACGCCTTTATGTGTGTCACTAGAGCTTTGGGGGCATATCCAGTGATTCTTTGTGCTGCAGTAAACTAAGCCTCTTTAGGAGTCTTTCCCAGTGAATTGTGGGAGAACTTGCCTATCGTTTTGGACACACGGGGGAATTGTGGGAAGGCACTGCAGGACTATCAGCACTCAAGTGATTTAGCCCGTATTCTCACTGCAAAGTGGGTGGCGTACCAGCCTGAGTGAAAGGGGAACCCAGGCTCTGACCCATACCCCCAGCTGGGCCAGCTAGCTCAGGTGTAAAGCACCACTAAATTCAGATGTGTGGACAGGAGGAGACTTAGGGGAGACACCTGGGCTAACTCTGTGGTGAAGACCCTTAATGGTGAGACATGCTTTTCCCTAATGCCAAGTAAGTTATTAAAGAAATCCATCCTTATTCTGGCCATAGATTCTGTTCTGTCTCCTCTATTTGGACTATACACTTCTGTAGCTAATAGAGCCTCCAGTGGGAGCAAGGAAGGGGAGACAGAGAGTTTCTTGACAGGGATTTGCGTAATAAAGGAAGACAAGAACTTGTTTATGATAGCTCTTTTCTCCAAGAGCTTCCACAGTTCATAGGTTGTTTTAGATCCCGTGCTGAAGGAGAGTGACTGTTTTCCTAAACAGGGGAAGAGCCAGTAGTCATGACCTTCTGCATGGCTCACAAGGCTGCAGATAGGAGAATCTGAAGAGTGCGTAAGACTGGCACAAAAATGTTAATGAAAAATAGTGTAAAATTTATCACTTTTTCATGTGAAGTGGTTTCATATCCTGAAAGAATTAATAAATGTTGATTACTCTGTGGGGAATGAAAAGCCTCAACATGGATTGTAACGTATAGATACTACCATGACAGGTAGCTTTCTAAAGAAACCAGTAAATTTAATCTAAATCTGGACTGTCTTAATTTTCACTTCTAGCAGTGCCAGTGTTTGTTTGAGGTTAGGGAAGGCTTGTGGGGCTGACTGGATTTTGGAGAAGCAGGTTACCATGTGTGCTGTATCTTGTTCTTGCAATCTTGCTCTTAGTTATTTTCTGCTAAAACACTAGGGCAGGTGTTCTCAAACTTCATTGCACCATGATCCCCTTCTGACAACAAAAATTACTACATGACCCCAGGAAGGGGAACAGAAGCCTGAGCCTGCCTGAGCCCCACTGCCACCCCGGGTGGGGTGGGAGGCAAAGCTGAACCCTAATAGCCTCAGCCCCAGGCAGGGGGCCTGTAACCTGAGCCCCGTCGCCAACAGTTGAAGCGCTTGGGCTTAGGCCCCGGGTGGTGGGGGTTGGGCTTCAGCCCTGGGCCCCAGCAAGTCTAAGCCAGCCCTGGTGACCCTATTAAAATGGGGTCCCAACCCACTTTGAGGTCCCAACCCACAGTTTGAGAACTGCTGCACTAGGGCCTTTCTGGCACAGGAGGGAGAGCAAAGTGGAAGGATTACGGACAGAAGAGATTCTTATCTAATTATAATATGTTCTATCTAAAGCACCTGACATTCTTTTAACAAAAACTTAATATTCTTTCACATTTTGGAATTGCGTCAATTTGTACTTTGTTGCTAGCCACAGAAATTCCATTAATAGTACGGGGTTTTGGTAATTTTGCTCTCCATAAAGTAACTTTTAAATTGACTATGCATCGTTAAATTCACTTCGAGCTTCATTTATAGGAGTTTAAAGAAATTTAACTATCTTAGTTCTGGAGAGAGTGTCTCTTCTTATGGACTGTGTGAAATAATTGATTTTAAAGAATTTGCCTAAAGGTTGACTTTATTATGGACATTTTTAGTAAGAGAGTAGAAGGGAGAAGATTGGTTCTGTGATATTATGATAGGTTGTTAATTCTTTTTTTAATGAGCTGCCGTGTGAGATCTTTCGTTCATGTACAGAGTAAAGACACTGGGAGAAAATCGATAAGCTCTTCTTTTGAAACACTTTTTATAGAAGAAATTACTGTACTAACATGATGATAATGCTTTGCGCGTACATAGCAGCTTTCATCCAAGTTTTCGGTGCTTTATAACTATTAAGTGAGCCTCACAACACTCTGGATAGTAATACACACTTCACAACATTTCACAGATGGGACACTGGGGCTGTAGCTGATTATCAGTGGTGCTGAGCTCTCAGAATTCCCATTGAAGTTGGTTTGAGTGGTGGATGCTCAGCATGTCTGAAAATCAGGCTCAGTAAATCATTTGCCGCACCTGGAATAGAACTCAGGAGCCATAACTCCCCTGTTCTAATCACTAGAAATTCCAGCATCTGCATATCAGCAACTTGAGCGGGCTAGGCTGAGGGACATTTGGGGAAAGTTGGCATTTATTTATTACATAATTACAAAACCAAACATACACAAAATATGCATGTGTGTGTGTAAGATTGTATGTATTTGATTGTCTCCCTCTCCTCCACCTTCATTGATTACTCTTCTCTTTAGATTGTAGGTACCAGGGCCAGCTCTGGCTTTATTGCCGCCCCAAGCAAAAAAAAAAAAAAAAAAAAACCACCACAACCCAGGGGCGGCAAAAAACGGCAAAGCAAAAAAAAATAAAAACAAAAAAACCCCCTGCGGCGCGGCCAGAGCCAGGGTGCAGGGGGACTCCCTGCGCTGCAGATGTGGGGGAGGGGAGGGAGCAGGGGGAGAGAGAGAGAAGGGGGGCGGCCAGGGCTTCAGGGGGGCGCTGCCACGTGGCCCCTCCCGCCGTGCCCCCGCCGGGAGGGTTCCACACTGCTCCCGTCGGCTGGAAGGGAAGGACGCGGGCTGCCCTGCCGGGCTTGCTGCAGGGCGCTCCTGTCCTCCGCGCCGCCGCCCCCACCGCCCCCTACAGGGCAGCCGGAGCGGAACACACACTAAAAAAAAAAAAAGCGGCCGTGCGGCTGGCCCTAGGATTGGGCGGAATGCCGCCTCGTTCAATCTGCCGCCCCAAGCACCAGCTTGCTCGGCTGGTGCCTGGAGACGGCCCTGGTAGGTACTTTGAGAGAGCTGCTTTTGTACAGCACCTACTACAATGGGGCCTTTCTCCTGATTGGGTTTTCCAAACACTCCCATAAATATAAATATTCGTAAGGGTTTCCTTTATATTTTAAATTGATATTTAGGGGTAATTCGTTAGCTAAACTGAAGCCCAGCCTCCTTATTTGTGGCTGTAGTTTTGCACCCTCGAATTTTGCTTGAAAAAAAGTGTGTTAGTTGCATCTCCAGCTATCTGATTTAGTTGCATTTCTGACTACCTGTAAATCCAGTCGAGGTGCAAGTACTTACATTTGCACCCAGAGGTGAATTGTGTGCACAAAAATTCAGATGCAAATGATTCTGACAGAAGGAAGGGCAAGTGATTCAAATTCCCTGGCTGTGAGGTAGGTCAAACATAGCCTCTAATCAGCTTAATAGTGGTAGCAATGTTTAATAGCTAGCACCTCAGGAAAATAAAATTAAGCAAAGCAACATGCCGTACTCCATCAGTGGTTTCTGTTTTGAGTATTTTTGGGACCCTACACTTCCCTTGGTATTTTGAGGGTGAATTAGTTAATATTTGTAAAGTGCTTTACAAATTACAAAAAGTGCTAAGTATTTTTATTCCCTTCCCTGGGATCTATTTCTTAAGAAGATACTCAGTTCTATCTTTTTCACTTTCCTTCTTCCCATTTGCAAACCCAGAACAGTGCCAAAAGGAACCTAGTTATTATGAAACTGCAGACATGGAATTTCTCAAACAGGATTTCAACTTCTTGTAAACAGAGTTTACAGTAAGGGTTTTGTTGCAATAATAACAATACCTGTTCCCTACTAGATTTCAGCTCACTGTCTTTTGGAGATCACAAAGCTTTAACCAGTGGAGGGACCATTAGAATTGCCCAGCCTTCTGACATCAATGAATTTTCGGACTCTTCAGCCAAAAACTACTCTGCTAGAATCTCAGCCAAACTTGCTGCACAAAAGACACCAGTGGTAAGGGGAAAATGCTCTAATTTTAGCATTATAGAATGCTAACCTAGGAGTAGGATGTTTATACTTTGCTCAATCCCTCCAGCTCCCATATCATTTTTACTGCTGTTCTCTGAACTCCTTCCAGTTTGTCAATATTTTCCCAGTAGTGGAATGCCCAGAATCAAATGTACCAAAGGCAGCTGAAAGAAAATGGCATAAGCATCATCAACTGAGGAGGAGATGGGGTAGGGAACTGAGGGCCTAATCTTTTCACACCAGTTTTACACCAGAGCAACTTCATTGATTCTGTTGGAGTTGCTCCTGATTTATGTGGTGTAAGTTAGATGAGGATCAGCTCCTATATATTTTTACAAGAATGCATGGAAACAATCCAAATTCAGGATAAATAATAGACGTGCTGCCGTGAGATGCAAGGAAATTGTCTAACAGGACATCAAGAGCTTTGAACCCGATTCTGTTCCCATTGAAGTCAAAACTCTAATTCACCTGAGTGGCTGCATGCTTGGCATGGTTGCCACCAGAGATTGAGTTCAGACATGTTTCGCTGCTGTGTTTTCTTCTTTATTTGACCCAGAGACTCAACAGTGTGCTTACATTTCAAACAATCTTGTGCAATCTAAGCTTCATTTTTTATAGGTTGTTCCCTAAAGGCAGACTTTAATTCACTTTCCTTGCAGGCAGTGGTGGAGTTGGTGCTGTCAAACAGATATTTCTAATGCTCCTTTTCAATGACAATGGCAGGGGAAAGAAAAAAAAAACGGAAGCTTCAAAATATGTTCCATTCCAGGGCTATGAAGTCATAATGATGACTGATGGTTTGGGCAGGCCTGGCTTGCTGGATAATTATTGCCACTATCTCTGTATTTATAGCAATCTACACCTGATTCTGAAGTCCAGAGTTTTTATTCTGGATGGAGCAGAGAATCAAAAAAACCCACTGCTATCCAAGGCTTAAAAAAAGGCTTTCTTTAGTGGGGAGAAAGGTATGACTGTAAAATGAGCTACCCAGACAAGGAGCCCTCCCATCTTTCAGACATCTTAAGCAAAATCCCACGTCTCGTGCCGTGTAGAGTTAAATAAGTGTCATTTCATTTAATGTTTATTTCATCAGAATATATATTAGCTTAAGCTGAAGGAGAAGGCTGTGTTTCTCTCACTTCAGCAGCCTTCTGCCATCATCTGTATCACGGTGATTTATGTCTCTCTCTCTTTATTGCATCTTATGTTAATGTTTTACATTTTGTCAAGCCAGGGAGATAAGTGTTTTATGATGAAGGTGGCTATAATTTAGCCCGGGTTTAAGTTCTTCAGTGGCTAGAAGGCTTTCTTTATTAGTTTCCATGTTCATCGCTGGTAATATCTGCCAAGCTGTTTACTAGGCCTTCTAAGTGCCCAATATATGTGTTCATGTGTATGATGAGGTTCTGTAGGATCGACTGAAGTGTCAATCAGTAAGTGCTCCAAGGTGAAACACGAGTGCAGCTCTGATAATTTTCAATAGTAAAGACTATAAATATGCCTGTTGTGATTTTAAAGTAAAATCCTGTCTAAATTGTTCCATTTGGAAGTAGAAATGATTCCTTTACTTTTGGCAACAAAAGCATGTGGCATGACTGCTACAACTGCATTCCATGCTTCCTATGTGTAGAATGGCAAAGTGAGAGAGAGCATAAAATGACTAGCACTGTCAATCCAGGAGCAGGGTAAGAGGAAAGGCTTGCTGACCAGGAAAAGAGCCATCATTTTCCATAGCCTTTGCAACTGCTGGGTGCAAAACACATTATACCAATGTTGCACAAGTAGAAATAACTACACAAGTTGCAAGGCAGTACAGAACCAGGCCCTGCAATCCATACAGAAATCAGAAAGAATTGCTTCTTTACAAAGTACATGCTTTGTGGAACATCTGTCTGAAATCTGTGTAGGTCTGGACCTTGCTGGAGTAGCAAAAGGGAAGGAATTCACAACAATCTGTGGGTGAATAGGTACAACAAGACAATCGGACTCTCTTTCTTGTTCATCCTTTGCCATCTGGAGAGCCATTCCTGGGATGGGAGTCACAGAGAGTCACCAGATAAACTGTGGTGTGGGGTCTTATTGGACCATCGTGATGCCAAACCAGTATGTGATAATGTCACCACAAGATGACTGTTGTTGTTTTTTGAGCTTTCTCTTGCCTTACCCACACTGGGTTTGTCTGCAGTAGGAAATTATATTGTGCTGCTGCAGCACATGTTAACTAACACCACAGGGCTGGATTCTCCGGTCTGCTAAGGCTACCTTATGCTAGGTGTGCACAGTAGCCTGAGAGTGACCGTAGATTTCCAACAGAGAATTCCCTTGGTGTAGGGGGAATCTCAGCTGGTGTAGAGTTGGCAGAAGTGGTGTAGCCGCCAACCACTCCCTCTACCCTTAGAGTGAGCGGACAAGGAAAGCAGCATGTCAGGAGTGTGTTGGAGCTAAATTCTATTATACTGCATCCTTTGCTGGTGAAAGAAACCTTATGCGAGCAGCATCAATTAAAGTAGGATTATTCTTGCTTTAATTTATACTGGGGCTGTGAATCAACCAGCTCCCTGCAGTCATCCCTTTCTGCTACATCCTAGCATAGCTCAGATGTAGTGAAGAATCAGGGCTTCATTGTAAACCAGGACCGCCATGTTTAAAACCAGGTGTGACTTTAAAGACAAAAGTCCTGTCTACACTGAGTGCTGACTGATATTTAACACCCTGTTAGTTAACGTGTTATAACACAATGTAATTTCCCAGTATAGATAAACCTATACACTCAAGAGGCTTAGGCCATGTCTACACTACCATTTTTGTCAGCAAAACTGGTGTTGCTCAGGGGTGTGAAAAAACACTCCCCCTGAATAACATGAGTTACACTGGTATAAGTGGTAGTGTGCACAGCACTATGCCGGCAGGAGAGTTTCTCCTGCCAACATATTTACCGCCGCTCATTGGAAGTGGTTTAACTATGTCGACGGGAGAGCTCTCTCTCATTGGCATAGAGTGGCTACACGAGAGATCTTATAGCGGCACAGCTGCATTGGTACAGCCGGGCCACTGTAAGGTCTCTAGTGTAGACATGGCCTTAGCCAGAGACAGGAATGTCATGGCCATTTGTTACCCTTTTTTTGAAGGCCTGTATGTACTTGTAAGTTATTGTAATAAGTTGATCATATTTCTTTCTCAGGAAGAAGCATCTCTGCAGAGGCGGCAATGTGCAGCACGTCAGGCGCTGTTGGGGAAGGCTCCTAGTGCATATGCCCAACTGTTTCAAAGGTAATGCGGGCATTTGTATGAGTCACGTCCTTTTCAGCCAAATGAAAAATGTCCATCTTGAACTTCTTCCCCATTGCGTCTACAAGATGAATGATCAGAAACTCTCAAAGATCACAAGTCCCATGGCTGACTCTTATCCTTAAAAGGTTTAAGTCGAACCCTACAGTTAAGCCCTATACATGGAGATGCGCCCTCTGACTTGAGAGCTGCAATGGTCTTAAACTAACAGTGTGAGGCCAACCTGCAGTATATCTGGGACTGTGAATTTATAACACACACAATGACAAGGCTGCCTAGCTCTCAGCAGGGAGCAGTTGGTGGGGGCAGAGAAGCTGGGGCAGCTGGACTCCACTCCTGAGGGGCGAGAAGCCTCGGGCAACTTCCCCTGGCTCCCGGCAGGGAGGAGGGGGCAGCCCTCTGGGAGTCTATGGGACAGGGTACCCAGTTGAGAGACTGGCCTCTTAGCTCCGCACTCTGTCCCTCTGAGGTCAGTGGATGCACACCACCGGTGTATATTAGGTCGACTTACATTTCTAGCATAGACATACTCTTAGTCCACTGCTCTTTGCTGCCTTTATTTCACCGTGCCTTGCTCATCCTTTGGATTCTGTGTTTGGAGTGAAAATAAGACTTTGTTTTGGCAGAGCTGTCAGATAGGTGAAAGAAACTCCTATCACCCTCAGTTGGTATTTCCAGGGACATCTGTGCTCAGTGAAAACAAATTGCATGCAGGAGGAGACAACACTCCGTTCCATATGGTGATGCAAGGAGCGAAATCAGGAAATACCATAAATATGAACAGTTGAGACTCTGAGAGTTGGACAATGAACCCTGAAATCATAGCTATTAGATAGAAAAGAGACCTACAGGTCATTTAGTCCATACCAATGGCTAGTGTATGATTATTCCCTGTAGTATGTTTACTAGTGCAATATCCAGTCTAGTTTTAAATGTACCTTGAGATTGGCCTTTCACCTTAGAAGGCTGTTCCATAGTGTAATACATCTCCCTCTCAGAAAGATTATTGTGGTATTTACCCTAAATTATCGCTATCTCAGGGTACGTCTATACCCAGCCGCTAGTTCGGCGGCAAGCAATCGAACTTCTGGGTTCGACTTATCGCGTCTTGTCTGGACGAGATAAGTCGAACCCGGAAGTGCTCGCCGTCGACTGCGGTATTCCTGCTCGGCGAGAGGAGTACCGCGGAGTCGACGAGGGAGCCTGCCTGCCGCGTCTGGACCGAGGTAAGTTCGAACTAAGGTACTTCGAACTTCAGCTACGTTATTCACGTAGCTGAACTTGCGTACCTTAGTTCGAATTGGGGGGTTAGTGTAGACCAGGCCTCAGTTTCATCCCATTACTCCTAGTTATACCCCTTGTACTACTCAACATAATTCCTCTTCATTTTTTATGCAGTTCAGAAAATTAGACTGTTACCATGTCTCCACTCTCTATTAGTCAGCAATTAGCCAAACTACGTATAGTTACATCTTTTCCTCATAAGTCGGTTCCCCTAGCCCCCTGGTAAACGTTGGTGTTCTGCTCTTAAATTTCCTCCAATCTGTTAACATCCGGTAATTAGGTGCCAGAATTGATCCAGGTGCAGCTGCAACAAGGGGTAGCAAAGATGACACAATTACCTTCTGTCTCTGGGACATGATACCTCTTTGCCACTGCATATGCAGCTCAAAATTGCATTGGCCTTTTGCAGTCATCCTGTGTGACAAACCCAGGTCTGACTTCCTGGTCATTGACATCTCTAGGTTTCTTTCTGCATGCTGCTTCCTAGGTTTCTCCTTTCCGTGGAGTATCTGTCTGTGATTTAGATTATTTTTCCCCAATGTGTATTTATTTGAACATTTTTTCTGTTTCTACTTGGCTACATAAGTCAAGTACAAATCACATCTCTCTGAAATTTGATTATAAAAAATTCTCTTGACAGCCATCATTTTTCTCGTGTCAGCTTTGTTCTTGTACATTGTCTGCTTTCATTTACAATACAATATACCCATTCAGGGAAAATGTTTCTTAATCTCAAAGTTCAGTGACCATGGGAGTGAGCTTCTTACAGTACTCTGTTGTCAAGCAAAAGAGAATTACTGTTTACATAGGACTTAGACGAAAGCTATCTCTTTTACTGGCAGTGCAGTTGAACTGACTGAGAGAATGCTGATCCTAGAGTTGTGCTGACATAACTGAAGATGCTAATAGACAAAGAAAGAAAGAGACTCAAAAAAGCTATATTAACTCCAAGCTCCGTTGGAAATGGAAAGTGGAAAACCACTGTTTGCCACAATGGATGAACTTAGTATGGAAAGAAACTTTGTTCCATTGTAAATACTTTGGAACAAAATACATTTATAGCTATAATAAAATACCTGACTGTTTTTATAAAAGCACAACTGTCTAATTGGTAAATATTCAGAATATTTGCCATATAGAAATACCAGTGTTCACTGCCTAGCATTTTATACAAGGCTATAAACTACTGAATTGGATGTTTTAAGATTTTGGGACATGTCCTTGACCAATGTAAATCAAAAGTAGCTCAGTTTAAATCAAAGAAGTTATATTGGTTTTAAAAGTGGTTTAAAGGAAGAATCAGTGCTGTTTTATTTATTGCAACAGCCAAAGGAATAACTACATAAATTTATATTTTTAAATTGAGATAATTTAAAATCGGACTTCCTTATTTTTTGCCTGTAGCTATGTGCAGTTGCAATGGAGGTTATTTTGATGTTTAACTACCTGATACAGTATGTGGGCACAACCGGGTAGTTTGACATCTAATAATAATATCTAGCTCGTGTCAATTGTGCCCTTGCTATTAAAGATACAAAATAAGAGGTTGGGGTGAGGTCTTACTGAAATCAGGCCCTTAGCCATTGAATAACTGGTTGATTTCCCCTGAAGGCCCCCCGAGGGCCTGGATTCTGTCACGTACACATATGGGTAAAGAAGAGAAGGCATGGCCAAGAAGAGAACTGCAAAGTGTGATTGACAGTGCCATGGTCCTGGCTCCACCCCAACTTAGAGAATTCTCACACTTTGCAGTCTCTCCACTGCTGCCTTCCAGGATGGGGCTTAGTGCTAAGGAGGTGTGTTCCATGCGTTTTAACATGACACGCCTGATACACTCTCTTCTGCACGGATAACTCATGGTCAGGGCATGAGTATTCCACGCAGGTGGCTGTGTGAAAGATTTGGTGGCTTTCCTGTCTGATACATAAGAACATAAGAACGGCCATACTGGGTCAGACCAAAGGTCCATCTAGCCCAGTATCTGGTCTTCCGACAGTGACCAATGCCAGGTGCCCCAGATGGAATGAACAGAACAGGTAATCATCAAGTGATCCATCCCCTGTCGCTCATTCCCAGCTTGTGGCAAACAGAGGCTAGGGACACCATCCCTGCCCATCCTGGCTAATAGCCATTGATGGACCTATCCTACATGAATTTATCTAGTTCTTTTTTGAACCCTGTTATAGTCTTGGCATTCACAACATCCTCTGGCAAGGAATTCCACAGGTTGACTGTGCGTTGTGTGGAAAAAAATACTTCCTTTTGTTTGCTTTAAAGCTGCTGCCTATTCATGTCATTTGGTGACCCCTAGTTCTTGTGTTATGAGAAGGAGTAAATAACACTTCCTATTTACTTTCTCCACACCTGTCATGATTTTATAGATGTCAATCATATCTGCCCTTAGTAGTCTCTTTTCTAATTTGAAAAGTCCCATTCTTATTAATCTCGCCTCATACGGAAGCCGTTTCATACCCCTAATCATTTTTGTTGCCCTTCTCTGAACCTTTTCCAAGTCCAGTATATCTTTTTTGACATGTGGCGACCATATCTGCACGCAGTGTTCAAGATGTGGGTGTACTATGGATTTATATAAAGGCAATATGATATTTTCTGTCTTATTATCTATCCCTTTCTTAATGATTCCCAACGTTCTGTTCACTTTTTTGACTGCTGCTGCACATTGAGTGGATGTTTTCAGAGAACTATCCACAATGACTCCAAGATAATCTTGAGTGGTCACAGCTAATTTAGACCCCATCATTTTATATGTACAGCTGGGATTATGTTTTCCAATGTGCATTACTTTGCATTTATCAACATTGAATTTCATCTGCCCTTTTGTTGCCCAGTCACCCAGTTTTGAGAGATCTTTTTGTAGCTCTTTGCAGTCTGCCTGGGACTTAATTATCTTGAGTAGTTTTGTATCATCTGCAAATTTTGCTACCTCACTGTTTACCCCTTTTTCCAGATCATAATATGTCGAATAGGACTGGGCCCAGTACAGACCCCTGGGGGACACCACTATTTACCTCTCTCCATTCTGAAAACTGACCATTTATTCCTACCCTTTGTTTCCTATCTTTTAACCAGTTACCAATCCCTTTTATCCCATGACTGCTTAATTTGCTTAAGAGCCTTTGGTGAGGGACCTTGTCAAAGGCTTTCTGAAAATCTAAGTACACTATATCCACTGGATCCCCCTTGTCCACATGCTTGTTGACCTCCTCAAAGAATTCTAGTAGATTAGTGAGGCATGATTTCCCTTTACAAAAGTCATGTTGACTATTCCTCAACAAATTATGTTCATCAATGTGTCTGACAATTTTGTTCTTTACTATAATTTCAACCAGTTTGCCCAGTACTGAAGTCAGGCTTACTGGCCTGTAATTGCTGGGGTCACCTCTGGAGCCTTTTTAAAAATTGGCATCACATTAGCTATCCTCCAGTCATTTGGTACAGAAGCTGATTTAAATGATAGGTTACAGACAACAGTTAGTAGTCCTGCAATTTCACATTGGAGTTCCTTCAGAACTCTTGGGTGAATCCTGTCTGGTCCTGGTGACTTATTACTGTTTAGTTTATCAATTTGTTCCAAAACCTCCTCTAATGACACCTCAATCTGGGACAGTTCCTCAGATCTGTCACCTAAAAAGAATGGCTCAAGTTTGGAAATCTCCCTCACCTCCTCAACCATGAAGACCAATACAAAGAATTCATTTAGTTTCTCCACAATGGCCTTATCGTCCTTGAGTGCTCCTTTAGCATCTCGATTATCCAGTGGCCCCACTGGTTGTTTAGCAGGCTTCCTGCTTCTGATGTACTTAAATATTTTTTTGCTATTACTTTTTGAGTCTTTGAGTAGCTGTTCTTCAAATTCTTTTTTGGCCTTCCTAATTATATTTTTACACTTCATTTGCCAGAGTTTATGCTCCTTTCTATTTTCCTCACTAGGATTTAACTTCCACTTTTTAAAGAATGCCTTTTTGCCTCTCACTGCTTCTTTTACTTTGTTGTTTAGCCACGGTGGCTCTTTTTTGGTTCTCTTACGATGGTTTTTCATTTGGGGTATACGTTTAAGTTGAGCCTCTATTATGGTGTCTTTAAAAAGTTTCCATGCAGCTTGCAGGGATTTTACTTTTGGTGCTGTACCTTTTAATTTCTGTTTAACTAACCTCCTCATTTTTGTGTAGTTCCCCTTTCTGAAATTAAATGCTACGGTGTTGAGCCGCTGTGGTGTTTTCCCTGCCACAGGGATGTTACACTTAATTATATTATGGTCACTATTACCAAGCAGTCCAGCTATATTCACATCTTGGACCAGATGCTCCACTTAGGACTAAATCCAAGAATTGCCTCTCCTCTTCTGGGTTCCATGACTAGCTGCTCCAAGAAGCAGTCATTTAAGGTGTCAAGAAACTTTATCTCTGCATCCCTTCCTGAGGTGATATGTACCCAGTCAATATGGGGATAGTTGAAATCTCCCATTATTATTGAGTTTTTTATTTTAATAGCCTCTCTAATCTCCCTGAGCATTTCACAGTCACTATCACCATCCTGGTTAGGTGGTCGGTAATGTATCCCTACTGCTATATTCTTATTATTCAAGCATGGAATTACTATCCATAGAGATTCTATGGTACAGTTTGGTTCATTTAAGATTTTTACTTCATTTGATTCTATGCTTTCTTTCACAGATAGTGCCACTCCCCAACCAGCACGGCCTGGTCTGTCCTTCTGATATATTTTGTACCCTGGTATTACTGTGTCCCATTGATTATCCTCATACCACCAAGTTTCTGTGATGCTTGTTATACGAATATCCTCATTTAATATGAGGCACTCTAATTCACCCATCTTATTATTTAGACTTCTAACTTTTGTATATAAGAACTTTAAAAACTTGTTACTTTTTAGCTGTCTGCCATTACATGATGTAATTGAATGGGACTTTTTTTCTTTTGACTGTTTCTCATCAGATCCTCCCTGTATTTTATCATCTTCCATCCTCTCCTCCTTATTAGGACATAGGGAATCTCCATTTATAGATCTTCCCCTAAGCGATGTCCGAACCACATGCTCCTCTGCATCTGTCGGCTTTCCCTCAGCCCTTAGTTTAAAAACTTCTCTATGACCTTTTTAATTTTAAGCGCCAGCTATCTGGTTCCATTTTGGTTTAGGTGGAGCCCATCCTTTCTGTATAGGCTCCCCCTTTCCCAAAAGTTGCCCCAGTTCCTAATAAATCTAAACCCCTCCTCCCTACCCCATCGTCTCATCCACGCACTGAGACCCTGCAGTTCTGCCTGTCTAACTGGCCTTGCATGTAGAACTGGAATTATTTCAGAGAATGCTACCATGGAGGTCCTGAACTTCAGTCTCTTACCTAGCAGCCTAAATTTGGTCTCCAGGACGTCTCTCCTACCCTTCCCTATATTCCCTATATTATTGGTACCTACGTGTACCAGGACCACTGGCTCCTTCCCAGCACTACACATAAGCTTATCTAGATGTCTCGAGAGATCTGCAACCTTTGTACCAGGCAGGCAAGTCACAATGCGGTTCTCCCAGTCATCGCAAACCCAGCTATCTATGTTTCTAATGATCGAATCACCCATTACTAATACCTGTCTCTTCCTAATAACTAGAGTTTCCTCCCCCGGAGCGGTATCCTCAGTGTGAGACGATACCGCAACATCATCTGGAAGGAGGGTCCCAACTATGGGATCGTTTCCCTCTGCTCCAGTTAGATGCTCTTCTTCCCTGAGACTTTCACCCTCCTCAACAGCAGAGAGTCTCTCAGACTGGGGGTGGGACCATTCTACTGTGTCCCGGAAAGTCTCCTCTATGTACTTCTCTATCTCCCTTAGCTCTTCCAGCTCAGCCATCCTGGTCTCCAAAGCCTGTACATGGTCTCTGAGGGCCAGAAGCTCCTTGCACGGAATGCACACATTCACCACCTGCCCATAGGGCAGGTAATCATATATGCTGCATTGGGTGCAATAAACTGGGGAACCCCCACTCTGTTGCTGGACTTCTGCCTGCATTCTCTTTTTACTCCTGAAGCTTGTTCCTTTGTTGTTGTTTTGTTTTTATCAGGGCGTGTTTTTGGCTTTAAGTTTCAAGAAGTTTAAGGAATGTTAAAAGCGACAAAGAGTCCTGTGGCACCTTATAGACTATAAGGTGCCACAGGACTCTTTGTTGCTTTTTACAGATCCAGACTCACACGGCTACCTCTCTGATACTTGAAGGAATGTTAAGTGTATGTATCCCCTCCCCCCCCACACACACTTTCCCTGGAGAACTCCCTCGCAAAACTCCCGTTAGCCGCTCCTGTTCGCTAGCTCCTCTGGTCGCTTAGGAGTGGGCTTTTTAAAGCCCTAGTCTTCCTGAGTAGCCCCGCCCCCTGGTTAAGGGGTGATGGGTACAGGATACAGGTACAACATAATGTTGCTTTGCCACATTATTCTGTGCCCATTTTGGGGGCAGAAAGAAAGAGGCAGTAACTGTGGCCCTAGGTTCATGGATGTCCTCTTCAGAGTGTCAAAGTGGATGAGGTAATTTCTTTTATTGGACCTGCTTGTGCTGTTCAAAGAGAGACAAGCTTTCGAGCTTCCACAGAGCCCTTCTTCAGGTCTGGGAAATGTACTCAGAAGTACTGAAATATACTCAGAAGTTCTGTGGAAGCTCGAAAGCTCCTCTCTCTGCCTATCAGAAGTTGGTCCAATAAAAAATAGTACCACACCCACCTAGTCTCTCTAATATCCTGGTACCAACATGGCTACATCAACACTGCATATGCTTCAGAGTGTGTAATTTAACTTAGCTGACATGTTTTTCTTTCTTATTCAACTGCAGCAGCCTAGAGCAACAGAAATTATAAACTCCCTGAATATGAATGTTTCTAATGAAACTGACGACAAAACCTTAATGACAGTCACAAACTCAATTGTCAGTGTGAAAAATAAGGGATTTGGCGGGGAGGGGGAAATCCCTGTGAAGCCTTTTAAAACACGTTTCTTTCAATTGTCTGGCTGGTTGTTTTAAGTGTATCTATCAGTAGGGATTTAGCCTTTGAGAATGGGTCACTGATTCTGAATTCAAAGCCTTCATTTCAGGGAGCAGAGTCCATTTTCCTGTGGCGGACAAGTCCTTAGACTGTGACCTTCCATCGGAAGTGGTGCATGATGTATCCTCGTCTCAGATTTCTGTCTGAGCTCTCTTAACCTCTGCTGTCGAGCTGCGTGTTTCAGCACTGCATGTTGAGTGGAGATATTTGTTAGGAAATGTGTGTGGGAGGAGGGTTGTTTTCTGTTTCTTTTAAATGCCATGACATTGATTTAGAAGGCTTTTGAGAGCCATCAATGGCTCTGAGGGCCGGCAATGGAATAAAGGACCCTTTTTCTCTATGTAATTGGTTCAGGCCAATAATGACCAAAAGCCGTTACCTGCTGGCAACCGTTTGGTGGCCTATGCAATAGATACTTGTGGTCTCACTTTAAGGGAGATTTATTTATAAGTAGGATTAATAGGATGAAACTAAGAAAGGGCAAATGAAAGACCAATGGCAGAAAAATCCTGTTTGCAGTGAGATGTGTTAGGCTATGGAATGATTCCCCAAGGAAACTGGTGACAATCCCATCACTGAGACATTTTAAAAAAATAAACAGGACAAACCCCTAGAAAACGTACAATAGGGAACAGTCCTGCATTGACAAAGGTTGGTTTAGACAACCTAAAAGATCTTTTGTGATTCTAGTATCTGTGATTCCTATGGGACAAGGATCTACAAACCACTTCTGCAATTGACAACATTATTGGCAATCTTAGCAGAAGAGCTAAATAATGAGGGGACATGGCACTTAAATTGGCTGGTCACCCTTAGAAGAAAGAGGTTCCTTCAGTGCTGAGTTGGGGTGTATCAGCAAGATGGCTGCTGCACCTGTACATAGGATAGATAAAGGACATCTTTTAAGAGCTGTAACTTAATTTTAAATAAAACATTTTAAGAGGGACTTCTCTTACATTGGAAATTCAGCAGTGCTCTTTGGCACTGTGACTAATGTCTATATATAAAATGGAGGCAATACTGCAGTTAGCATGGGTTACGTTTTGTTAGATGTTACCGTGAGTGACTGTTGTAGAAGACATGAAGATGGAACTCCAGGCCTTGTTAATAATAGACAGAAGATGATGAGAAAAATAATGCTGTAGGCGAGACTTTCAAATGGGACCTGTGCTCCTAAATGACTTGAGTGCTTTTGAAAAGCTCACCCTTAACAGGCATAGCATCTTTTAATAGATCAAAACCATTTTTTTTTCATTAAAACAAATTTGCTTAGCTTACCACTTTGGAATCAGGAGCGCATAGATGCAATACTGATTGTAGTTCCAGGAGTCTGTGTTTATTGTTGTACCACACAAGTTTTATTACAACGTGGTCTACTAAGCAGAGATGAGGACTGGGAGTCTGGACTCCCGCTTTCTCTTACTGCTGCAGTTGGTGCCTTGATACGTAACCTTGGGCAAGTCACTTAGGCCAAAATTTTCAAACACGGGCACCTAAAGTTAGGCACCTATATCCATTTAGAGATCTACATTAGTGGCCTGAATTTTAAAGGTGCTGTCAGAATTCCCATTAAAATCTAGGAGCTATGGGAAGTTTTGGCTTTAACTTCTGTGGCTCAATTTCCCCACCTGTAAAATTGGCATAATACTAACCCAGCTTTATAAAGCACTCTGAGATACTCTGATGAAGGACACTAGATCAGTGTGTTGAAAGTAGTGTATTATCGTACATGAATGTATGCACCGCCTGCTTAACTTTCTTTTGATGTCATTTCAGGCATCTTGCAAGTACCCCCGCAGCGATTAGCCCACACAGATTACTGGAGCCACCATCATATACCTCTATGCTCCCAAGTGGAAGTAATGTCACCCAAGACCGGAGTCTGCCCCCTGCTAGCCCAGACACCAGGTGAGTTTAGCTGTTGGATGAACAGATTATTGCTGGACAGGTTGAAGGATAATGTTGTATCGCACAAGACTTAAAACCATTTCCCCAACTAATGCAGGTGTCTCCTCTGTTACATCAATCGCCTTGCTAAACACATGTTGCTACAATGTAAAACAGAACCTGGGGATGATAGTGCATAAGTGCTGTAACTCATGTGGATGACCTAGCTGCAGACTGAAGATTTCACGAGCTTTGTTTTTAAAGGGGCATGTTGGAGAAGGGAAGGAAAAAAAATGGTAAAGGATGGGGAGAAGAATGGAAGAGACTGGGACTCCACGTAGAGAAACAAAACTAGAGTGATCACTATTTAAAGTCATAATTTACCAACAGTTACTGCACAGTGGTATCCAGGAGACCACAATGTTTTTCTGTCCTCTACATAAGGAGATACTGGTGGTGACTGGAATACCATTGGGCCGGGAGGGGCTGGTGGTGATATCCCTGTTTCCTCAAATTCTGATCTTGTGGATTGTTTCAGCATCAGCAATCCCTCCAGCTCACTCTACCCAACCCTCCCACCCTGTGTCCCTGTGCCTTTGTTATAACCCCTTCTTATGCCTGGACCCTCTCAGTCAAAGATGGCAAAGAGCTTGAGGGCGGGGGGCAGCTTGAGCCTCGAGCACTGAACTCCCAGTTCCTCCTGCTCCTGGCTGGAAAACCTCTGAGTGATCCTTTGCTGCTGTGAGGTCGGGGAGATAGGCCTCGGTCTTCTACTCCAGGTAGGAGACAGAGATAGGGAAGTCTAATCTTCATTTTTAGAGAAGGGGAAACTGAGGCACAGCATGGTGAATTAATTTGCCTTCGTTTGTCCAGTGAGGCAGTGGTAAAGCCAGGATTAGAATTTATTGGTTCCTGACTGCCAGTCCCATTCTCGTTCCACACAGACCATAGTGCCTTTCCAGGGGTATTTGAAAGAGATCTTTTTTTTTTTCTGTATGTCTTTTTTACCTTTCTAAAAAGTTAGTGTTAATTAGTGCTTGAAAACTTGTGTATATCGACAGTGACTTGGTCTGATCGTGAGAGATGCAAAACATCCACAATCCCTTTGCAGTTCACTTTATCCCTTGTCCTTTAGGCTGCAGAGTTCTTGCTTTTTTGTGGATAAACTTGCTGGTGAAATACACTGACTGTTCTGTTTAAATCTTAAAGAGCTCATACATTTCCACTATATGCTGTCCAGCCGGCCACTGTAATTACAGAAGTTAATTAACACGCTGTAAAAATGTTGAAATGGTAGGTCTCTGTGGATTAGATTGTACTGTGTACTTGTACCATATTGGAGTGTGCTGAAGGGAACAGAGTGAATGCATGAGAGAGAGACAGTGCATAATAGGTTGCCAAGGGATTATGCATCATCTGCCCACACCAGTAAAGAGGCAAGACCCATAACCCAAGTGAGTGTGAAGCTATGATGAGTTGTAAAAGCGTTAAAGCCCTTCACATATGGGAATAAATGTGTCTTTCCACTCTAGCACAGTTTGGTGTTTTGACTTTAGCAGTGTTTTCATTTAACGCTCTTAATAACACAGTGGGAAAACAACTGAGAGGAGAGAGAAAGCAAACTGCTAATCAGATTCATTTTCTGTGCATGCATCAGGCCTACAGCAAAATATACAGTCATATTGTCAGATCCTCTTGCAAGGAAAAATAATGAAGGCTTGGATGAGAGTTGTTCATAGGCAGGATGGCAATGCTCTTGTATAGACTCCCTCTAGTGCTTTTGTAAAACATCACTTCAGAAACTTAATGCTAAGACCTGTGGTGGGTTTTTTTGGTTTGCGTATTGAGGTGAATTAATATTCTTTTATTTTCAATTCCATGCTTCCAACATTTGGGATGGCAGAAGCAGTAAAATGAAAAATCGCGTGCGGTAAGCGTATGGTGCAAATGTGAATTACTGGCCTGTGGGCGTAGCAAACAAAGCACGGTCTCCTCACCTCTGGGATTAGGGCCAACTAATGAGTGGGAGAACTCATTGGGCAGCGTCCCAAATTATATGCGTAATTCATCACATTCATCAGTTACTGCCCTAGTTTGAGCTGTTATGGAAACCGAACCAACTGTTATCCCTAAAAGCAGGAGGCCTGGAGGCCACTGACACTTAGTGTGGTGATGCTCAGTACTGTCGCTGGTCTGTGAATAGAAAACAGGAATTCCATGGTTCTGTTCCAAGGGCCAGCCCAGAGCACATGTCTAGTGGGTGGCTGCACAGGGACCTGCATTCTTTCAGCACACCTCTGGCCTTCTTTTCCTTCTGTGATCTCCTCTCTACCTTGTAAGGTGAACGTCAGGGCCGAACCCTCCATGGTCCCACAGAAGAAGGCCCCATGATCCACACTTCCTAGACTTCGGATAGCCTCTGCCGGTTACTAATCTCTCCCCTCATAAATGTGCTGTGTGGGTTCTCAACTTATCTTCACACAGGGGCCTAAACAACTTTGGTTGTTACTGGTCCCTTAGCCAGTGCAGACGTGGAGCCAGATGCTCAGCTGGTGTAGATCAGTGCAGCTCCATTGACTTCGATGGAGATAGGTTGATTAGGGTTACCATTCGTCCGGATTCCCCCGGACATGTCCAGCTTTTAGAGTTAAAAATAGCGTCCGGGGGGAATTTGTAAATGTCCGGACTTCCCCCCCTGCAGAGCACGCGCTGCTGACAGGGCAGCCGGACGGATGGTGCCACTTACATGGGGCTCCGACAGCCAGAGAGAGCCCCTCCTCCACTTCCCCCTCCTCTCCCCTGCAGCTGAGAGCACTCCCTCCCTCCCTGCATTCGCAGATCACCAGCCGGCCGTTCGCACCGGCAGTCTGGAGCTCCTCCCCCTGCTCCTCCTCCCCAGCACGCTGGTCTGAGCGGCAGAGTAAGCGGGCCAGGGGGTCGGAGAAGGGGCAGGGAGGTTCTGGAGGGAGCAGTCAAGAGACGGGGGGGGGTCGGGCGTTCGGGGGGGGGCTTTCTGGGGGTGGGGGTGTGGATAAGGTTTTGGGCAGTCAGGGTACAGGTAGGGGGTAGGATCCTGGGGGGGGGGCAGTTAGGGTGGGGGGGTCTCAGGAGGGGGCAGTTAGGGGACAAGGAACAGGGAGGCTTAGGTAGGGGGTGGGGTTCTGGAGGGCAGTTAGGAGCAGGGGTCCCAGGAGGGGTAGTCAGGGGACAAGGAGCGGGGGTATACATGTATAGTATACATGTTCATGTATACTATATGGAGATCGACGTGGGGTTAAATTCCAACCTGAATGCGATTTATTTTTAGTTTCTGTTAGGAGACAGATGCAGGGCTGTGTTCTAGAATAGCAGAGCAGGGAGCGGACCCTTCAGAAACTAGTATTTGCATTGGCACTGATAGTTTTGAAAAACCCAAAACTGCTGTTTAATCTTAGCCTGGATTTACAACTCCCAGTAATTGCTTTGCCATCCTGTAATGACGCCTGGTGGGTATTATGGGGAGATCACTGTTAGGGTTAAGCACATCGCTTCAGCAGGGCACCCCCAGGTCACATTGACTTCAGCGAGAGATGTGAATGTTCAGGACTTCTCAGGATCTAATCCTGCTCGGATTGAGGTCAATGACAGAATCCCCATTGGTGTCCATGGGCCAGGATCAGGCCTTCAATGAAGATCATTTCCTGGTGTTTTTTTCTGGGCTTTATGCCACTATTGTATCTCATTCTTTTGATTCTTTCCCCCTCATATTTTGAATTTCCTTATTTTTTTATTTCAAAGGCTCTGCCAGTTCATAACCCTGTCTGCTCCTTAAACCATTCTCCCTTCTCCCCCAAAGACATTCTAATCACAGTGTTATCACAGGTAATTGCTCTCCACGCAGGAATCATCGGGCTAAATGCTCTGGCCTGGCTTGTGCAGGAGGTCAGATTAGATAACCAGAATGGTCCCAAGTTTAGAATCTATGAATCAATGTTTTCTTTCACACAATAGGCCAGAACAGCTGTTGTGTAAAGATGGACTTTATTAAATGTCTATTACAGTCTCTCAAAAGTTTCTGTGTGATTTCTTGTTTAAAATGGGTATTTACTGGTACTTCTTTGCAGTAAATGTGCATCAAGGCATTTTTTTTCCTTAAACAAATTCAGTGTTTGTTATAGATGCTGGAGTCACACCCTTGGAGACTGAAATCTGTGTAGTCCCAGAACAAGTGACAACCCAGGCACTATCATTGTCATGCTAATCGGTGTCCATGTTGACCTGCAGGCAAGCTGCCCATTCAGGCCTTGGCCTCTATGTTGATTTCCCACAGTAGAGCCAAATGTAGAGGTGGCTTTGTGCCACAGAGACCTGCCCACTGATGAGTGAAGTGAGATCACCAACTGCTTCTGTATAGGCTACCCAACAGCCAGGTTATTTATTAGTAGTATTACAGAGGTGCTTGCTTTCTCCAGCGCCCATTGTGCTAGGCACTGTACATTTGCATGGTCAGAGATGGTCCTTTCCCTGAGGAGTGTACACTCTAAATAGACAAGACCGAGAAAGTGTGGAAGAAAGGAGGTATTATTCATTTCATTTTACAGAAGGGGAATTGAGGCAGAAAGAGACTGGCCCAAGATCACCTTGGGAGTCTGTGCCAGAGCTGGAAACTGAAACCAGATCTTCTAAATTCCAGTTTAGGGCCTTTACCACAAAACCATCCTTTGATTCTGCCTGGATGTGTCTTCTAGACAATGTTAAAATTTCCTTATGAGCCTCCCAGATCTTCTATAAAATAAATAGATCTTTGTAATTTTTGTAAATTCTTCATTTTATCCCAAAATCACTCACTAAGAGACACCGTTTATTATGCTGAACATAGAATTGGCAAACAGGAACTCTTTGAGTTCGAATCCCATCTCTCCAGCTGATTCACTCTGTAGCATGAACCTCTGCTTTTCTTTCCCTGTCTGTGATTGGTTAAATACATTAAAAATTAAAGTGGGTGCTGGCAGTTTTGTTTACTACCTCCAAAGAAGTGTTGTCATGTGTGGAAAAAGTGCTGTATAACTGCTGAGTCTGGTGTTTTATTTCAGGCTCCTGACTGACAATATCACTGTTGTCATTGAAGTCATGTTAAACAAACTCACAGTGTATGGTTTTTATTACCACGAAAGAATAAATCCATTCTCACTCTCAGCTCCAGAGAATCACGTGCCACCACTGGGTTATCTATAATGTCCTCGGCTGGCGCATTTTCTACAGAAAGCTTGTCTGCCCGGAGCCCAGTTCCTAGTGCTCGATACTCCGAAGAGGCCAATGCAGAATGTGGGGACATTGGAGGAGTCCGCAATGGAATGGAAAGTTTGAAAGGTCTGAATTGTTTTCCAAAATAATCTACTTTTTTGCTCAGCCTTTGTAATAAGGGCCCGGTAATTATCGTGTAGGTTAGTGATACTCAGACTGAGGCTCGCAAGTGGCTCTTTAATGTAGCATCCGCGGCTCTTTGCAGCACATGATATTAAAACACTGTGTGATTTAATTATTAACCAATCTAAGCTATTAACCAATCAGGATGCTTTTACTATTTATTAACCAATTGTAGTTTATAAAATAATAATACTTGGTCAGCCATTTTGCTTTGAGAATTTTTTTATATATATATAAACTAAATATTTCCCCTTTCATAGGGTTTAAATAGGAATATATAGTACTGCAGTAAATGAAACAATGAACTCGCATGACTGTGGCTCTTTTGGCTAATGTTGATCGCTAATTTGGTTCCTGAACCACTGAGGTCTGAGTATCGGGGTATAAGTATATCCAGATTATGGTGCAATTACATTGTCTCAGCTTCTAATAGTACATGTCTTAAGAACACCAAATGGTGGTAATAAATGTAGGCATGTAGTTAACTTTCCATTTCTATGAATTAGGGGTAGTCACTAGGGCTGGTTGAAAATTTCCTGTTAACTGTTTTTCAACAGAAAATTGAGTTTTCAGCTAAATAAATTTTTTTGAAATTTTCAACTTTTTATTGAAAAACAACACAAAAAATGTCAGTGCAAAAATTTTGCTGTGATGCTTCATGGGAGTTGTAGTTCGGGTGCCTCATGCCGCCATCCTCCTCTCTGGGCTGAGTTCCCCAGCTAGACTACATCTTCCTTTTCCTTTGGCCCCTATAAGCTCATGTGAACTAAGGGTCAGGCTCAGTATAGATCTGTTCTCCACTGGGAAAGTTCCAGTCGAATCACACGCAGATTTCTCAGCTGGTGCAAGTTTTGAAAGAATGTCTGCTTGCTGTGGTGCTTGCGAGGGAGTGGGGTACCAGAGAGGAAGACCAATGGCGGGATTATATAGTGTTGTTCAGTGAGAACAATCTTTATTTCCTTGAAATTGCTTACTAATTTGTTTGTTAATCCTTGCAGACGCTGAACTCTCTAGTGACACGCTTGAAAAAAAAGCCAGCAAATCCAAGTCTGGTTCCCCTCGTGTGCCCCAGATTGCAAACCGACCAGGCTCCAACACCAAACCCGTCCTACCTCCAATCCCATCAGGGCGGAAAAAGACAAACCCTTGAGGGTTGACATCGGCTGAGGCATTGCCTTGATCATGCCCATTTCTGCAGTCCCACTTGAATACTGGTTTTGATATAATTTTCCCACACACACAAAGAAAAGTCTATCAAAGAATATTATCTTTCTGAATCCATCTCTGATTAATTCTGAATCACTCTTCTCTTTAAAAAAAGTTATTTATTTATAACTTTATTAAAAAGTACTTTCTGCTTTTCCCAGAGCTAGAAATGATTTCCCCAGATGCTCCCCCACTTGGAAATGTCACAGAATTTTCCCCGAGATCCATGTGATCAGATCTTCCAGGGATATTTTTTCTATTTCACTGACTTAATTGAGGTGTGGAAGCTTGAAGGCCTCTGATGATAATGTTGCTTATAGTACAAGACTGCTGAATTAGTTTTTGCTAAGAGAGATTTAATGTGATACTTAGATTTAAGTGAGGAAGAAAAACTACTTCATTCCAAGGCAACCTTTTATAGAAGCTATATCTTTAGAAATGAGAAGTTATTTTTAATATACAGGTATATTTAAACAAACAACTCACAAAGGAATCATCAGAAAAAATCTTTAATTAATTTGATTTGGCTAAAGTTTTAACTGTTTTCTGATTATGCTGAGATCTGTTTTTGCCATATATAATAGAAATGGAGTCTCAATATTAAACAAAACTCAGACGTTAACCTTTTTCATTATTAATTTATATGACTATATATATTTACTTTGTTATATTTACTGAACAAATAACCTGCTCTGATAAGCTTGCACTGTGAAGCCCTATTGCTGTTTATATAACACCAGTCATGTGCATGGCACTTTGCAAATGTGAGAAGACATGATCTATGATCTGTTATACCAGAGTGGATTAAACTTTGCTTGTGGAACTGCTCTGGATTTACCCCAATGTAACTGATCAGAATTTGGCCAGGGCCCATAAAATCTAAATTAGACAAAAAAAAGAACAACAGATCATGGCATGTAAAGGATAAATCCAATATCCTGAACTTAATAAATACACCGCTACCCCGCTATAACGCGACCCGGATATAACACAGGTTCGCATATAGCGCGGTAGCAGGGAGCCCAGGGCCCTTTAAATCACCGTTGGAGCCTTGCCACCGCTACCCTGGTGCTGAGGCAGTGGGGCTCGGCTGGCGATTTAAAGGGCCTGGGGCTCCGGCTCCTGCAGGGAGCCCCGGGCCCTTTAAATCACCGCTGGAGCCCTGCCGCCGCTACACCGGGGTTGAGGCAGCCGGGCTCGGCCAGCGATTTAAAGGGCCTGGGGCTCCCTGCGGCCGGAGCCCCAGGCTCTTTAAATCACCGCTGCAGCCCTGCCACTGCTACCCCAATATAACGGCGTTTCACCTATAACGCGGTAGGGATTTTTGGCTCCCCACGACCGCCTTATATCGGGGTAGAGGTGTAGTATAAAAATACAGTGAAGCTTGTAGAAGAACCCAACTTTAGGAAGCTTACTATCTCGTGAGCAGCCTAAAGTATCCCCAAACTGCAGCTAGCTCTGTGCCACCTCCATGAGAAGAAACATCTCTTCTGAGGAACCAATTTTTACAGCAGGTTTTGCATGAGCAGGGCCAAAACTCATCGGGTCAGCTATGCAAAGGTATCATCCTCAAGGCAAGTTCCCAAAGGAAGCAGCACCCTTACAGCTTGAGCCCACCAGGATCCTATCTCCAGCTAGGTCTTTAAGACGGGCTGGCTGGATGTTCAGCCTATGTCAGCCATTGGTGATCTTCCCGCTTTTGGCAACCAAGTGATCGCTGAGCATGTTGCGGCGTTCCGTGGTAAATGTGCAACTGCCATGGTAGTTAGACACCTAAAGATGCAGATAGGTGCCTAAAGAGATTTTTCAAAAGTGTCTACACAAATTAGGCACCTAACTTCTAGTTTCAGTAGGAGTTAGGTACGTGATCTGTTCAGTAGCATTTGAAAATCCCATTAGGTGTCGATCTGCATCTGTAGGTGCTTAAATACCTTTGAACATCTGGCCCCTACTGCTATTCCTGCTCCACTGCTGATTTCCACTGTAACCTGGGGCATGTCACTTAACGTCTAAGTATGTCATTTTCACTGTTTTACCAATGAGGATAATTATATCACTCTACCTCTCACTATTGCTGTTAGGCTTAAACAATTAAAGTGCTTTGAGATCCTTGCGTGATAGTCACTGTTATTCTATAATGTTCTAATTAACAAAAGAGAAACATACCCTGAGAACACAGAGTTCTTTAGCATCCTTGTTTAAGTAGCTATATGCAGCATATTCGGGAAACACGGACTGTAGGTACTGAAAGAGATCTCCTTCTCCCACACCTCATGTCTGTGTGTTTTTCCTATACATAGACTTCTGTCCCTATCCCAGTCCGCCAAGTCACAACCTTTCCCACATTCAGATCCCCCCTAAACACTCCAACACCCACCAAATTGTTCACTTCCGTTTAAAAACAACCACAACCACCTCCATGTTATTCCTTCCTCTGTGCTATCCCGGATGACCTGATCTTTCCTGTATCTTAGGATATGTCTACACAGCAACTAGACACCCGTAGCTGGCTCATGCCGGCCAACTTGGGCTCGGGCTGCAGGGTTGTTTCATTGGTGGGTAGACTTCTGGGCTCAGACTGCAGCCTGAGCTCTGAGCAACCTCCCACCTCATAGGGTCCTAGAGCCCCACAGCCCACGCCTAATGACCCAGTCCTGCAAACACTTATGCACATGTGTAACTTTAAGCACATGAGCACCTTTTGACTATGGGTCTACTCAGGTGTAAAGTTATGCACACACTTAAGTCTTTGTAGGATCGGTGCTCTTGATTTTAATCTCTCCCGTGCAGGGCTTGTCGTTATTTTGGTGTACTATCCAGTTCTGAGCACACTGGTCATGCCCGACTTATAACATTACTCTTATTTCCCAGTTGGCAGCAGAGAGAGGCCCCGGGTCCTGCCATCAGCTCTGCATGGGGAAATCTTTGCTGGGTGAGGGCATATGTTAGCTCACTTACATTCATAGTAGCTGACCGTATTTGTGTGTAAGGAGAATTTCCAGTTTTGAATTAATTCTCTTGGGCTCGGAGCCTGCAAACACTCATGAACATGAATAGCACAATTGAGTTCAAGGCCACTGCTCAAGTGTTTGCAGGATCAGGGCCTCGGATAGTAGGAGAACTCTTGATTTTAAAACTAATAAAGACAGGTGTTGGTTTTTGAAATGTGATGGTGTCAGTTCAACAATATATTCAATTGCACTCTCCCCTCACCAACCTCCCCCAGGCGCACACACACTCTCCCCTGGCCTTCTCCCACACAGGCTGAGATGCTGTGGATTATGAAGGACCAATCAGACATGTGGAGACATCTGGTTGAGCTTCAAGGAAGGCAGATGGATGCTAGCCTCCCTCTGCAGCCTATGCAGAACTGCCTGCCAGCATTGCCCAGTTCTCAATCCTCCTCCCCCCAATGTTCTATGAGGCGGGGCGAGGGGGAGGGAGTTTGGTAGCCCTTGCCCTCGATGCCAGGGGAGGGTACAAGGAACTGAAGGCACCCATTCCCAGCCCTGCAAACAAGCTTTCCTTGTTTCTCCCCTCACAATCTTATCAGTCCTTTTGCCCAAGGTTATCTTACTTTTTTTGCTGTCTGTGTTTGTGTGCATAATAAAACAAAACGGATTGAGAAAAAAAAGGCTCTTTGTTCATTCCACACATGGTGGTTGGTGGAGGTGGAGTTTACAGGGGAGAAAATGCAATGGAAGGGAGAGTTTGGGAAGGAACACCACAGGTAAGTGTCACATTACTGTGAGTCATTGCTGAAACTGGTTTTCAAAACCTCACAGAGCTGCAGAGCCCCTCAATGGGCTCTGCCCTGGTATCTGGCTGCTCAACATTGGCTGCCAAGCGCTCAGCCTCAACCCACCCCCACTGGAAACTTTTCTCCCTTTGTTTCACCGATATTACGGAGCACACAGCAGGCAGCAATAGCAATGGGGATGTTGCTTTCACTGAGGTCTAACCTCGTAAGCAAACAGCACCAATGACCTTTTAAACGTCCTTACAGTGGTCCAGGCGGCAGGTTTCATGAGCCATGGGAGCAAGGGGGAGGCTGGGTCTCCCAGGATCACCATTGGCATGGCAACATAATCAATGGTTCTTTTGCAGTCTGGACAGAAAGTCCCTGCTTGCAGCTTTCTGAACAGACCTGTGTTCCTAAAGATGCGCGCGTCATGCCCCTTTCCCGACCAGCCCACATTGACGTTGGTGAACTGGCCTCTGTGATCCACCAGCGCTTGCAACACCATTGAGAAGTAGCCTTTTCAGTTTATGTACGCTTTGGCAAGGTGCTCTGGTGCCAAGATTGGGATACGTGTGCCATCTATCGCCCGACTGCAGTTAGGGAACCCCATCACGGCAACACCGTCCACTATGTCCTGCATGTTGCCCAGAGTCACTACCCTTCTTAGCAGAAGTCAATTAATGGCCCTGCACACTTGGATCACAACAGCTCCCATGGTGGATTTACCAACTGCAAATTGATTCCCCACTGACCGGTAGCAGTCTGGCGTTGCAAGCTTCCATAGAGCGATCACCACTTGCTTCTCCACTGTCAGAGCAGCTCTCATTTTAGCATTGCTGCGCTTCAGGACTGGGAAAAGTTCTGCACAAAGAATGTGGCCTTCCGCTTTCGAAAGTTCTGCAGCCGCTGCTCGTCATCCCATATCTGCATAACGATCCGGTCCCACCAATCAGTGCTTGGTTCCCGGGACCAGAAACGGTGCTCAACTGTGTTCAGCTGATGTGCGACTGCCCCCAGCAGCTGCGGCTTGTTTCGCTCTATGGCTTGCAGCAGGGCTGCTTGTGTGACATCGCAATGTTCCACATGGCGGCTCCTGTCTCAGCTGTAGAAATACTGCAGGCTAAGGCACAAGGTGTTTGTCATGCTCACAAGAGTGCACAGCTGAGCGGGGTCCACGCTTATCGGGCTATGGCATCTGTGCGACTAAAAGATGTGAAAAAGCCTTGGTTTGTTTGCCGTTGCTCTCAGGGAGGGAGGAAAGTGCATCATGGGAGGCTAATACCATGTTCCCATTACCACCCGCGACAATGTTTTGGTCCCATGAGGCATTGCAAGCCCTACCCAAAATTCCATTCGGCTACTTGCACTGTGGGCTAGTGACCCCCAGTGCAGTGCACCGTGCAGCAATGCAAGCACTACTAGTGAGGACGCACTCTGCCGACACAGTGAGCGTGGTGTGGACACACAAGATCGACGTGCTTAATTCGGAGACTTGCTGTCAGTGGTTTGAGCATTGGCTTGCTAAACCCAGGGTTGTGAGTTCAATCCTTGAGGGGGCCACTGAGGGATATGGGGCAAAAATCTGTTGGATGATTTAATTGGTGATTGGTCCTACTTTGAGCAGGGGGTTGGACTAGATGATCTCCTGAGGTCCCTTCCAACCCTGATATTCTATGATCTCAATTTACATAAAGTCGACTTAACGTTGTAGTGTAGATATGGCTTAAGTCTCTGAGTTTTACAGGGGACAGTATTACAAGCTGTTTAATTTCCCTTTTTCCCCCCAAGTAAACATTCAGCAGTCAGAAGCAATGCCCAAGACTATGGTTTCTTGCTTTGTGAACTCAAGATTCAGCTCTTCACAGATAATTTATGTAGTTTTTCACCCAACCTGTGAGCTTAAGTATTAGTCCCATTTTACAGATGGATAAAATGAGAGCTGGAATGATTTGCCAGTCTCACAGGATGTAGCGTTGAGACTAGAACCCAGAAGTCCTGGCTCCCAGACCCCTATTCTAACCACCAGACAGTTCTAATACATGGGGAGAGAGGGAAAAAACTGCATTGATCATGAGTTATGCAAAGCGAAGACTGGCGTGAGGAGCACACAGCCGGTAGGATCTCAGTTTGTAAATACTTCCTTAAATACAATAAAAACAAAGGAAGGCCATTCGTCATGGTTTTGGATGATCGTGGCAAGGAGAAATGGCCTGAAGCGAAGGTATGGAAAGTTTGTTAGACATTAAGACAAGGATCTTATCTCCATTTGGCCTAGACAAGCCACAGTTAGGTGGGCACTGATTAGCAAGCATGAGTTAAGACTTAGGGTACGTCTTCACTACCCGCCGTATCGGTGGGTAGCAATCGATTTATCCGGGATCGATATATCGTGTCTCGTTAAGACGCGATATATCGATCCCCGAACGCGCTCACTGTCGACTCCGGAACTCCACCAGAGCGAGCGGCGGTAGCGCAGTCGACGGGGGAGCCGCGGGCGTCGATCCCACGCCGTGTGGACCCCAGGTAATTCGATCTAAGATACTTCGACTTCAGCTACGCTAGTCGCGTAGCTGAAGTTGCGTATCTTAGATCGACCCCCCCCCCCAGTGTAGATCAGCCCTTACTCCCACAAAGTCCGAGACGTCAGAAAGGATCCTTCACAATGACCTTTACTGGCCCTCTGAGCTTAGAGCTGAGCTGAACAGAGGCGTAATTGTGGAGGGTAGTCCATGAGACATTGGCTAATGTAAGGAATGGAACGCATCCACGAGCTAAGAGCCTGAGCCAGAGCCCATGGAAGTCAGTGGCAATCTTTCCATTGATTGCAATGGGGTTTGGATTAGCTCCATAAATAATAAAGTAAAATATCGCTGTTATTCGCTCTTGCAAAGCTACTGGAAATTTTTGAGGGATAAAGGAAAAGCAATTTACAAATGAGGCTAAAGATGGATAGGATCCATAGGCAGCAGTGGTGGTGGAACAGTTTTTTATAGTGGGAGGTGCTGAAGGCAGAAACCCTGGATTTGGGTTATGACTACTTCAAGCCCTGGGGTATGGCAGTACCCCTGGTTCCAGCACCGATGACAGCCATCTAGTCCAACCTGCTGCACACTTTGTGGTGGACAAAGGGTGGGATTTTAACTGGCCTGATTCTCCAGCACTTAACTCCTTGCAGAGTCTTTTACAGCTGTGCAAAGTGGGTGTAAAAATGCTTCTGCATAGGGGCAAATGACTGCAAGATGCAAAGCAGGGGCAAAGCAAGTACTCACGCCAGAACATGCTAGACTCATAGGGAACAACAGTGTGAACGATGAAAACCCACCCTATGGGCTCTTGGCTGGGTATAAAAGCCCAGGTATTTTCATCTCTCTTAAGAAGGCCCAACAATCTCAGCTAGTTACCAAAAATGTATGTTTAACACAGCTGCACAGTCGGATCAGATACTACTACAGGGCTGTTCTTCATTTCTACAATATGGCAAAAGAAAGCACAAATCGGTTTCCGAAAATACCTGTTTAAAGAATATTGTTGCATTCCAGTGGTGGCTAGCTAACTTCTGTTCCCTCAGGAGCTTGTCTAATTGAATGCGCTGCATAATATGCTGTTCATTTGGCAGCTGTCAAAGTGAATTATACTTTTTTTACAGTAGATGTAGAGCACTTTTTTGCTGCAAAAAGTGTATTTCCTTGGTTACCTTTGATTCACTTTATTCTCGGGACAGACGATGAATGGCTGCAAACGTACTGTGGGTCTGATTCTTCCCCCCTTGCTCTCCATGACCCTGCAGACTGATCCCCATACGCTGACTTTGGGGCTTTGTGCTGGTACAGCATCCATCCACACAGATCAGGTTGCAGGATCAGGACCTTAATCCGCAAGTGATCCTACTGAGATCAAGGGGACTGCTCAAGGAGTACTTAGTGGGAGTAAAGGGGCCAGAATTGGGCTTCTTAAGAACACTTGTATTTTAATGCCTATACTTTCATTCCCAGGTGTGATCATTTAGAGTCAAGTCCTGCACATGGCTAATTTTACTCACACACGTAGTCACCTTGACTTCCCTGGGGTGCAGGGGTCTGAGTTGGTGGATCCTGACACAGGATCAGGGCCCTAATCAATACTACTTAGCGCTTGACAAACAATAGCTAATTAAGGCATGAACAGGGTCCCCAGCAAATCTTACCGTTTGGACGGATCCCCCCAAATATTTCAAACTTCTGAGCGATTGTTCCTCATAAAAAAAAAAAATCCCTAATGATGAGTTTCATTTTCATGCCCCGGGTTAGATACATTTGTATTGTCTGTGTATTCAGTGTTCATACCCGTGAGCAAGTCTGAGCACGAAAACGTGTCAATGGGACCCCACCGGGCCTGGAGCCCGGTGCTAGCAGATTCCATTGCAAGACGGGAGCCTATGAGAGGAAACAGTTTAGTGGCTAAGGTCCAGGTGTTGGCATCAGAAGATCTAGGCCCCAACTCCCTTTAAGTTGCTTCCACCATGGAAAATGGCCCCGAAGCTGGTCTGTCTGTCTGGCCATTAGACCTTGGGGAATCTTGTGTGGTATAGAGCTGGCCTAGCAACTCTTACGCTAACCCTTCTCCTGCAGCCAATGCCGGTTGCTTGGCTTGGCCCCTTGGGGTCAGAGCAGCCCTCAGGCCAATGTTAGGATAGCATAGGATCAAGGGTTAAAGACGGATTTCCACCAAACCCTCCTTGAGGGATCCACAACCGCAGCTCAGGCTCTGGGCCTTGGTTTATATTCCATTGTCTGCCACCCCCTGGCTGTGTGGGGCTGGGTTTCCTGTGCTTCAGCTTTCCCATCTGTAAAGTGGGGATAGCTCCTGGCCTGTGAGTGCCAATCTTAGGTGCCTGCAGGTCGTGCGGCTAGAGAAGAGTGTTTTGAGTGTCTTATTTATTCTAACAGAGGCAGTACCTGTGACGTTGTGCAGTCTATATGGGTTTATAAAAACATGATAATAAGTGAATATAATGTAACTGGGATAGTTTTATAAAGATTTGATAATAAGTGAATATAATGTAACTGGAATATGCTTCATGCAAAAGGTCTCTTGTAAGGTATCATTACAAAGCTTATAATCTACTGAGTGTGATCATCCTATTTGTAGAAATGTACCACTTTTGTATCTAAAACTAGAAATATAAAATATAATTCTGAGGGCCTATTGTAATTATGCAAAGTGTGGGCCATTAATAGTGGTTTGGAATCTTGATGACTCCCATTAACCAGGGCCATTGTCTGCAGATGGCTGTGGTTACCTGTTAGTCTTCCTGTATGTATGTGCTGGCAAGTGGGCAATGAAGTCTTGCAGTGACATGTGATCATGTCACCTGACCTGGAATCCATCTTTAACCTGGTGCTTTTCCAGTGGGGGGGTGGAAACCCAGAGGGACAAAGGGTTCCCGCCTTATGCAAAAGATATATAAGGGGGTGGAAGAGAACAGAGGGGGAGAGGAGCCATCATGAAGAATCCTCTAGCTATCACCTAAGCTGGAACAAGAGTTGTACCAGGGGAAAGAATTGTGCCCAGGCCTGGAAGGTGTCCAGTCTGAGAAAAAGCTTACTGAAGCATCTCTGAGGGTGAGATTATCTGTATTCAGTTTGATTAGACATAGATTTGTGCATTTTATTTTATTTTGCTTGGTGACTTACTTTGTTCTGTCTGTTACTACTTGGAACCACTTAAATCCTACTGTCTGTATTTAATAAAATCACTTTCTACTTAGTAATTTACTCAGAGTATGTATTAATACCTGGGGGAGTAAACAACTGTGCATATCTCTCTATCAGTGTTATAGAGGGCGAACAATTTATGAGTTTGCGCTGCATAAGCTTTATGCAGGGTAAAACGGATTTATTTAGGTTTAGACCCCATTGGGAGTTGGGCATCTGAGTGCTAAAGACAAGCACACTTCTGTGAGCTGTTTTCAGGTAAACTTGCAGCTTTGGGACAAGTGATTCAGACCCTGGGTCTGTGTTGGAGCAGACGGGAGTGTCTGGCTCAGCAAGACAGGGTGCTGGAGTCCTGAGCTGGCAGGGAAAACAGGAACAGGGGTAGTCTTGGCACATCAGGTGGCAGCTCCCAAGGGGGTTTCTGTGATCCAATCCGACACAGTACCTTCAGCCCTAGTTAAAGCGTTAATGCTCGGGAGGCTTCGTGCCCTGTATAATTGGACTCTTGACCCTAGCAAGGGTTTTTCCTTTTGACCTGCTGAGAGAGGAGTTTATTACAGCCAGGTAAACTGGAAGTGCTCTCTTCTGCCCCTTGTGCAGCTTGCCAGGTGCATGGGAAGACACACGGTCCCTAGCAGGGACGACAGCACCTGCAATGCTTAAGGCAATCAAAATGGGAGAACCATGTGGAGCTCAGACTGCATCACATGTGGCATGACTGTAAATACAGGGATGCTAATCAATACCCAGCAGCGAGGAGGCCCTAATTACAGGGGATCAGGAGCAGCTAAAACATTATTGGGAACCAGCCTAGTCTGTATTTCCAAACAGTCTCTGGGCATAAGTGTTCCTATGCTACAAGCAAAGGATTTCTGCCAATGCCTAGATTAGCTTAATCCAATGTTCACTCACAAAAAGACACTACGGGCCATTCTTGGGCTGGTGTGAATTTATCCACAGCCCTCCAATTCCACAGCCATCAATGAAGTTGAGTCCAACTACATCAGGTGAGGGTCTAGCCATTGGATCTTAATTGCCACTGGGCCAAATTCACTGCGGACATCGGTGGGTGCATCTCATAGGAGTGTAGAAAGAGCCACACTGCCTCAGCCTACTGATCCGTCTTGTCTGGGATCTTTCTCTGATAGGGCCTAGTATCAGATTCATAGATTCCAAGGCCATTGGGATCATCTCGGCTGACCTCCTGCATAACACTGGCCAGAGAACTGTCCCAAAACAATTCCCAGAGCCGAGCATTTAGGAAAACACCCAGTCTTGATTTAAATATTGCCGGTGATGGAGAATCCACCCCGACCGTTGGTAAATTGTTCCAATGGTTAATTACTCTGCAGTTAAAAATGTACGTCTTATTTCCAGTCTGTATTTGCCTCGCTTCAAAGTCCAGCCATTGGCTTACAGACTGTGTTGCAGATTGCTCTCTGGAGAGGAGTTTGAGGTGGGCATCAGTCGTGGTTCTAGTCACTCTCTTGAACCGCTGGAATCTGGAACAATCTATGAACCACTTATTGAAACATCTATTAATCAATTATTAACTGGCTGTAAGCTACTATCAATGTAGCCTTACTATACTATGTGCCCCTCTTTGGAGGCAATGGAGTTGCATGAGTTTATTATACCACTGATAAGTTTGGCCCAGTCTGTCCAACCATCTCACTCCTTTTCCACATAGGCCACCCCCTCAATTGTTCAGGTTTTAAGCCCCACCCCAGCACTGTGGCTCCTCTAAGCCACTTCTCCAAAATGGCATCAGGACAAAGTCTGAGAAAGAAGCAGCAGAGATGTGATGTATCAGTCAATTTGCTTGACCATGGCACGAGACCCGCTATATTTCTCATGCTGTGGTTTATTAAATCCTGTACTTGCCAGCAGTCGGGACATTAGGAGCAGCCTCAGGATAAATGGGCTCAACTTCCTCTACATGTCGTATCATCTCCAAAAGCCGTCCATCACCTCAGATACCTGGCCATGGCCATTGTCTCCTAAACACTGAATCAGGCTTGCATTGGTTAATGGAATGAAAAACCAAACCCCTCCAGGGAATTTCTGCCTCCTTCTACCAAATCTACCATCTCTCCTGCTTAGAAAAGCGATAGGCCTCTTAGCTCAGACAAAACAGTGACAATGAAATTACACAGCGCCATTTTACAGAGCCATTTCCCAGGCCACCTGACGGAGGGGATCGCAGTTTAAGCTGCTCCGTAACATGTGATTACCAGATTAAAGACCAGGGATGAATGAAATGCTAAGCTTTGGCCTGACAACTGTGCCCGTACCTGACAATGGCTCTGTTGATACACATGTGGGGCTGACAGGCTGTAATTGGCCATTGACGCAACTTGAGTGACAGGTCCTAAAAATTATCTCGGGGGACAAAGGCAACAAAGTGTAAATGCTGGATTCTCCCACCTGCAGACAGAAGCCAGCTCTCAGATAGCAATTTTCAAGCCCCACCATTTCTTCCTCTGAGAGAGTCTTAAACCATATTTGATTTTTTCCCCCCTTGCAAAAGAATAAGACTCCCCTAATTGGCAATTGCATTTGCATGGGCAGACCCATGCGATGCTGCATTGACTCAGTGGGGCTCCATGTGGGCGTTTGGCTCCTCCTAGCCCCAATAACAAAACTCTCCCCAACTTTAAAGACAAAAGGATCAGGGTGCTGGTGTGAGGGGTGTGTGTGTGTGTGTGTCTCCCCCCTTCCCCCGTTCCCCCCCCCCCAACATCCTGAATAAAGAACTCCCTATGGATTCACTACGGAGTCGGAGATGAAGCAAACGAACATTGCAGTGAAAAGGCAGAGGAGCGTCTTCATTTATGTTTTGTTCCACAAATCATTAAAACCCTCCACCTACGGAGTCTTGCTGCAAAGATTGCACAATTAGGGGATTTGCTATTTCCGAGGCACACGAGGAGAGACAGTGCACCAAAGTCTGAATGTTTCAAAGACCCAAGCCAGCGAGGTAAAGGGTCTTTTCTGGCCCCACCTCTCTCGCTCCCCATGACTTTGCTCTCAAAGAGCCTGATCAAATCCCCTCCAAGTCAATGGGATTTTTCCTCCCCATTGACTTCAGTGGGCTTTGGATCTGTCCCATGCTCTTGACCTGCGTGTGGTAGATATGGCCATTTCCTGCAATATCCTGGGCAAATCTGATTGAATTACGTTAAACCTTATTGAGTTAAGTTTCAGTATCTTAGGATTTCATTGTATTAAAAATGCAAGCGTCTATATATCACTGTGGGATTGTACATAATGTCTCTAGGGAGGAGACCTGGCCAGCGTAAAGCCTGGGCTGTGTTATGAACTTCAAGGGACTCTTTGAAACGATGTTCTAGATCTGGGTTTCTCAACTCAGGGGTCAGGAGCCAAAATTGGGTCACGTGTCAGCATCCTCTGTCGCTCATTCCCAGCTTCTGGCAAATAGAGGCTAGGGACACTTGAGAGCATGGTTTTGCATCCCTCCCCATCCTGGCTAATAGCCGCTGATGAATCGTAGAATATCAGGGTTGGAAGGGACCTCAGGAGGTCATCTAGTCCAACCCCCTGCTCAAAGCAGGACCAATCCCCAACTAAATCATCCCAGCCAGGGCTTTGTCAAGCCTGACCTTAAAAACCTCTAAGGATGAAGATTCCACTACCTCTCTAGGTAACCCATTCCAGTGCTTCACCACCCTCCTAGTGAAATAGCGTTTCCTAATATCCAACCTAAACCTCCCCCTCTGCAACTTGAGACCATTAGTCCTTGTTCTGTCATCTGCTACCCACTGAGAACAGTCTAGCTCCATCCTCTTTGGAACCCCCTTCAGGTAGTTGAAGGCTGCTATCAAATCCCCCCTCACTCTTCTCTTCTGCAGACTAAACAATCCCAGTTCCCTCAGCCTCTCCTCATAAGTCATGTACTCTAGCCCCGTAATCATTTTTGTGGCCCTCCACTGGACTCTTTCCAATTTTTCCACATCCTTCTTGTAGTGTGGGGCCCAAAACTGGACACAGTACTACAGATGAGGCCTCACCAATGTCAAATAGAGGGGAATTATCACGTCCCTCGATCAGCTGGCAGTGCCCCTACTTATACAGCCCAAAATGCCGTTAGCCTTCTTGGCAACAAGGGCACACTGTTGACTCATATCCAGCTTCTTGTCCACTGTAACTCCTAGGTTCTTTCCTGCAGAACTGCTGCCTAGCCATTCGGTCCCTAGTCTGTAACAGTGCATGGGATTCTTCCTTCCTAAGTGCAGGACTCTGCACTTGTTCTTGTTGAACCTCATCAGATCTCTTTTGGCCCAATCCTCTAATTTGTCTAGGTCCCTCTGTATCCTGTCCCTATCCTCCAGCATATCTACTACTCCTCCCAGTTTAGTGTCATCTGCAAACTTGCTGAGAGTGCAGTCCATGCCATCCTCCAGATCATTAATGAAGATATTGAACAAAACCAGCCCCAGGACCGACCCTTGGGGCACTCCGCTTGATACTGGCTGCCAACTAGACATGGAGCCGTTGATCACTACCCATTGAGCCCGACAATCTAGCCAGCTTTCTATCCACTTTATAGTCCATTCATCCAGCCCATACTTCTTTAACTTGCCGGCAAGAATACTGTGGGAGACTGTATCAAAAGCTTTGCTAAAGTCAAGGAATAACACGTCCACTGCTTTCCCCTCATCCACAGAGCCAGTTATCTCATCATAGAAGGCAATTAGGTTAGTCAGGCATGACTTGCCCTTGGTGAATCCATGGTGACTGTTCCTGATCACTTTCCCCTCCTCTAAGTGCATCAGAATTGATTCCTTGAGGACCTGCTCCATGATTTTTCCAGGCACTGAGGTGAGGCTGACTGGCCTGTAGTTCCCCGGATCCTCCTCCTTCCCTTTTTTAAAGATGGGCACTACATTAGCCTTTTTCCAGTCATCCGGGACCTCCCCCGATCGCCATGAGTTTTCAAAGATAATGGCCAATGGCTCTGCAATCACATCTGCTAACTCCTTTAGCGCCCTCGGATGCAATGCATCCGGCCCCATGGACTTGTGCTCGTCCAGCTTTTCTAAATATTGTAGTCCTGAACCAATTCTTTCTCCACAGAGGGCTGGTCACCTCCTCCCCATGCTGTGCTGCCCAGTGCAGTAGTCTGGGAGTTGACCTTGTTCATGAAGACAGAGGCAAAAAAAGCATTGAGTACATTAGCTTTTTCTACATCCTCTGTCACTAGGTTGCCTCCCTCAGTCAGTAAGGGGCCCACACTTTCCTTGACTTTCTTCTTGTTGCTAGCATACCTGAAGAAACCCTTCTTGTTACTCTTAACATCTCTTGCTAGCTGCAACTCCAAGTGTGATTTGGCCTTCCTGATTTCACTCCTGCATGCCTGAGCAATATTTTTATACTCCTCCCTGGTCATTTGTCCACTCTTCTATTTCTTGTAAGCTTCTCTTTTGTGTTTAAGATCAGCAAGGATTTCACTGTTAAGCCAAGCTGGTCGCCTGCCATATTTACTATTCTTTCTACACATCGGGATGGTTTGTTCCTGCAACCTCAATAAGGATTCTTTAAAATACAGCCAGCTCTCCTGGACTCCTTTCCCCCTCATGTTATTCTCCCAGGGGATCCTGCCCATCAGTTCCCTGAGGGAGTCAAAGTCTGCTTTTCTGAAGTCCAGGGTCCGTATTCTGCTGCTCTCCTTTCTTCCTTGTGTCAGGATCCTGAACTCGACCATCTCATGGTCACTGCCTCCCAGGTTCCCATCCACTTTTGCTTCCCCTACTAATTCTTCCCTGTTTGTGAGCAGCAAGTCAAGAAGAGCTCTGCCCCTAGTTGGTTCCTCCAGCACTTGCACCAGGAAATTGTCCCCTACACTTTCCAAAAACTTCCTGGATTGTCTGTGCACCGCTGTATTGCTCTCCCAGCAGATAGCGGGGTGATTGAAGCCCCCATGAGAACCAGGGCCTGTGATCTAGTAACTTCTGTTGGTTGCTGGAAGAAAGCCTCGTCCACCTCATCCCCCTGGTCTGGTGGTCTATAGCAGACTCCCACCACGACATCACCCTTGTTGCTCACACTTCTAAACT
The DNA here is from genome assembly GCF_002925995.2 of Terrapene triunguis. Taxonomy (NCBI): domain Eukaryota; kingdom Metazoa; phylum Chordata; order Testudines; family Emydidae; genus Terrapene; species Terrapene triunguis. The sequence continues at coordinate 2,326,125 of NW_020664419.1, read as the reverse complement.
TAATCCAGAGTCTCTGCAGTTTCATACTGGAGCTCTGAGCGGTCATACTGCTCTCTTACATACAATGCAACTCCCCCACCTTTTCTGCCCTGCCTGTCCTTCCTGAACAGTTTATATCCATCCATGACAGTACTCCAGTCATGTGAGTTATCCCACCAGGTCTCTGTTATTCCAATCACATCATAATTCCTTGACTGTGCCAGGACTTCCAGTTCTCCCAGCGTGTTTCTCAGGCTTCTTGCATTTGTGTACAGGCACTTAAGAGAACTCGCTGATCGTCCTGCTTTCTCAGTATGAGTCAGAAGTCCTCCCCTCTTGTGCTCTCCTGCTTGTGCTTCCTCCCGGCATCACACTTCCCCTGGTGAACCTAGTTTAAAGCCCTCTTCACTAGATTAGCCAGCCTGCTTGCAAAGATGCTCTTCTCTCTCTTCGTTAAGTGGAGCCCATCTCTGCCTAGCACTCCTTCTTCCCTGGAGGATGGACCTATCCTCCAGGAACTTATCTAGTTCTTTTTTGAACCCTGTGATAGTCTTGGCCTTCACAACATCATCCGGCAAGGAGTTCCACAGGTCGACTGCGTGTTGTGTGAAGACATACTTCATTTGTTTTAAACCCACTGCCTATTAATTTGATTTGGTGGCCCCAAACCTGAGCGGCACTGCAACCCCAGGGGTTGCAACACCCGGAGCAGAAAGCCAAGCCCAGTCAGCCCCACAGCACAGGCGCTGCAAGAGCCACCACTGCGGGGGTGAATGCCAGGCAGGACCCAACACCCCTGAGGGTCAGGATCCGACTGAAATCACCCCAAGGAGAGGCTGAGGGAACTGGGCTTATTTAGTCTGCAGAAGAGAAGAGTGAGGGGGGATTTGATAGCATCCTTCAGCTACCTGAAGGGGGGTTCCAAAGAGGATGGAGCTCGGCTGTTCTCAGTGGTGGCAGATGACAGAACAAGGAGCAATGGTCTCAAGTTGCAGTGGGGGAGGTCTAGGTTTGATATTAGGGCCATGACTACACTACCCGCCAGACCGGCGGGTAGTAATCGATCTATCAGGGATCAATTTATCACGTCTCGTCTAGACACGATAAATCGATCCCCGAATCGATGCCTGTACTCCACCTCGGCAGGAGGAGTAAGAGGAGTTGACGGGGGAGCCGCGGCGGTCGACTTGCCGCCATGAGGACGGCCAGGTAAGTCGAACTAAGATATTTCGGCTTCAGCTACGCGAATAGCATAGCTGAAGTTGCGTATCTTAGATCGATCGCTCCCCCGGTGTAGACCAGCCCTGAGAAACACTATTTCATTAGGAGGGTGGTGAAGCACTGGAATTGGTTCCCTAGGGAGGTGGTGGACTCTCCATCCATAGAGGTTTTTAAGGCCCGGCTTGACAAAGCCCTGGCTGGGATGATTTAATTGGGAATTGGTCCTGCTTTGAGCAGGGGGTTGGACTAGATGACCTCCTGAGGTCCCTTCCAACCCTGAGATTCTATGATTCTATAGTAATTGCGCTGTTATCACTTCTGAGGCAAAGGCAACCAAAGCAGGGCTGCTGAGGCAATCTGACTTGCTAGGGAACTCACAGCGTAAACAAGGACCTGTGTAACCTGGAAATACACTGGCCAGGAGGGAGAGAGATGCGGTCTCTGCCCAAGGGAGGTGACAGCTGGGGTGCTGGAGGCCTAAGAGTAGGAGCCCATGCTGGACCCCAAGGGGGGGTGGGGAGGTGCAGTTGCCCTGAACTGTGACAATGCAAATTATTTCCCCTCCCCCATTTCCCTTGTCAGTAAATCTCACCTTTTTTTTTAATCTTCCTGGCCCCTGCAGCTGCTGATTTATGTTCACTGTAATGAACGAGGCTCCACAAAAATGAACCGTGCTGTCAGGTGTGATTTATGAAGACATCTTTACTGCTCGCAGAATCACCTTCTTCCCCTCTTGTTTAATTTAGTGACAGGAGCCGGTTTTACACCTCAAAAGCAACCAGGATTTAGTCAGATCTCCAAAGGAACCTTAAGAGTTTCTTTTTGCTTTACAAGTCCCTTGTTCCCTCGACCTGCACAGTGGGAAGGGCTGAAGACAGACTGAAGTCATTAATAAACACAAGCACACTCACTGAAAGGCAAAGATTTCACGCTAAAACCTCTAGCTTTTATGAATGAAGAGCCCAGCAGATGGGGACTTCTTAATCAGACCTCTGCAATGTTAGGGGAGAAAGATGATTTGTTAAATTAGAAATATAGACGACATAACTGCTCTGGAATTAAGTGCAGCTATTAAATGTGTAATATGTGGGTTTTATAGGCGTGTATGTTAAACATGAAATTACGGCCAGGCTTTGAAGAGGTATCTTCGTTAGCACATTATCCCTTTATAAAGTGATTTAGCCTTCACTAGCGTATAGAAGGACCTCGGTCATCCGCTTCTTTATCAACTCACGTTCCCCACTACTTGGCTTTAATAGTGGAAAGCCTGTATGAGGGTCTGTCTTATGTCTTCATTGGATAGCGAGAGCCAAACAGCGGGACTGAACAAAATACGAACAAAAGTACAAAGCACGGCTGTATACCAAGCTTTTCAGAAGGTAGCAGCCTGACTTTAGGCAGTGAAGTCGATATTTAGGCAACTCAATACGAGGCCTGATTTTCAGAAGTGCTGAGCCCCCAGCAGTCCCCACGCTAAACACTGGCCCACTTAGTGAGTTGGCTTAATAAAGACTTGGGGCATCTCACTTTAGGCACCCAACTTCTGAGAATCTGGGCTCATGTGTCAGGCGTATGGACAGGTTGCATCCCTGATCATCTTGGCTAATAGCCATTGCTGGACCGCTCCTCCATGAACTTCTCTAATTCTTTTTTGAACCCAGTTATACTTTTGCCAGCTCAACATCCCATGGCGATGAGTTCCACAGGTTAACCGTGCGTTGTGTGAGGTGGAGTTTTGCTTCTAAGGGATAGGCCAGGTGTGGGAGAAGGCTGTGGGACAGTTGTCGGGGCTGTAACAATACAGAATTCTAAGACAACATTAGGATAACAATGACTTTCCATCCATATGCTAGGTCCTAGCCCTTCAAAAGAAGCCAGTTGCTCCCTGCCAGTTTGCTACCTGGGTGAGGTTCCTTTCCAAAACGTTGGTCGTATGGCTAGGGTGCGACTCAGGACACCTGGGTTCAATTCTCTGTGCCCCTGTTCATCATCTGTAAACTGGGGTGACCAGCACTGCCCTACGTTACAGGGCTGTTCTGTTTAGAGTATGAGACACCGATGGGTAGGCTGATAGGGATTGTGTTGAATCTGAGTTTAGAACAAGCTAAAGTAGCCACTGCTCTTAGTCTAACTTTAGAGCAATTAGCTTTCAAATCAGCCTTGCCCTCCCAGATAGAAAAGAAAACTAAAGAGTTTGGTTTTCAGCTCCCACTGACTTCAAGTAGAGATGGGGGGTTCTGCCCCACTGGAAAAAAAACCCCTAGTCTCCACCACCCCATTCTAAGTCTGATTCGGCTGCCATCCTCTGTTCCCCCTCAGTGCATGTTCTTTACTGATGGACAGTCAAGATCCTCCAGAATTGGATCTGGTAGCAGCAGGAAGGCCAGGGCTCCTTGGTTGCTCACGTGGCGTTGGCTGCTCAACGTTCATTTTTGTTTGGAAGCCAACACTGAGACCAGTTACTGACCTTCTGGACTGAGCCGTGGCACACCGTCATCCGCACACGCTGGGGCTGTCTGGCTGCTCCCGGGAGGGAAGGTTAACCCTGAAACCAGAGAGCCTGCTCTGAAGCCCACCTATTGGAGGCAGTATGACTTCATGGCAGCAGTACCTGGTCTACTTCCCTTAGCAAAGAGTGTTCAGCAGAAGGAACATACCGGCGGTAGGGATAGCTCAGTGGTTTGAGCATTGGCCTGCTAAACCCAGGGTTGAGAGTTCAGTCCTTGAGGGGGCCACTTTGGGATCTGGGGAAAAATCAGTACTTGGTCCTGCTAGTGAAGGCAGGGGGCTGGACTCAATGACCTGTCAGGGTCCCTTCCAGTTCTATGAGATAGGTATATCTCCATATATTAAACAGTAAAAGGCACAACAAAAGCTAAGGGTCAGGAGCAGATTTATTTAACAAAAGAAAAAACCCCTAAATCTCTACTTTCATTCAGAAAGCATTTCAGATCTTCAGGGTTGGGCTTTTTCAAGTGTCTATTTGCATATGCGCTAAATCACTGTCGGTCATTCAAGTGTACATTTTAAAAACAAGTCCACCACCCCTACCGTGAGGATACTGACAGAGTGTCTCTAGATAGTCCAGGTTGTCTCAGCATTTTCCTTCCCCTCTGCCTCTCATGAGTTTATAGAGACTATCACTTAGAGATCCTAGAATACAGAAGGGAAGCCATCACTACCGGTGTCTGGTGATAACTACTCTGCGACACCTAGACTGTCTTGTAAACAGAGATACTGTATATGTAAAAACATCACGTTGATTTCATTCAAATAAAATCCAAATACAGAACATGGCAAAAAAAACTGAAACAAGAGACCACATAGAGTGGAGCTGATAAATGAGAGCAGCCTATGTACAATACTACGTTACATTCACTTTTACACTTGCCAAGCTATTGTTTGGCTGGCAACAGTGAACCCAAACTACTTGAGCCACATTCACAGCTAGTGTAAACTGGTTTCATGTGGAGTGGAGGCCAGTGCTGAATCTGACTCCATGTCTCAGCCTCATGCCATATTTCCACTCTGATCTACAAGCTCTACTGCTGCTCTAACACTGAATTCTACTTGTGCTGCACACACTCCCTGCTCTGAGTCTGTGTAAAAAGCTTCGCCCCCCCCCCCCCCCCCCGCAATGAAGATCAAGATGGAAATCTTACTTCTGGGCTGGTCTTTCCCAGGGTATGTATATACCAGCTGATGAGCTGAAGCAGGGTTTAAAACAAGTTATTTGTGGGCGGGAGGGATAGACAGTCTAGTGAACGTGCAGGCTTATTCTCCCCCTGCCAGAGAAAATACTTTGAAAACCATGTGCCACTTGGGGCACTCCGAAGGCAGGAAGTTTTGCTCCTCAGAAATATTGCTCTGAGCAAGTAGATGCCAACTCCATCCTGCTATGGACGGCTTCACAGTTACAGGGAACAATGAACTTCAAAGGCAGTGAATCCCTTCCCGTCCACTTGAACACTGATTGTAACATAGCAGTGTTTGCTTGTGAGCTGTTCTCTGACAAATCAGAGGCGCAGTCAATGGAACAAGTCTTGTTGTCAAACTTAAAGAGCGTTAGGAACAATGGAGCATGACAAGGACAGGCTGGCTGATTATGCCCCTTTCATTTAGTCTGTGTTATGAGCAGACACTTTAAATAGCGAAGGAAGCTGTAAATTAGTTTGACCAGCTGCTCAAAGTCAAGACAGCTGAAAATGGGGAGCTAATCTGGCTATGGAACCGTTCCAGGAAGTGGCATTGCAAGCTCTCCCACAAGGCACCAGCTGTGACCTATAGGGACCTCTGCTAAAGGTCATCACGGTGGCTAATTCAGTCCTTGCTCTCTGCTGAGACCGCCGAAGGCTGCCACCATCAGAACTACTTATGATGGCTTTCGCTCTTCCGCTATCACGTCTTATTCTAGTCAGATGCTCGGCTAGCTGCTTGAGGGCAGTACGTGTAATCTAATATAGGAACATCTCGGCTTTGTATTCAGATCGGTTTATGCCTCTTACTTTTTACCCATTAGCAGAGTCCCAGCAGGTTCTCACTTGTGGGTTTGTTACTGCACATTTATCTTTCCTCCTTGCTCCTAGAAAGGACACTATTAATTCTCTATTGCTACAAGCCCTGTGCAAGTTCCTTCCTGAACACTGCTGGCCAGGTCGACCACAATGCACAGAACTTGTCTGTGCACTTGCAGCCAAACAGTAGGATGTACGCATCCAAAACTTCACCCAGGGCCTGGATGTATAAATCCTAACACAGGTGGGTAGAAATGGTCCGGCACAAAGAACTGGCAAACCCAAATCGAAGCGAGGATGGGAAAGGTTGGCTGCTAGATCTTGCAATGTCATTTAGCAGGACACTAAGGGGAAGCCATCTTTATGGACCTGATGTCACAGGAGCGCCACACCTGGTTGCTACAGAGGCTCAAACAGCAGCAGCACAGGGGAAAAGAGTGGTGACCACAGGGAAAGAGCCATGTTAGACCTGAGTAGTAACTTCACCATGGGATTCAGGGGATAGTCAGCCATGCAAAGGCCTTCAACGTGGCTGACTTCCTCTGAGCCCTTCGGGGGAAACACCTGCAATTTCACTGGGGACGTCACTCAACGGGGTGGTTCTCCTCTGCAAAGGGAATGTAAAAGAGGCACCTTCTGATTGGAGAGATCTGTTCCCTGGCTGCGTTCAGTAACACAAACAAAGCCTCTGCTCTTAGCCACGCAGAGCCGACAGCCCCCAGCTCGCTCACTCTTGGCTATTGCATCTTGTGCTCCAGTAGAATAGTCTAAATTCTAATCAGTCTCATCTCGACAAGCCCACTGGACTCTGGGGTTGCTAGGGGTCACTGGGGCTCTAATTTGGCCTGTAGAACCTTTCCGTTCCAGCTGGGTTCTTTGGCTCAGGGCTGGCTTTACTACACTAGCAATTAGGAGGGGAAAAGCGACCTGGGAACTGGCCAGCTGACAAGGATGGAGTCCCCTGGTGCCATTTGTCACCTGCGCTTTAAAAGGTGACTCGCAAAGAGAAACTGAGTCAAGTCCTGATCTTACATACTTCAGTGTCTCAGTGAAGCAAGAGACGAGGACAACAGTGTGACTGACCTTTTAAAAGTCTCTCCCATCTCAGTGACTCTCTCTCTCTCACGTCTGGGCTCACCGAAGAGCCCACAACGCGATATCACAAATGGAGTGTTTCGATGCAGAATGCATCATTCCTAGCCATGAGTCAAGAACGGCAGAGGATTTCACAGAGGGATCAGGGGACTTGGGAAGAGCTGGCAGCTTCAGCTGTTTTGAATGCCCCCTGCAGCTAGAGAGCCAGTCCAGAAGCCAGGGCTTGGCATCCACGCGTTGTGCTTGAACTTTACAACGCTGCGCTGGGCGTTAGCAGCACCGGGCGGGTCAGGGCACAAGCGCACCAGGCTGCCGGTAAAGTAAGGAGAATGGTAATGGACGGCAGCGAAAGGGTTAAATCAGACAGGTGGGGAGGGAGGATGGGCCAACAGCACCACAGGCAGGGGGCCAGTGCAGGGACAGCGTGTAACGGACGCACGTTACCTTTACAGTATTAAAAATTTTAAAAGGGCCATTTTAAAACGAAAGGGGCTGCGAGCCGAACGCTAAACTCGTTCTCTTCCCCAGCGGAGGCTACGCGTTCCCCACCAGCTTGGCACAGCCAGCAGCTCCTCTCTATTACAGAAACGACCCCCCTTGCAGGGGAGTCCCTGGGGCTCTGCCCTGTAAAACCATAACAAAAGGTCCTTGCTGAGACAGTCCTTTACTCCTTCTTGGCCTCCTTCCTCTGTCTGGCCAGCAGAGGCCGCAGGCTGTTCCACACTTCGGTGTACATCAGCGTGCCCACGAAGACAAAGAGGGTGCCCAGCCAGTGCCAGGCGGTGAAGGGGTTCTTGAAGTACAGGATGGAGAAGATGAGGCTGACAAACTTGCGCAGCGTCACCACCAGGGTGACGGTGAGGGAGGTGCACTCCGTGGTGAGGCTGAAGACTCCCCGAATGCACACGTATCTGGGTGGGGCGAGTTAAGGGCACAGCGAGCGGAGAGAAGCACATGCCGGTGGTCGGCTGTTTGAGAACACGGGGGCCGTGGGTGGGTCCAGCGGACGGATGAAGGGCTTAGGAAAGTGAAACGGAGAGCACCAGCTTGAGCCAGGGACAGTGCAGATAAGTGCTACTTTCTGAGCTGCAGAACCCCTGCCATTCATACCAGCTCTGCCAATGCCCCTCCAGCCTGACCCACAGTCCCTCCTCCTGGTCTCTCTCCACACGGACATGCCCCTCAATCCTGCCCCCCACCCCACCCTCCTATTCCAGTACTGCTCTCCCCACACACACAGCTCTGCTGATGCCCCTCCGTCCTGACCTGCAACCCTCCTTCCACTCTCTGCTCCTCCAGCCATGGGCTCCCATTCAGCTCTGCTAAACTCACTCCAGTCCTGCAGCACCCCCCAGGCCCTCTGTCCCCGTCGCCCTTCCCAGTTCTGCGAAGGCCTCTCACTCCTGAAGGAAGCTGGGTTTGCTCATGTTCTTTTAATGCTAACATATTTCTGATTTGCCCACCTGGCTTGTTCTTCCTCCCTGTTTCATGGCACGCACAGACACTGCCCGTGCTCAAAGCCATGACAGATATCCACAGGTGCGTCTCCTGCTGCCTGGTGCCCCAATCGCCTACAGTCTACATAGGCTCATCTGCCCAACATAGCTGCAAAGGCACCTCAAAGCTACCCCCTCCCCAGGCTCCAGCCAGCCATTCATGCACAATCCAAACGAGCCAATGGAGCACGGCTGGGAGATCTTTCTGCTCCTTTGCTCTATGCCCCGTGCCCGGAAGCTGGGTTTGCAGGCGCTCCGGTAATTCCTACCAACGTCCACGCACCTTTACAGCTCTCCCAATACAAGCGGTGATAGGATGTCCTTGAATGGAGGGCAAACCCTAGGAGATTCGGGATCACTACCATGCGCCTTTAAGTATAAGAGCTAGTAGTCTCATTCCCCACATTATTCAGGGCTAGACTTACATGACTTAAGGCCACCAGCCACAAGGGAATACTCAAGTTCCACCCCCACCCCCACCCAGAAAGAGTTGACTTTAAAGAGAGAGACAAAATTCACTCTCCTCTTCTAAGCCCTTAATATGTTTCCATAGCTGTTTGCAGTGTCTATAGATCGGGGTCAGCAAACTTTTTGGCCCGAGGGCCACATCTGGGTATGGAAATTGTATGTCGGGCCATGAATGCTCACAAAATTGGGGGTTGGGGTGCGGGAGGGGGTGAGGGCTCCAGCTAGGGGTGTGGGCTCTGGGGTGGGGCTGGGGATGAGGGGTTAGGGGTGCTCCGGGCTGGGACCAAGGGGTTCTGAGGGCGGGAGGGGGATCAGGGCTGGGGAAGGGGGTTGTAGGAGGGGATCAGGGGTGCAGGCTCCGGGCAGCACTTACCTCAAGAAGCTCCCAGAAGCAGTGGCATGTCCCCCCTCCGGCCCCTGCGCGGAGGCGCGGCCAGGTGGCTCTGCGTGCTGTCCTGTCTGCAGGTGCCGCCCCTGCAGCTCCCATTGACTGCGGTTCCCGACCAATGCTAGCTGCGGGGGCAGCGCTTGGGGTGGGGGAAGCTTGCGGAGCCCCGTGGCTGCCCCTGTGCTTAGGAGCCGGAGAGGGGACATGCCACTGCTTCTGGGAGCCGTGCAGAGTGGGGCAAGCCCCGGACCCCGTTCTCCGGCGGGAGCTCGAGGGCTGGATGAGGCCCCCGGGCCGTAGTTTGCCCACCCCGGTCTATAGGAATCCTCCCAGTCTTCGACACCAGCCAGAGCTCTCTGAGAATCCAGCCATCATAATCTCAAAACCAAACACACGGTGCTAGAGCAGCCGCTCTCTTAAAGAAGGGTTAAAAAGTTGCACTGATATGCTAACAGCACCTGCTGCAAGACCAGGTAGGCTAAATCTAAGAGCTATCAATCCTCCTGCCGCAGGGCATAAGCTGATAAACAGCTGGAGTGGAGAAGTCTCTTCCCCTCCACGCCCCCTTGCTAGAATATAGAAGAGACGTGTTTAAGGAGGTTTTTTTTTTTACCAAGAGGCTTGGGAAGCAGTAAGTAGAAGGGCTCCTAGCTGGGGTGCAGAGGGAATAGTGAAATAAGGACAGAGAGCGGGGGGGGGGGGGGGGGGGGGGGGAAGACAAAGGGGTGGTAGAATTTCGACACAGAGCCAGGTGGCTGCCTTTTGGGAGGGCGGGGGAGGAGGGGGGATGATCAGGAAGCTTCTCGCTGATCCATCTTTCCCCTTCCCCTGGATAGGCAAGAGTGTTTGTATTCTCAGGAATATTTCCACCCTCCTCTGGCCCAGTAAGCGTAGAGGACAAAGGTAGAGCTCAATCATAGGTAAGTAGAGTTGCCTAAGTGCTAAAGCCAGTTAGTTGTCAAGCCATTCCACACACACCGGACGCTAGGCTGGCTTCTGCTCCTACTTGACTCAAATTATATATGCACAGCTGTCTGGGTCTCTTTCCAAATGTCCTCTGAAGTACCCTGCAGTGGCTGCTGTCAGAGAGAGGGATACTGGTCTAGGTGGAGGATTGGTTTGCTGCAGTACGACAGGAGGTGATATACTGTACTAGATGAACCACTGTTGCTTTATACGCAGGTGCACACAAGTTGCCATTGCAGAACAGAGATTGGGAGGGAACAGAAACAGACCCCTCCCCCTTTCCACATAAAGAGCTTACAATAACCGCAAGCCATAACTCGGTGACAAACTGCAGGAGTGTCTGTCTCATCCCAGAATCGCTGAGGTGTGTTCATAACAAACAAGCCATTATCAAAAGCTTGGGTCTCCGTCTCTTCTGTTGCCTTCACGCACTGCATTCTGCCTGAATTCAGAGAGCAAAGGCTTCCCTGCCGGGACCCTCTCTGCCTGCCTTTTCCAGCTTCACGCGCACACTTCCAATAATTATTACTAGTAAAAGTTTAGCTGCTGTGTCGGTACCTTACATCAGCTCAAGCGCACCTGTCAATGTCTCTGGTCTCTTGGAAACAACACGCACGCTGCTTCAGCAGCTGACAGCACCTCTTGCGCTACAGAGACGTTAGCTCTGAATTCAGGGAGGTCTAAGAGCGCACGGCAGGCTTTACACAACTGATCTTTCGGCCCAGTTTTCTCAACGCACTAGCATCCCCGCTGCCTGCCCTGGTTCTACCACCAGTGCGTTTGAAGGATACTGAGTGATGACGTTCATGACGAGGTAGAACCACATGATGGGCAAGGTCAGCCCGATCCCCGGGACTTGGAATGGCTCTGCGAGGAGAGAGGAAAGAAGAAAGGTCCATGTCTGATCTCGGCCCAGCTTTTAAAAGCTCAAAAACACACACAATGGCAACGAGCCCCCTTCTTGGTGGTCAGCAGGGAAGCCTCTCAATTGCGTCTCACTCGGCGAGGCCTGCCGGAAAAGCTGTGGGGAGCTTGCACTGCGACTGACCATGCTGTATCCGTGCGAGGGATAAACACACCACAGCTCTGGAGACCGAAGGGTATTCAGATTCAATGGCATTCTAAAGCAGACTGGACAGCAGTAACGGTTGCACATGCTCCAGCGGCACTGGGCCCTACCACCTGGAAAGGGGCCCAGTTCTGGTTCTGATCCAGTGTGGTACCTTGACTTTTATCGCTAGACAGAAATAGCACGGTGAGGTGGCATCTCTTACTGCTCACTGTTTGGTGTCTCCTGCTGTATGTGCATTACACACAGACGCTGGGCAAAGCTTTTGCTGTGATAAGCACCACGAGAGCTGTGCATTTCTGAATTCACAGCTGACGAGGGGCCCATTATCAAGCAGCTATTGGCAATGAGAACATGAATTCCACTTTGCACGTGCTTCTGCAAGTTTTTTGGGGAGGAAAGGAAATCTCACAAAGGCAACTCTGTGCTGGCAATACCCGCCGGGAGAAGTTTGCGTGAAAAAGCTGTATGAAAACATTGTCATTTTCACACAGGTCATCTACCTGGACATGCATCATGGGCTAGATCCTCAGCTGCTATAAGCCTCTGCAGCTTCATTGATTCCAATTTCCAAACTATGCCAATTTCAACCAAAGAATCTGGCCTGTTCATTCCCATGACTGTGCTCATCGGCATCACTTATGTGAATGGTTTAATGAAATCTGTTATCACTTGATTTGCTGAATGGGGGAGGAAGAACAGCCCTTCTTTTCCGCTGGAGAGAAGGATTTTCATTTTTAAATGGCTGTGACTGACTAGGGAAGATGAGCTGTGCATTACAGGGGGACCTGTTTACAAAGCATCATGCTGAAAAGTTTTTGGCTGTCAGATAAAATTGGGGATCTGTGTCTGTGAGGTGGGGCTTATTTAACAATAACATTCACCAGTTTTCAGGTTTTCACTTCTGCGTGTGAGTAACTTAATGCGCACAAAACAGACCCACTGATTTTGACGGGACTACTGATGATAGATAAAGTTAAGCATGTGTGTATTAGCAGGGTTGGGAACTTGACGAGTTTCTAATCCCTCTGCTGGGTTAAAGCACTCTCCATAGCAATTCACAGACTTAAGTTCAGAACGGAACATTATAATTACTTAAGCTGACCTACATAATCACCAGCCAGAGAGTCTCACCCAGAGATTCCTGCACTGCAGGGAACCCACAAGAGCATCAACTTGCACAAAGAAAACTCACCAGACTGGCTGAAGAGAACAGCATGGGCGTAGATGTCCGGAGCGAGGAGGAGGAAGCCAGGGAGGGGCAGGGCATGCTATGGCAAGAGATAGAAATCCAATGCAGAGCTTTAAACTGACACCAGGCAGAGAATCCAGTGTATGTGCATTTCAACTAATGTTAAAGGACAAATGCTTTAATGTTCTAATTGAGCTCATGTACAGTTTATCCATCCGTCCTACCCCAAGTCAAAATTATCAGTCACTCTTGGCAGAGCAACCTGGGATTACGACAGGATGAAATGCATTCGTTGACCCAGCCCTCATGCTCTAAAGGGCCGAACACCTGAGTGAGAGGTTTGGGGACAGTTTTTGATCAATGCCAGCCTCATTTCCCCAACCCCCTCTACTGTATAGTAACCTGGCATCATAGGACGTAGAAATGGGAAGAGACTTATTATAAAATCATCATGCAGGATTATTTCCTACAAAACATTTCCTAGTGCCGAGCACGGCCAGGGATTGCCCGCATGGCTCTGACCATAGGATCAGGGCCTTCAGCTCTAGATTCTTTCTAAAAAAAGGTTCCACTCAGGTCAGTGGTTCTATCGCATAGAGCAGACTGGAAAACTGCATGAAATTTATATTCGAAATGGTTTGGTTTGAGATAAAGCCAGCAGTTGCTTACATTGTAAAACAGCGCCTCCTTGGAATGCTTTCCAAACTGTTTGTAGATGGTCTCTTGAAAGATCCCCATTCTGGCTGACATCAGGAGGGCGAAGGTCAGTGCCGCGATACCTGTAACACAAAAGCAGCCTTACTGTCCCCGCCTCAACGCTTAATAAACCTCAAATCAATCAGCGTAGGCAGATCTCCGGGGTGTGACTTGAAACGAAAGAGAATGGGAAAGCCCACAAGAGACCGGTGCCGCAGCCGAAAGATGTTAGGGGTCTTTGAATATTTTACCCATGTGACTTAGGCACTAAGTCTCATGGAAAGCCAATAGGATTTAAGCACCTAAGGCCCATTTTCAAAAGTGATTTAGCTGCTTTAGATGTTGTTACCCCCTTGACCAATATTGAAAATCGGAAGCCAGCCCCTGCCACGCACAGACGGAATTACTGCCCCACATGCAAAATTGGGTTCCTCAAGATATCAAACCCAGTCCCTGAAAGCAGCCAGAAAGTGAAGACTGGCCATATTAAACTCTTCAGGGCCAGTTTTCTAAAAAGGCTCCTCTGCAGCACCTGGGTGAACAAGAAGGCCCTTCTATTGTAGGGAGGAAGTGGGCCAATATTGTTGGCATACACATGGGGCCAAATACATCCCTGGTCTAATCCTGCTGTAGGCAATGGAGTGACACCCAGGACTGAGATTGCCCTTTGACCTCTACGCAGTTTTTTACTCCCCCTCCCCAGCTTCAGCTGACGACGGGATGCTGCGATATTTTCAGAAGCCATCATTTCTCAGGTTCGCCTCCCATGTCTGTTTCCTATAGGGAGTCTGCTTTACAGAGCTAGGCCCAGATTCTAATCTTGGTTTCATCAGTGGCACCCGTCCAATGGAGATCAGACTCTGCCCTTTTTGACTTAATATGAATCTCTCAAATTCACTGCGGAAAAGTAACCTGGGAAGGGACCCGATAAAGGAGCAACGCAGCTCCATCACTAACCCACCCCTCACACAAACACTTCAGATACTATCTTTGACCAGCTGGTTGCAAGCGACTTTTTGCAACGTGATAGGCTTGTATCAACAGGGTGAGAGAGGGCAACGGGAGTCTGCTTAAATCGATAGCAGAAACGCAACTGATCCCTGGAGCCGGGTGTCCGACCGCTCTCTGCTGCCGTGCCGTTTAAGCACAGCTGCAGGCCTGGAGATCAGCCCCGTGAGAGCAGCTTCGACCAACATAATTGCAAAGTCAGTTAGCGTCACTGCACTTACAGACCTAACAGCCACCACATGAAGACGTGGAGTCCGTCCTCTTCGCTTAAGCTGGATTTAGAAGCCTAGGGAAGGTGGGGAGAAGCGAGTCAGATCATTATAATGGATGCAGTTGGGGAGTTTCCAAGTGACTAAGTTTGTCTCTCTGTTCCCAATAGCTGATGGATTGTGTTCCAAACCTATACAAACAGTATATCAAAGACAGCCCGGAGTGTCCTTCCTCTGCACTCCCTTCACTGGTTAAAGAGAGTATGTGGCAGTTACGGCTTTCACCCCTGCTTTAGTGGAATTGTTGGACAGAAGATGAAGACTGATCAGCAAAGCATCCCTTTCAAAGCAACACGCTGGCTGAAGACACGTCGCTTCCCCTCCCCTCCCTTTATCCTAACTCTTGAGTGACTGTGTGTGTTATGATGAAGCTGGTATTTTGGGACATTTGTTGTATTTGGAAAAAATAATCAATTACCAATCATAATAAAAAAGTACCATGCTGGCACAGCCCAAGTCTGACAGGAGCTGCAGATGCACAGCCTCTTTTGCAGGGTGGAAAACAGACTTATTCAGGCGTGAGTCTATTGAAAATGGGATACAGACTCACATATGCCGATACCCAAGCCTGCACTCTGTGGCACATGCTTAACTCCCAGTATTTGCTGTGGATCTATTAAAGTTAACTTGGATTATTACTACTAGTCTAGTCTAGAAGTACAGCTGTTTAATGCATCTGTGGATGCATTAATCTCCTGAACCTGCATTTAAATAAGCAAGGATCTTACAGAACCCAGCTTCTTACACTGCAGACTAATTCTAAGCAGCTGTCTCTGTATCAGAGCAACAGAGCTGCTTAAAGTTATTGCGCAATGAATCTTGTAAGTTTTTCCTCTCTACAGTTGCCTGTGACAGCAGGAGATTCGTTTCTCTGGTCCCTTCCGATCCTTTGTTCTTAAGTATATTTTCCCCATGATAAAGCGTTATTGTCACTGCAAGTCTGCAGTGGGCTTACACACTATTCAAACCCACAAAATTGGGCCAAATTAAATCAGTTTTCACCAAGACACTGGAAAGGGCATCTCTCTAAGTCCTATCTCCATGGTCGGTTTCAATTTTCTGGCCTTACCTGCGTAAAAGCTGTTAAACCAAGAAGGAAAAACCTCAAACAAGAAAAGTTACACACTTGTGTGTATTCTCCCCACCCCGAAACCTTGCTCGCAAAAAATTGCCAGCCTGTTTATGCTCAAACTTACCCAAAAAATAAAAATCACACTTCATTTCGGGCCAGGCCTGGAAAATTCTAGTTTGAAAAGAGACCTGTTCTGGAAGCTGAGAGTAAGGTTTTTAGATAGCCACTGCCAGTCTAAGCAGCTACTAATCAATTACATTAACCCCAATTATTTTGTTTCCTCTGCAGGTGAAAGTAACTCGATATTCAGTGTGCCCGTAGGAAAAGCAAAAACTAAGCAGCATGTCATAAAAGGCACCTTGAACTAAAAAAAAATGTGAAGGCCAGCAAAAATCCGGTGTCTGACTGTGGGAAAGATCTCTAGGGAAACAGACAAAAAATATGCAGTGTACTTTCTTCCCATTGATACAAAGGGAATTGCCTGATTAAGGCATCAGTGGCAGCTCCTACTGTTAATAGGGCTCCCAGCTGTACAGACTCAGACACTTGAAAAGCATTCCTTACCACTTGTTTTGCAGACATTAAAGTGCAGATAAAGATCCCCACAGACACCAGGGCTATGGATGTGTATTTAGACACACTGTATCTGCAACAAGAGAAGAACAGAGAGACTTCAGCATTCTAGTCCACCCTTTCCAACCTGGGAGCTTTCACCCAATGCTGCACTGAAGAGGCATTAGGCCTGATTCTGCTCAGTTACCCTGGTGTAAATCTGGAGTAACTACTGATTGGAAACTGTTGAACAGAAGATCCAAGGAAAAGCTCTTTCAGTTCTAGCCCTTTCCATGCTCAGAGATTTAAGTGCTCTCTTTCCAAGAACTAGTCCGGGATCGATCACAAGATAGGGAGCCTTAAGATCATGTCATTCTGATTACTCTCTTGCTGAGCCATTTACTTTTCATTCCCTGATACCCCCACACAGATGGAAAGGTCAGCAGAAGAGAGCTCTTACTGCAATACCTAGCCCCACTCCTGCCTGGGCCAGCAGCACGTCTCGAGCCCTGCTCATCAGCGCTAACAGTATGAGCATCTGAAGCTCGCTTAGCTGTCAACTTATCTTTTACATAAACCAGTCACTGGAGGGGGACAAAGACCCACACGCTCCTATTGCAGCAAAAACAAAAGCTTCTTGAAAAATATTTAAGCCGAGACCTCACACGGAAGGGAATCCTACCCAGGCCTCAGCTGGAAGGCTGGTGGCTGCAAAGGGAGTGACAAAGCACTCTCTTCCCTATCGCTCCTCCGTCACTTATAATCACACGGCCAGCCCACGAGCAGCAACCTGGGACCAACTCTCCTTCACTACTTACCTATCAGTAAGGGGTGATATAGGGCTTAATCGATTAATGATCATAAAACACTGTACTTCTCAGACAGACGGTGATACAGAAATGCAAAGCAGTAGTACTGAAGTGCTCCCTATTCAGGTTTGCCTTAGAGAGGTACGGCTGGAGCGCCAATCCCAGCTTTGATACGGACTCCCGCCCTGACCTCTGGCAAGTCACTTACCTTCAGTGCCTCAGTTTCCCCATCAGTGAGAGGAGGATAACATTTACACCGAGGGATGACAGATCAAGTCTAAAGCGCTTTGCAGATGAACAGTTTTTCACATGTGCCAAATGCCGCTGACTATCAGATGTTGCACTGACTAAGTCAATAACATAAATTTTTCTGATGAAACTGGGAGGTATTAATTTACCTTTTTTTCAAAATGATGATGCCTAGAACCATGCTCGCTATTAGAGAGCCCTGGGGAGCGGGGAGAGAGAAATGCAAAACAAGGTCAGTGTCTCAGGCACCCTCCCAGATATAGAAACACATTCCACGAGAAATCCTGTGTGCTCTGAACAGGTAAGTACAGTTCACTAATAGAAATAACAGCCTCAAGAGAAGGACAGTGAGAGACCGAAATCAGAAAGGGACGGATTCTCATTAGACCCAGAGAAGAGAAGTAATAGGACATGTGGATGCAGCAGGGAAATTTAGGCTTTCTCCTTGTCGTATTTACGCTAAAACAGTTACAAGGGCAGTTCAGGAAAAGAACAAACTAAAAGAGTTTCTGGCATCAACATTGTAGGGAATAGGCCTAGGTCCTCTATCTATCTGGGGATGGCTCAGGAATGATAATGTTTAGGTGAGAGAACTACGAGGTTATCTAGCTCAGCACAGGACTGGTTCCTAGATTGTATCCTCTTTTATTGTTTTTAAAAAACAGTCTAGATTTAAGATGTGTCAAGCCATTGGCCATCCACTGCTTCTCACGGAAGGTTACTCCACAGCCTAGTACGCGATACCTGATACTCAAGCATACATTTCCTTTTTGCTTTAATGTAAGTTCACCTGGCCACTGTTTTGCAGACATTAAAATTTGCGAGAGTAACATGGACGGGGCAGCATTGTGCACCCCCTAGGGGCGCATGAAGGACTAGCAGCGTGCGCACGCACATTCATGCTGTGTGGGCCTTTAACAGGGCAGGGTGCTGCAGAAGGGAGGAGGTGAGAAGGGTTTCGTTTCCTTGAAGTGGGGCTCAGCTTTCAGGTGACATCTTCTTACCCAAATGATCCTGTTCGTACATTTCATGGCTCATTGGGTTAATACAGGGGTGGGCAAACTTTCTGGCCCAAGGGCCACATCTGGGTATGGAAATTGTATGACGGGCCATGAATGCTCATGAAATTGGGGGTTGGCGTGTGGGAGGGGGTGAGGGCTCTGGGGTGAGGCCAGAAATTAAGAGTTCAGGGTTTGGGAAGGGGCTCCAGACTGAGGCAAGGGGTTGGGGTGCGGGGGGGGGGGATGAGGGCTCCAGTTGGGAGTGTGGGCTCTGGGGTGGGGCTGAGGATGAGGGGTTGGGGGTGCAGGAGGGTGCTCCGGGCTGGGACCAAGGGGCTCAGAGGGCAGGAGGGGGATCAGGGCTAGGGCAGGGGGTTGGGGCACAGGAGGGGGTCAGGGGTGCAGGCTCCTGGTGGCACTTACCTCAAGCAGCTCCCAGAAGCAGCGGCATGTCCCCCCTCCGGCTCCTACGCGGCCAGGCGGCTCTGCACACTGCCCCGATCCCAGGCACCGCCCCCACAGCTCCCATTGGCCACGGTTCCTAGCCAGTGGGAGCTGTGGAGGCAGCGCTCGGGGTGGGGGCAGCGTACGGAGCCCCCTGGCTGCCCCTACGTGTAGGAGCTGGAGGGGGGACATGCTGCTGCTTCCAGGAGCCACGCAGAGCCACAGCATGGATCTGGGCAAGCCCCAACCCCCGCTCCCCAGCAGGAGCTTGAGGGCCGGATTAAAACACCTGAAGGGCCGGATGTGGCCCCTGGGCCGTAGTTTGCCCACCCCTGGGTTAATACATCTCTTCATGCTAGTAGTTTTATTTTGGCACAATTCACCTTTTGTACAGTGCTCTGTGCCTATGAAGCACCATAAGAAACACATCAGTGAATCCGCAAGTTGTAGGGAACTAGAGATGTAAAGAGCAGGCAAAACTTGAATTTACTTTTCAGACGTGCTACCAACACGCTCAGTACAACTAAAAAATAGCTACTGAGTGTTTGCACATGCAAACTCACATATCCTTCCCCCGGACTGCATTCATACTGGGCAGTCTTTGCAAACCTATCCTATACTGTGCCAAACAGACGAATAGGTCACATTACCAGTGAAATGCAGGGGTTTTACATGAAACAGAAGCAAGTTGTTTTGCAGTCTGAATGCAGGGCTGGGAGCCAGGAACTCCAGAGTCTAGATACTAGCTTTAACACCAACTCCCTCTGTGATCCTAGGTGAGTTATTCAACCTCTGCATGCCTCAGTTTCCCCATCTGTAAGAAGGAAGCTTCTCCAGGCCTTGATGCCCCCCGGAATAAGGAGCAGACAAACAAGTTCCCAGCCCTGACAGCCAGGTGTGTGTGTGACAATGGCCCTCCCTGTAATGTGCAAAAGCCTCCCAAAGATTAACTAGTTCTCAAATCACCTGTCAGGTGGTTGTATTATTCCCATTTGACAGATGGGGAAACTGAGGCACAGGCAATAAGGGAACAGCCCAAATTCTCAAAGGGTGTCTATTGCAGAACTGGGAACTGAACCCATATTAAGCCCTGACCCCATGCCTTAACCACAAGGCCATCTTTTCTCCATTAATAACACTGCTATCTATGTACAACGTATTGTAGCTATAAAGCACTCCATGTCAATGCGAAGCTCTGCTCCTCCACCGGGCCTGGAGGGAGACTGAACGGATGTGTTCTGCTCCCCTGGGACATTGTGCACACGGAGAGAAAGGCTGGCAGAGGTACTCACTGATCTGAAGATCATGTGCAGCGGCATGGCTATGTTTAGATTCAGGGCATAGTTATTCACGACGCTGACTGTAAAGAACATGGCCACCATGATCAAGTAGTATCTGAAAGGGAAACACAAGGGGCTGGTCAGCAAAGCAAGTTGATGACCGGGAAGTTCCTTCTAGATGTTGTCTCACACAATGCTTGGGCAGCGCTAATCTGTCAGCCCCAGAGACTCAAGTTCTCTGCTCATCCTCAGAGCAGGAAGAGCCCAGGCGGTGCAAGTCTCCCTCCCTTACATGCAACAGTGTTCCCACATCTGCTCCAGGATGGGTGGAGAATTCAGTCTCCGTAAGGAGGCTGCCAACAATGGGACCAACTGCGAATGGGCTGGTATTTAGCGATCTACTAGGCACCAGTCTGAAACCAAGTCATTTCACACAGGCCATCAAGTCACAGGGATTAGAGGTGGAAAAACCCATCAGGTTTTCTAGGCCACACTGCTGCCAATGCAGGATTGTCCCCTACAGAATAAGGGGGTAAAACAAGAATTTTGCAAGACTTCTTTCCCCCCAGATTGCCAGTGGGCCCCACTCATTACCAAACCCCAGAGAGATCCAGTCCCCTAAAAGTAACGCTCGCTTACTAAACAGCTACTAACATGTTCCTTAGGAGAGAAGACTCTGAAAGCAGTTTCCTATTAATAATCCTAGATAAATGAGTTAATATTTTACCAGGCATGACAGGTTCTGAATGAAGCATTGCTAACTCTGGAAAGGGAATGAGGGTTAGACAGGAGAAACGGATAAGCTGTTTTATTAAACGCTAAGAGATAACAGATATCTAGTCAATTCAAGCCCAGTGAAAGCATTTAAGTCTATTGTACCTTATTGGGATGGCTGGCCGCTTCCTTCCAAAGTTGGCTTCAAAGATAAAGCCTTCCACTGCTATAAATAAGAACTGTGCAAATGTCACGATGTTCCCGCATCCTGGAAACTCTCTGGATTTGTGGGGAAGAGAGAGAAGGAGAAACATAATGACACACAGTATATAGTAACTGAATGCACTCAGGAGGAGACCAGTAGTTTACACACATTCATAGAGCTCTTACCAGCGCTTACCATTCTAACACTCCTGACAAGCTTACCTAGCGTGGTTCTTATATAGCCCTCATCACTGCAGTATAGGCACCTCCACTGTAAATTCATATACAAACTACTCACAAGGATCATTTCACTCATCACTGGGATCTAGCAACCTCTGGGGAGCAGCTTGCCAGCTGTTTAACAGTGCACAGCAACACCACTCAACAATCTTCTATTCATTGAACTTTTTGAAACTTTGCACTTTTAGAGAGAGGTAAGGGATTGACACTCTGTACACAAATTTTCAGAGGGACAATAGGGTTGAGGTCTGTTATTTTTTACCTCTATATATTATTTATTTATTTGAAAACATTTTTGCTGTTAACAAGCATGTTATCTCTGGAAACACAAATCCACAGTTTGAGAACTGCAAAACTAAGCATCTCTGATGGCATCTTCTAGACTGAGCACTGAGTCCCATTGGGTAGATAGAAAGATTGTACTAAATACTATACAGAAGCCCCTGGACCCCCATAAGATTGGTCCCTAATCCATGAACTTGGAACTCATTTACAAAACTTTTCTTAAACATGACATGAATATATTGTCTCATACTATAGAATTAGAATTTATAATCCTTATTCCATGATGAGATATCTTTGAGCTATAATGTATCTTAATTAAAACGATCTTTAGATAAAATGCATTTTGAGGAAAACACCTATCAAAAAAATCTGATGTAAATAAAAATAAATCCAATTTTTTTTATTTAAAAAAAAAGCATTGATTTTTATCCACCCTGATATCTGAGCACCTTCCAGTCACGTTATTCACATTGCTTAATACAGCTGTCACCTGTGGCTCATTCTCTTATCCTTCCCCCAAGAGGAGAATTGTGCATGCAGGGGAGTGTTTGGGTTTGATAAGGAGAGAGAGATAATTTTTTATGTACACACTGATCTCTGTTTGCTAGAAAAGGCTGGTCAAAATGGTGCACCTTGCACTTGGAGAGGAAGAAGATAAGGTTTATGATGGTCCTTAGTTCCTAGGGGAGTTTGTTCCAGTCTCAGACCAGCCCCTGAGAAAGCTCTGTCTCTTGAAGCGCTGAGAAAGCTGTCTCTTGAAGCGCTTTACCCTCATGGGAGAATGTTTCTCTGTGCCGGAGGAGCAGAGCTGTTGACCCCAGAGTCCTCACTCTGGAGCGTCAGGCGAGCTTTCAGATATCCTTGGCCCTGGCCACTGAACATGCTGAGAAGCAGGCCCGAGACCTTTCGATTGTTATCCATCGGAAACTGCAGCGAAAACTAGGAAAGAGGAACGACTAGCCATTTGGAATTCAGCTAGGACACCAGCGCTACTATCTTGCGTTTTATTCTCGCAAGAAGGGCTTCGATCTTTAACCACCGTAAGAGGCCAGTGTTTCCGTTTCACATTTCATCAGAAAGATTTGGGCTATGGTAGCACCTCTGTGCTAGGTACTGTACGAAGTACGTGCAGTGGCATAGGTCCATCTGCCACGATGCTGGGGCATTTGCTCAGCACTGACGCAGAGGGAAGAGCGCCACCTATTGGATCACTCATTTAAACAAAGCTTATTGAGATGAGCAAGCATACAAGATACAGTACGGTCAGACAGACACAGAAATGATGGATTTTTGTACCAGGTGTCCACTCCATCTTATTTGTTTCTACTTGGTTGCCACATTTTACAGTTACTGTTGTCGCCCCTTTTAGAGCCGGGCTCAATTTTCCTTCCTTGCATTTCAACAGGAAACCTTCTGAGGAAGCACTTTCCCCACAGCTCGGAGTTTGGACGGTGGAACGGAAAATGTCTCCGTTTTACTGTGTCACATGGTTAACAGAGCTGTTCCTCCCTGCACGTCCAGCGTGTGATTGTCAGAGCCTGCCTATGGTGTGTGTGTCTCACTGCGCTAAGGCAGTCTGATACGGTGACGTTTCTGTATATCACTATTGCTTGCTGTGTGTGTGGGGGGGGGGTGTTACTGTTTATTTGCTGTTCTTCCTGATGTATTGGATACGGACTTGATTTTAGGGCTTGGTGCGTCTTGAACATCCGTTTCTGAGTGGGGTTATTTTATATCACTCTGTTACCTTGATGCTAAAGAAGAGTGGAAGGTTCGTTCTGGCTCTCATTTTAAGTTGTCTGGTATGGGTCTTCTAGCGTCTTGTGAGGGGAGTAAGCATATGATTATTTGCTAACACCATTTATGGCAGCAACTAGGTGTTTGCTTGAGACCTCCCATTCCAGAAATGATCTAGCCCAAACCTGCTTTGCTTGGGAGATCAGACACGACAACAGCATTAAGTGTTTGGTGCACATAGGATATTTAGTGTTGGGGTAGCGCGCTGGTCCTAGGATATTAGCGACACGATTACTTCTCACTCACCTTGTTTCATGAAGTGGTATTTAGGCAATTCAGGAACAACTAGAACGAAGCCTGTTTTTCTTGTTATAGTCTTGGGCTTCCACAAACTACTGGTAGCGATACACAGAATCCAGTCCCTGAGATTCAGGCCCCTGCTGCACGGTTGTTCTCCCCCCAGGGACCCAACCATCTCCCTACCCCTGGTGGTCACTAACTCAGGAGTCTGGATCACCACCAGTGTGATCTTTCTCCACTACTTGTCCCCTTCTGCGCTCCCATGCCACCACAAGATCTGGAAATCTGTAATGCTCCGGTATTACATATAAAGTCTTGTTGGAATTTTAAAGTTCTGGGAGCAAATGGAGAAACCGTAATTAATCTAAGAAGCAAGCATTTACTCACAAGGGTGTGACTGTGTCCTGAGGTCTACCTGTGTGTGTGTCTACCGGAAAAACCAGGGCTGACATTCAGAGATTCTCCCAAGGAACTTTGATGCCTGGGACAGAACAGCATGCAGCTATCACAGAGCATTTGCTAGAATACATGACTGGCTGGGAGCTGAGATGCAAGAGCAGCCCACTATGCCCCCCACCCTCCCCAAATTGCATGCATCATGCTCATTGGTGCTATTTTATAGTCGTGGGGGACAAGGGAAAATTGAGTTGACACTTCCCCTTTTCTAACAGTCTCTGAAAACCACCGACTCCTCTGATGCAACAGAGAAACCAGTGCAAAGGACTCTTGAACTGGCTCCGACAAGCTAAAATTGTGGTGTTTCAGACTGCAGAGGACCCATTTTTCACTGATTTGCTGTCCAGTTGTGTTTAAGTTGCAAACTCAATTAACACGACTGGGGAGACAAATATGTCCAGTTAGCCATTTGCAGGTCGCTGTCTGGCCTTTACGTTTGGTTCACGTCCCACTACTCGTGTGGGGTGATTCGAGAGGGGCTGGGAAAGAGGAATTAAAAGGCTGGTGGGATGCCAGAGTGGTTTCTGACTAGACTAGTCCATTCCCCTTCATGATCTCTTGAGCTACAGGAACTCGGCCTCGTTGCTCAACAAGTGAAGTAAGAAGTCAGGGACAAGCCAGGTTCTAAATTGTGTTGACATAAAGCTATCTGCAAATGTTAAAAGACAAACACAAAAGAAAAACAGACTAACCAGCCCCACCCATATAACAGTATCCTGACTCCTTGTCAGGTTTACAAAAATTGGCTAAGAGCCTAGTTATATCAATTCATTTTTGACAGCTATTTTAACTTTACTCAACTAGACAATTCTATTTTGTTAGGACAATCATCTTCCAATAAATTGAAATTACATACAAATTGTAAGGCACCAGAAGGCTGGGTGGTTCTGGGTCTCTCATTTCGCTATTGCATTAAGATTACGATCCTTCTTTGTTTCACTTCTCTTCCGGCCTTCTAGGAGATTGAATTTTCTCTTCTGGGCGGCCTGGTACAAAGTCCAGAATGCAGGATTCCTCCTTAGCGTGGGCTAGAACAGTGGCTCTCAACCTTTCCAGTCTACAATACCCCTTTCAGGAGTCTGATTTGTCTTGCGTCCCCCCTAGTTTCACATCACTTAAAAACTACTTGCTTACAAAATCAGGCATAAAAATACAAAAGCGTCACAGCACACTAGTACTGAAAAACTGCTTACTTTCTCATTTTTACCATATAATTTTAACAAAGATCAACTGGAATACAAATATTGTACTTACATTTCAGTGTATAGCATATAGAGCATTATAAACAAGTCGTATAAAATTTTAGTTTGTTCTGCTTTCACTAGTGATTTTTACGTAGCCTGTTGTAAATATCTAGGCAAATATCTAGATGAGTTGAGGTACCCCCCCGGAAGACCTCTGCATACCCCTGGTTGAGAACCACTGGGCTAGAACTCATTACAGAGAACAGCTTTTCAGCCTCCTCTGTGCCCATTCCCAATCACATAACTGTTAGCGTCCGGGAACCACAGCAGCTGTCTGGAAGGGGTAGCAGGAATCTCTCGATGCAATTTTGCCGCTGGAAACAACTAGAATAGCCAAAACCATGTGATCAGCCAGCTCTCAGCAGACCATTAGAAAGTGGACCACAGTTTGGGAGTCCTGGCATAATGGACTTGCTTGTTCAGTTCATCTCATCCAAGTGGCTGTTCCAATGGATT
>NW_020664419.1:2252783-2285721 GCF_002925995.2 Terrapene triunguis | reverse complement strand
GGGACAGGTAGGGGGTAGGGGGATTCTGAGGGGGGCGGGAAGTGGGAGGGGGCGGGGCTGGGGCGGGGCTAGGGCGGCACCGCGTGTCCTCTTTTTTGATTGTTGAAATATGGTAACCCTATGCAGTGGTTGACATCGACTGGATCAGGCAGGTTTTCCAGAGACTAGGATACAGAGACTAAACCTCCCCCACTGCAACTTGAGACCATTGCTCCTTGTTCTGTCATCTGCCACCACTGAGAACAGCCGAGCTCCATCCTCTTTGGAACCCTCCCTCAGGTAGTTGAAAGCAGCTATCAAATCCCCCCTCATTCTTCTCTTCTGCAGACTAAACAATCCCAGTTCCCTCAGCCTCTCCTCATAAGTCATGTGCTCCAGCCCCCTAATCATTTTTGTTGCCCTCCGCTGGACTCTTTCCAATTTTCTCACATCCTTCTTGTAGTGTGGGGCCCAAAACTGGACAATATTTTGTATGTTTTGTGTGTGTTTAAAGCTGTTTATTGTTTTTTATATGTTTTCTCTGTAATGCTTTTGCCTTAAGAATAAATGTGCTTGCTTAGAAAGAGCTGTATGGGAACTTGTAACTGCTGCGACCACACTGTTCATTGCACTCAGAGAGAGAGCAAAGTGTAGGCACTGATTGTTAGGCTGACTGGCATGCGGGATAAGCAGGGAGTGTAAGGCAGGGAGATGTGCAACCTTAAAACTCCTGGTCAGAAAAGTGTGGGACAAAGGTCCCTGCCCAGAGACAGGGGCTGGCTGGAGACCTGAGACATGACTGGGAACACCTGGAGTGGACCACGGAGGGATGAATACAGATGCAGTTACCCCGAAATTGTGAAAATGCCTTCAGATGAAATCTACTCCCAATCTACCGCCACTAGAAATATCGGTCACCACAACAAAAGTTCAGTGGGAGCTGGATTTCTCCTGTTGTCGGCTGTGTTTGATGACTAATAGTTGCCAATTTAATTCCTGCAATACACATTTTCCTCCCCTTTGGCGCTGGGTGTTTTGCAGGGATCAGGCTTTTTTCAGACCCTGCATCCAGCAGCACTGTGGTTTTCCAGCCCTCTCCAGACACGGAGTAACGGGCTTCTGGGCAGCTCTTCGCAGGGACCATTCTAATAGTTGCTGATGGTGGTCCAACTGCATCACCAATTTCTAGTTTTCCTTGCTGTGGCTTCCCTCTGCTTGGGCAATTCCGTCTCTGGTGGCCTTTGCCTCCTCATTGCCTGCAAATTTCATCTGGCCTGGGACCCACTCAGGAAGTGGTCTCATCTGACCCACAGGTTACCTGCAAATAGCTTTTACTTGGGCCTTCTCTGATTTTTTTTTTTTTTTAAAGCTACTTCCCTGGCAATTGTTTCTTGAAGTGCTGTATCTGGTAAAAGGAGTCGTCTGAGGCTGGGAATTAGAAGCAGATACCTTTAAGGACACTCCAGTTTCTGCTTCCGCATTTGTAACTCTGAATATAGCCAGGTCTATAGGCTTATCCGTTGTGTTGTCTCCCTACACCAGCAGGTCATGAAGCTCTCCCATTAAAGTGATTTTTCACCCAGGATTCTGTCATGGCTTGCCACTGGGCACAGCCCCCTGTCTGCATTGCAGTTCAGGATCTGGTGCAGCGGGTTCCGCTTCGCACCAGCGGGAATTGACATTTGTGATACTGGTTGAAGACTGGTGGTGCAGGCCTTGAAAATGAAGACAAGTAGCTTCTGTTTGATGCAATAGAGAAGAGGGAGCTGGTGGAGGGGTGTAAAGAGAGGGGTGACTCTGAACTGGGTCAAGGATTCCTCACTTCCTGCTCCCTAAGATGCTGTCTGTGTGCTTTTAAACATCTGCTGTGTACGCCCCAGAGCTGGCTGCATTTCAGGGGTGGGTAAAGTTACCCCTTCATGTGTAATTTTTGTTATCAGTTTTGTAAAGCACTCTGGGGACCCTCAGGATGAAAGGCGCTGTTTAAAGTGTACGAGCCTGTGACACTCTCCTCAGGGAGCCCAGAACCGTAAGCCACTGTTACCACTCTGCCTCAGCAAAAGAGAGTTTTTCTGGAGCTCAAACTGTGTGTCAGCTCCCGCCTCACCAGCAAACGCCTCGAGAGTCTGCCAGTCTAAACCTTGCCTTGCAGGTAACATTCAACCCCAGTTCCCCAGAGACATCCCTGTCACTGGACACTCTCAGAAATTACCACGTCCGCTACCTCCAAAGAGGCCGTGCACACACCAGCTTGTTGGCTCAGCGGAGGACCCACACTTCACTTTAATACACAGCACCGAGAGGGTTTATTGTAAAACTTAGCATACAGTATATTAATCAAGAACAGAGATTTAAGTGGTACTCAGCAGGAGAAAAAGAGACAGGGCTGGTTACAAGCAAAACAAAAATAGCACACTTCTTAGTGACTAAAACCTAACTTTAGGAAGCTGCAAACTTTGCCTAAGCGGCTTTCTCTTCCATCAAGCTACCAGCAACTCCAGCCCCGTAGGCAGGGGGACCCACCATTCACAGAATCAGAGGGTCCTCTTCCCTTTGTCCCCTAAGTGATGGGTAACAAAGGAATCCCTCTTTTCTTTCCTTTTGAAAAGTAAACCCAGACAGAGCTCCTCTCCCTGGCTGCTTGTTCTCTGGGTTGCAAGCGCCAAGCTCCTCCTTCATCCACTGTTCAGTTTGCTTTTTCGATTGGCTTGATCACTTTGCTGACTTGAGATGCAAATGTACTTGTGTTGACCATGGCTTGTTAGCCTGATTCAGGCAGACGGGTAAATCCACAGTCCTTTGCCTAGGGTGGGCTTGTTTATCAGCTGCCTCCACAACTCATCTTTTAAGAACATATTTCCAGCATGCGTACCTAACTCTTTACACACAAGCCGTGCATACATCACACAGTGATAGTCGTGATAGCGGTTCACCCGTTTTTTAAGGATACCTTACAAGACATTGTTTGGCTGAAGATTTTGACAACAGTGTGTTAGGTGGACCCTTTGCCAGTTGGCATAAAGGCATTCTTAGGATCACAGGGCCTGATCCAAAAACCTATTGAAGTTGATACAAAGGATCCCATTGATTTCATTTAGCTTTGGGTCAGGCCCTCTGTTATTCGTTTATATATTATTAAAAAGCAACACAGCTCAATAGCAGCAAACAAAGAAAAATAGTCTCGCTCACTGGAGCGTTTTAGTGTGTCCAGGACTTTGTACCTGCGATTCCTCAACTGCTGTGCGGGTCAGAATGATCGATCTCGCTTCCTGTCATTAATAACCTCTTGCAGGCTTGTGTTCGGTTATCCTTGTTCTCTTTCTAGTCACTTCCTCCTCGCTTCAAAGTTTTCTCCCCCACGATAAATCTGCTGCCCCTCACTTCCTGAGTACGTTGCCGCAGAACAAATTGCTTCTTTTGAACCACTCCAGCGTAACAATAAAAATAAAGTCTCGGCTCATAAAACATCTGACCATTTTCTTATTGCTTGGCACCCGTGGAAGGTTACCCTCATCTGGCTGGCAAGCACTTTCAAAGTCCCTTCCAACATTTCAGTTACAAGGTGGAATTCTTTTGTGGGAGGGAGGGGTTGGGGAACTGCCTGGCTCAGGAGAATAATGAAGAGAAATAGAGCCCTTTACCTCTTTGTTGGTCAGCTGCAGCCAAAAATCATTATCATCTGACAGTTCAGAGCAGTGGTCTGTATACACAGAGTTATGGTCCTTAGTCCAGTTCCCAGCAAACAGGTGTTCACGTCATCACAAAATCTACCCTAGCAAATGGCCTCTATCCTTCTGAGCAGTCTGAACAAAGAGACTAGAGGCATAGGCACCAACTTTCTCCGGCGCCGGTGGGTACCCGCGCCCCTTGCCCCGCCCCTGGCCCCGCCTCCACCCCTGGCCCCACCCCCATTCCAACCCCATCCCCAAAGTCCCCGCCCTAACTCCGCCCCCTCCCTACCCCTATTGGATCCCTTCCCAAATCCCCGCCCCGGCCCTGCCTTTTCCCCCAGCGCGCTGCATTCCCCCTCTTCCCCCATCCCTCCCTGCCCCGCGAATCAGCTGTTTCACATCGCAAGCACTGGGAGGGAGGGGGGAGAAGCAGGATGCGGCGGCACGCTCGCGGAGGAGGCGGAGGTGAGTTGGAGCAGGGGGGCGGGGCGGGGCCACGGGGAGCTGCCGGTGGGTTCTGAGCACCCACCAATTTTTTCCCGTAGGTGCTCCAGCCCCAGAGCACCCACGGAGTCGGCGCCCATGACTAGAAGTATGTCTACACTGCAGTCGGGGTGTGGCTGCAGCATGTGTAGACGTACCTGAGCTAGCTTTAATCTAGCTAGCTCAAGTAACAACAGCAGTGAAGCCAATCCCACACTTCTCAGGCTCCGGAGTCCGAGCCGCAATATCTGCGTAGCTATTTTTAGCGCCATAGCATGGACCCTGTGAGCCTGAGTCAGTAGACCTGAGCTCTGAGACGCGCAACCACGCGTTTTAAAATGCAGTGGGGACGTACCTGGGATGTGCTCAGGCAGGTCACCTCTGCTGTTGCCCAAGCTGCTGTGACTTCCCTAATATCACTCTTCCATGGTAGAGTCACTCCTCTGTTTGCAGTATAGACATACCCTAAGGATCGAAAGTGTCAATCTCTGAACACTGTGAATGAAGCTTGCATTATCTTTGCCTGACTTCTACCTATGAAGGCTTCTGTTCCCGGACAGTCAGTCTGGCACCTTTCAGCAGTACTGACCTCATTTCATTTAAAAAGATCATCATCCTAAGATTTGTTTAAATCTCTTTCTGCCTCCCATGATTTTGTTTTAATCCTTCTTTCCCTTTTGGTCTGATCCTGCACCCACTGAAGCCAGAGGCAAACCTCCCATGACCTTCACTGGAGCAGGACTGGTGTTACTTTGTTGAGGTCACTAACGTGTGTGCTCTGCCTTCATGGCTGATTTGGTGCAATTTTAATAGCTAGACTTGGCAGAATTCGATTTTTATTTTTTGATGATTTTAATGGATAACATTAATGTTTATTTTAAGCATTTTTTTAGATTTTTATCCATTTGAATTTTCAGTTGCTCAAAATTATGGGTTTTAAGCATTTCCCCCCCTATTTTTTATCAATTTAAATTTTCATAGTTGGGGGGGAGGGATAGCTCAGTGGTTTGAGCATTGGCCTGCTAAACCCAGGGTTGTGAGTTCAATCCTTGAGGGGGCCACTTAGGGATCTGGGGCAAAATCAGTACTTGGTCCTGCTAGTGAAGGCAGGGGGCTGGACTTGATGACCTTTCAAGGTCCCTTCCAGTTCTAGGAGATGGGATATCTCCATTAATTTATTTTATTTATTTATATGGAAAATTATAGGGACTCAGACAATTCCAGTAGATGTTGAGATTCAAAAAGTTAAAGCTTTATAACTGCTAAAATGCAAATTGTTGAGGCCCCGTGTCAAATATACATCCTTAAATCAAACTCTAATAATTTCTCAAGCAGCATTTTTCTTACTTTGCCCCTCTGTACATTTTGATTATTGTCTATGGAAATATTTTGTGTGGGTTTGTGCGTTTGCAGTGAAATTGATGTTTATTGACATTTACTGATTTAAAAAAATAATTGAATCCTTCCAAGCCTATTACAAGTGTGTACAAGATTCACTGAGACCTAGAAGTCGGAATGGTAGTTTATTTCCTGTTTTTTAAATAGATACTGTTCTGGGGCCTTTCTCAGGCTCACAAAACTATTATGAAGTATTTGACAATGAGAGATCTTAAATTCTGATCTGAGGCCTTGCCTGTAGAACTAAATGGATTTAAAATCTATTAGTTATTATTTGTCTTATGGTAGTGCCCAGGAACCCCAGTCATGGGCCAGAACCCCATTGTGGTAGGTGCTGTACAAACATAGAACACAAATATGGTCCCCGCCCCAATGAAGTTACAATCGAGGTATTGAATCTGAGGTCTGGTGTACACTAGAAAATGAGGTTGGCTTAACGTCACTCAGGAGTGTGAAAGTGTAGAAGGTGCTAGGTCGAAGGAACTGCATTATTCTAACTTTTTGCAGAGATCTTTGAGATAAAAGGCAGTTGCTTGCTTTCAGCTCATGAAAACAGTAGGACGCCTTTTTCTAACAGGAATGTACAGCCCTTCTCCGGTTGACTAGAGCCCTGAGGCATTTAGAACTTTCCTTCTGAAATACACTTCAGAGCATGGTTGCAAACTTGCTATGCTGGTGCCAGGGGTTTTGTGTTGACTTACTGCATTCTTCAAAAATCCTTTCTTTAGCTGGGCCTAAGAACCACATTGGTGAGGTCTCCCATGTGTTAGTGCTTAAGAACAATGGGCTTACGTAGTAAAATGAATTTTGCTTCTCTCCTTTTAATTAGGGGCTTTAACATTATTTCCAACACACAGGCCTGGTCTACACTAACGAGGTAAGTCAATTAAGTTACGCTAGTTAAGTTACGTAAGTTATGTAACTTAAGTCGTCGTAGCTTAGATCGATTTACAGTGGGTCTGGTGAAGATGTGATAAGTCTGGTGAAAACGTGCAAAACTGGTGTCACGTTGTCTACAAATTTTTGCATGGAAAAATCTTGAGGTTTCATTTCAGGAGACAGTTTTGAGCCCTTTGGGTTTTCCAAAAAGTGACAAAATAGCTGTTTTTTTTAGCATCCTGAAGAGTTGCAAAATTTTGAATTGTAAACATGTACACATTTCAATTCTGAATGCCCAAAGCCGCCTTTTGATGGGAGCATGCCCATTTGTATTTGGGAACAGGCTGCTTTTCATTGGGAAAGGGATGCATTTTTGAGGAAAACCTTTTTTAAAAGGTGGCTATTTTCTCTAGGAATGGGACCATTTTCTGAGTTCTTAATAAAATGTGGGGAAAAAATTCAGTTTCAGATACTTTCACCTCTCATTGTCGATCTGCATCTGGCACATGCTAGTGAAAGGCTGATAGTGCCAGGCATGGTGTGACAGCTGTAACCCACTGATGTGTCATAGGTTCCCCCTTTGGGCCTGATTCACAAGGGATCTGAGTGTAGCAGCTTGTAGTTTAGCTCTGGAAGTTCCCGATTCGGTCCCTGGTGCATCAGTCAAGTTGGCAGTCATCACACAGATACTGTGCAGATATCCCAAATGCAGCTCTGCCAATAGACCACGCTTAATTTAATCAGCTCTGAGGCGGTGAACTCTGTTCTCATGAAGATACCGTAGACGTATAAAGGTGCAGTACGCAGCAAGCTAAAACTTTACAGCATCACAGCTACATAAATGGCAGCTCACAATCAATTCACCACAGAAGCACCAACCCCTAGCATCCTGGTTCCCACATGTTAGCAGCCCCCTCCTTCCTGTCTTCCTTCCCCCTTGCATCAGCGTATATTGAATCACAGTCATTTGTAAACAGGAGGCAGTTATTACACAAAATCACCATAACTGCAGACACTAACAAATGGGCTTCCACACAGCTTGTGCTCTGGCTTGTCTCGCCTTTGTTGACCAGGATCTGCAACCTATCTGGACCTATATACATCGCACAGAGCCATCTAGTGGCTGAAAAACATACTACAGTATCATTGCCTCTCCCAACCAGCTCTGCCCCTCTCTGTTCCTCTTAAGGAGGCAGCGTCCCTGCAAGCAAAATAGTCTGACATACTATCGATGACTACAGGGCCACCACTGCAGTGCTGTGGAGTCTTTCTATAGTAGCTGTTCCAGTAAGGAGATCCAAAACCAGAGAGCCATGCTTCTCTCTAACCTATGTCTGCCTGTGGCTCTGTGTTCAAGGCGTTCTCAAAGACGGGTGAGAAGATGAACCGGCAGTTTGTTGAGGATCGGGCTGTGGCGATTGACCCACTCCCTTTTATCTGGAATGTCAAAGGACCTGGGCCTCACTACTGTCTTGATATGAAGATGTCCCGGCTCAAACGACTGGCCTTCGCCTTTGAATTTGGATCAGTGAACCTCAGGTAAGAGGGCGACTCTAACAACAAAAGAAAAGAGAAACCCATCCAGCCCAATCTGAAAAGGGGAAATAACTGACCACGAGAAAAACCGATTTAAATCCGATTGTGGAAGCTCTAAGGAGGGAGTCGGTTCTTGGTGAGCTCGGGCGTGGGTGTGGAGGTGCACACGGGCTGGGTAGTAGGCCACTAAGAACTGCTGCTGATTCAGTTCCCCCAGGGGCTCTGGGATGACATTCACCAGTGTGATAGTTACGCCCTCCTTGGAGAGGGCACAGCTTGCTTCTCCCATTGCTCCTGGCCAGCCCTGATAAAAGGGAGGTGGGACCTTGTCCCAGTTTTCACCCTGCCCACTTTCAGGCAGGAGGCAACCGTGGGGTTGCTAGGAGGGAGCAGGGCCTGCAACTCCCCAGCCACGCTATTGCTGGCTATTGGGCATGGGGCCAAGAGGGCCGTGAGAGGGGCTTTGTCACCTCTCCCCACCCCCAGCTTGTGTACCCTCCCAGGGTTTTCTCCCTCTACGTTTCAGGGCACCCCTCCTTCCCTCTAGGTGACATAGGCTACGTCAGGTTTATTATGAGCATCTATGATACCATCAACTGTATTCATGGTGTTATGCCCCTCTTAGCTTATGAGGGGCAAACACCATAAGGGCAGAAGGGCATTCCTAGCCTCAGTCCCTCTCGCCACTGACTAAGAGGGTCTGGGGTGCTTAATTTAGGAGGGGGAGTCTTAGGATGCTGATTAAGGAGTGAGGTCGATGGGGTCCTCATGCTAGTGACAGAGGGTGGAGGCACTCAGAACCCTCAAGACCTCTATCCACTATCTGATATCAGTCCCAGACCTTCACTGACTTGGTGTGACTGTCCAGGTAGCTCACCTGGCTCCTTTGCCTGCCTCCCCTCTGGTCTAGTCCTGTCTATTTCCAAGGCTGCTGGTTGATCCCACTACAGGCAGGCTTAGTACATTAAAAATGAGCATATCAATAGATAAAATAAAGAGCCCCTCCAATATCAGGCCACCCTGACGATCAGACCTGGCTTCTTTTTCTTTTCCAGACAATCGTTCCCAGTGACTGAGTTTCCTGAAAGGTAAAGAAGAGATTTAAGACCTTGCATAAACGTCAGCACCGACGTGTTGGGAAGGGACGTGCGTTATCGTTTGGGTTTATCGCTGGGTTCTTTCATGGCAAAAGCACCAATAGGTCTTTACTCCGAACTAGTGCTTAGATGCCACACTGTGGGGCATTCTAGAAAAACCAGGACAACACTAAATCCTAATGAGGCCTGGGCCCCATATAGCATTTTTTCATCCATAGATTTTAAAGCTCCTTTACAAAGGCTAGTAAATATCGTTAACCCCATTTTACAGAGAGGAAAACTAAAATGCAGCAAGGGGAAAAGATTCGCCCAAGGTCACCCAGCGGGTCAGTGGCAGAGCTGGGAAAAAGATCTAGGTCTCCTGCATCCCAGTTCAGTGTCCTATTTGCTGGCCTACACTGGATCTTTCTAGGAACTCAGTGCACAAGAACAACCCACAGTGTTTGCACAGGAAGTAGGGGAACACAATTACAAGCTTTCCAATGGGTATATCGTCATACGACAAACACCTAAGAAAATTTTTTAGCCATGTACTTTCCAAAGAGATATTATCAATAGCAAAGACTTGTTGGGGCATCCAGCCAGAAGTCCTGCCTGCAGTTTATGATCTAGTCTCTTCTCAAATGTTTTCAGTCTGTGGGCTGAAAGAGAAATCCCTTCATGGAACTATCCTGCTGCCAACGCCATAATCCCCAATTGCTTGCATCTCCATGTCTTTCATTCTGGGGATTATTACCAGGAAGAGTTCTCCAGACCACAGGTGCTCCACACCTGGAGAATCACTCTGCTTTCTCCTGCCTAGTTGGAAATATCCCAAGCTTCTGTGACTGGAAGGACATCTGCTGGGAGATTTTTCTTAATGACACCCCCATGACTTAGTTTTTTTAAAACCAGTGATATATTTTTAGATGAGCTAGCCAGAGATATTCTCTACATGTGTCGTCACATGCCAGCTCCACAGAGTATTCCTTCCCCCCACCTTTTTTGTGTATTTTTCAGTGGTTTCCATTATTATTTGCTAAACGTCTTGCAACTTCTCCCTCCACGGATTCCAGTCCTGGCGTGTTTTCCCTTGATCCCGTGCATTTCACAAACAATCACCCATTTGAACAAATCGGCCGATATACCGACTGCCTCAAACATTTGATTTTTTTCCCCAAAGGTGCACAAACTGCTTTATCACATGCAGATGTTTTCTAGACACACTATGCACCAGATCCCCAGTTGGTGTAAGTTGGTGTTTAACTCCATTAACAAATATGAGATACATGGTGCTACCTCGATTTACATCGGCTGAGGATCTGGCTCTCTCATTCATGTCACTTTTTAAGCTCTCATTTTTCTAAAGAGTATTATTTTGGGTGGTTTCCAATATACAGCTCCTCTAACCAGGCAGTGCTAGTGTTGAAACTGCCTCTATGTGTTGCTGCTTGTCAAACATGGTGATTACATCAGAAGCTAAAAACTCCAGACATTTTTTTGGGGAGGGGGAGGAGGCAGGGATTGGAAATAGTTTGATTTCTTTTCTCCTTCTCTCATTCCTTAGGATCGTTAAACTTGACATCTCCTTAAATGAGCTGGAAGAACTGCAGCCTGAAGCGCTTTTTCCTTTTGAGAATCTCTCTGAATTGGATGCATCCCTCAATGCTTTAGGCGTGTGAGTATGACATAGTGTAAGTGATTGATGGGCTCCCATGAAAATGTTCTTTTCATAAAAAGGAAGGGAAGCATTTTTTTTTATTAGAGCCCTGAAAGCGAGGCATTGTTAGCTCTGGCAAAATGTTGGCAGGTTTCTTCTCTCCTGGCTCAGCCGGTGCACCTTCATATGTAGCCTGCATCCCTCTGAAATTTCAGTTGTGATCTGCACCACAGAACTCTGTCAAAATACCTCACTCTCGAAATGCACCACTCTGGTATTCCAGTGCTAGTCTGCGCCACAAAGGCATGTCCAGGTTTCTCACTCCAAACCGGATGAGCGCAGCCATTTCTGAGCAGAGAGAGCTGCTCATTCCTAAAACATTATACACGAGGGCTCTGCAATGACCATGAGTGGTAACTATCAAATTCATCTTTAGAATGATAGAATATCAGGGTTGGAAGGGACCTCAGGAGGTCATCCTGTCCAATCCCCTGCTCAAAGCAGGACCAACCCCAACTAAATCATCCCAGCCAGGGCTTTGTCAAGCCTGACCTTAAAAGCCTCTAAGGAAGGAGATTCCACCACCTCCCTAGGTAACCCATTCCAGTGCTTCACCACCCTCCTAGTGAAAAAGTTTGTCCTAATATCCAACCTAAACCTCCCCCACTGCAACTTGAGACCATTACTCCTTGTTCTGTCATCTGCCACCACTGAGAACAGTCTAGATCCATCCTCTTTGGAACCCCCTTTCAGGTAGTTGAAAGCTGCTATCAAATCTCCCCTCATTCTTCTCTTCTGCAGACTAAACAATCCCAGTTCCCTCAGCCTCTCCTCATAAGTCATGTGCTCCAGCCCCCTAATCATTTTTGTTGCCCTCCACTGGCCTCTTTCCAATTTTTCCACATCCTTCTTGTAGTGTGGGGCCCAAAACTGGACACAGTACTCCAGATGAGGCCTCACCAATGCCGAATAGAGGGGAATGATCACGTCCCTCGATCTGCTGGCAATGCCCCTACTTATACAGCCCAAAATGCCGTTAGCCTTCTTGGCAACAAGGGCCAGGGCCGGCTCTAGGCACCAGTGCTCCAAGCATGTGCTTGGGGCGGCACTTTCCAAGGGGCGGCACTCCGGCTCCTTTTTTTTTTTTGCTTGGGGCGCAAAAAGCTGGGAGCCGGCCCTGAGCAGAGGTGAGCTGCGGCAGTCGGGGGCGCGGGGAGGGCCACAGGAAGTAACCTGGGGGGGGCAGAGGAACCGCTTCGCCCCCCCAGTTCACCTCCGCTCCACTGCTGCCTGCTCCCCCGAGCGCGCCGCCACTCCGCTTCTCCCCGCTCCCTCCCAGGCTTGCCGCGCGAATCAGCTGTTTTCCGGCAAGCCTGGGAGGGAGGGGGGAGAAGTGGAGCGGTGGCGGCGCACTCAGGGGAGCAGGCGGAGCGGAGGTGAGCTGCGGCGGTGGGGGGCACAGGGAGGGCTGCAGGAAGTAACCCTGGGGGGGACAGAGGAACCGCTCCCCCCCCCAGCTCACCTCCGCCTCCTCCCCCAAGCGCACCACCGCTCCACTTCTCCCTCCTCCCTCCCAGGCAAGCCTGCAAGGAAGGGGTAGGAGAGGAAATGCAGTACGCCCGGGGGAGGAGGCGGGGCCGGGGATTTGGGGAAGGGGTTGGAATGGGGCAGGGAAGGGGTGGAGTTGGGGTGGGGCTGGGGGGGCGCGGGAAAATTTTTTTGGCTTGGGGCGGCAAAAAACTTGGAGCCGGCCCTGACAAGGGCACACTGTTGACTCATATCCAGCTCTTCGTCCACTGTAACTCCTAGGTCCTTTTCTGCAGAACTGCTGCCTAGACATTCGGTCCCTAGTCTGTAACAGTGCATGGGATTCTTCCGTCCTAAGTGCAGGACTCTGCACTTGTCCTTGTTGAACCTCATCAGATTTCTTTTGGCCCAATCCTCTAATTTGTCTAGGTCCCTCTGTATCCTATCCCTATCCTCCAGCGTATCTACCACTCCTCCCAGTTTAGTGTCATCTGCAAACTTGCTGAGGGTGCAGTCCACGCCATCCTCCAGATCATTAATGATGGTTATGATCTGAGGCTGGATTTGAACTGCTCTCAGGTGAAGGACTAGTACACTAACTCACTGCAGCACCAAGGCATCAGATACAGAGGATTCTTCATTAAACTTCATGCATCCTTCCCAAATATAGCTTGTTGCCTTTTGAGTGTTCCATAGGATAGTGACTTGAAGGGAAGCCACAAAACCTTTATGTACCAGAGATGGACTTAAGTTGCAATATTCTGATTGTCTCCCAGATGCTTGGATCTGGGGTTTTGGTTGAACCTTTCATAAAGGCCATTTGCAAATCCTGCACCTGAGTTCAGATGTCCCTCAACCCTGAAGGTAGGGCTTTGGAGCAGAGCCCGGAGCTGGAGCACGGAGCAGCTCCGGAGCAGTGGAGCTGCAGGTTTTTGCCTGGAGCTGGAGCGGAGCCGGAGCACAGCTCCAAAGCCCTGCCTAAAAGTTCGAGTAACATAGGTTTCCAGAGTTTGGTTAGTTACCTCCATCATTGACCTGTATTATTCAGGAGCTCTACCTATTACTAATACCCTTCTCAACTGTTTTGTCTTTGGCTCCAGCATCAGAGGGATTGAAGTTCTTCCCAACCTCACTGTATTAAACCTCAGTTATAATGCACTCAGAGACCTGAGAAGTTTAGAAAACTGCATCCACCTGTCTGTGCTGAATATGTCTCACAATCAAGTGAGAGCCCGGGGGGACATGCCACTCCTGAGCAACCTGACACGGCTTCACTTGGGTTCCAACAAGGTATTTTCCACACTGCCCCGGTGGCAGGGCACTGTGGTGTGCTCATGGGCAGAAGAGACGGGTTACGTACTCAAGGTAATCCTAGGGATCCTCTACCCGAGCTGGAATTTTAGTCAAGACACTGGGTTTAACACCTCTTCTCTTGAAAAGAATGATTTGGGATCGTCAACAACCACAAGTTGTCAGAATTAGATTTTAAGTCTCTAAAAGACAGCAGCAGGGCTGAGCAGGGCAGGCACTATGTTATGTGGGACTTGGTATGAAGTAAGATGCGTGTAGACCACCCCATTTATTCCCTTGCCTGTGACTGGGCTCTTCCCTCCCGCAATCTCTGCTCAACCAAGAAGAGAGGTAGGAATTCCACCTCTGGCTCCACCGCTGACCAAGCGATGGAGAAGAGACCGGGACACTGGACAGTCCGTCTAGAGCAGTGATCACCAACCGGTCGATCGCGATCAACTGGTCAATACTGGAGGATTTCCCAGTCGATCGCGAACTCCGGCTGCGCAGTGGGGCTGCTGCTAAGACAGGCTCCCTGCTGGCCCCAGCCCCACGCCACTCCCAGAAGCGGCCAGCATGGCTCCGCAGCCCCGGGGGCGGGCAGGAGTCTCCCTCCGCACGCTGCTCCTGCCTGTAAGCACCGTCCCCGCAGCTCCCATTGGCCGGGAATGGGGAGCTGTTGCCATACCCTCTCCTGCCCCCCAACCCCCTGCCCCAGGCTCAGCCCAGAGCCCCCTCTCACACTGTGAACCCCACGGCCCCAGCCCAGAGCCCGCACCCCCTTCCGAACCCCAACCCCCTACCCAGCCCGGTGAAAGTGAGTAAGGGTGGGGGAGAGTGAGTGATGGAGAGGGGAGGGATGGAGTGAGCGGGGCGGGACTTTGGGGAAGGAGCGGGGCCTCGTGGAAGGGGCGAGGTAGATCCTGGGTTGCCCTTAAATTCAAAAAGTGATCTTGTGCGTAAAAAGGTTGGAGACCCCTGGTCTAGAGGTACAGTTTGTGGCACCATTGGGGGCAGATGAGTGGTGAGGTCAGTGCCTCCTCATAAGAAGTATAGGCATCCACCGCCCACTCTGGCATCATGCTGTGTCACTCACTCGGTAGTGACTCCAAGGGAAGAATCACTGTTGTCAGTGCCTGTCATACCCGAGTTCTCCTTGGCCTGCTCCAGGCCTAGCTCTGCTTAGTTTGATAGGCTCCAGTGCTGGTTTTTGGTAGCTGATACAAGACTGCATGGTAAGAGCAACACAATTAACAGCTGATACCTGTCCCCCATCTTCCCTTCCTGAAGGTGACGAGAATTCTCAGCATGCCGCCTCCTCCAGAAACCGTCACCTTCACATACCACTTCACGCCTTGACCCCTCAGTGAGCGCATGCCTCCCATGTCTTTGGCTCCTTCCCCGTGCAGCTGTCACGCCACTGAGTCCTAGCTAGGATCCCCAGCCTGTCTCATTTCCTGCTTTCTCACTGTTTCCTCCTCCTCCCGCTCCCCCCGTAGCTGAGGTCTCTGGAAGGCATTCAGAATTTGCCCCAGCTCTGTGAACTCTATGTCCAGAAGAACCGGATTTCCAGCTTGCTGCCTCTCTCTTCCTCGCTGGCTCTCAACGTATTGGATGCTGCCAGCAATGAGATCGGCTCCCTGCAGCAGGCCCTGCAGGTGCTTGGAGGACTCCGCAGGCTGAGACATCTCAAACTCCAGGTGAGTTTGGGGCCTACACTAAAGTACTAACGAGGCAGGGGCATTCAGATCGGGGTAGCTTTACCAGCTGCCTCTAATTCCCATATACGTTTACATACTTATGTCCGCAGGATGGGGAGGTTGGAATAAAGGGGCCGTGGAACGAAACCTGCACAATTCTCATTCCGATTACAGATCTATATATAAATCTGGGAGTCGCCAGTTCACACTGGGCTACCGAACCTGCACACTTGGTAGAGGGCCACCCCAGGGATTGCTGTGCACTAAACCAGTCCATTCACCCACCCTCGTGCTGGTCTGCGGGTTCTAGCGCTGCAGCCTGGGGGCTATTAGGCTATCGAGTGCCAAGTCAGCGCCAATGCACCAGGGGATCAACATGATCCCTGTGCCCCAGTCACACCTGCCTGATCTACGCCTAAAAATTAGATCGCCGTAGCTACGTTGGGAAGGGCTATGGTAA
This sequence comes from Terrapene triunguis, assembly GCF_002925995.2. Lineage (NCBI taxonomy): Eukaryota > Metazoa > Chordata > Testudines > Emydidae > Terrapene > Terrapene triunguis. Next base: position 2,270,062 of record NW_020664419.1, on the reverse strand, counting down.
GTTTCGCACCATGTAATTAGGTCAACCTAACCCCGACTGTAGACACAGTTGGGTTGACGGAAGAAGAGGTGCCTCTCAGAGAGGTGGATTTACTGCAGACTTGGCAGAAAAACCCCTTCCATCGATGTACGAAGTGTCTACGCTCCCGTGCTACAACAGCACAGCTGCCTCACCATACCTCTCCTGCTGTAGCTGCTGTCGGGGATGTTGCTCCAGGGAACCATTGGGTCAGTAATTACTTTTGCTTTATTTCCCTATGATGACTTTACAAGGGCAACCCGCTGGCCCGAGATAACCACTACGTCACTGCAATCAAACAGGCCACTTCTGTGGAGACCCTGGACGATGTGCTTCTCAGGGACCCACCTCGCTGCTCAGCCTTGTCTTTGTTCAGCTGGTCTCTACTCAGAGAATCAGTGGCCGGTCTGATGGACTCAGGTCAGACCAAGGAGGATCTGAAAAAATCAGCTAGGAGGATCTTCCTGGAGAGACTGCAGCATAAGACAGAGAGCACTGAGCGCGCTGTACATCACTTGCACCGCAGAATGCTGTAAGGAGCGTATGGCCTTTCTGCTTGTTTAGGTAGTGTAAGGGCCGGGGGTGCCGGAACAGGGGGGCCAAGGCCCTCCCACTTTTTGCCACGAGCCCGGCCCCCTGCCCCTCCTCTTCCCTCCAAGGCCCCACCGCCCGGCCAAGCCGGAAGCTGGATCCCAGCATGGGCAGCTGTGAGGAGCCAGGGACCCTCCACCTGCCTGGGACAGGGGAGCCCGAGAGCAGCCCCTGGCCCGTGTCCCTGCCCCCGGGGCCCTCCTCCCAGGGCACATGGCTCCCCACAGCTGCCTGGGCAGCTGTTACCATGGCCCGGCTGCAGCTCTTCGGCCCCCAAGGCCCCGCCCCCAGGCTGGAAGCCAGAGCCGTGTCGGGGTAAGAGACTCATGGGCAGCTGTGGACCTGGGCAAGGGACACGGGGGTGGGGACACGGACCGGGGGCTGCTCTCGCCCCTTCCTCCAGGCAGGTGGAGGGGCCTGGGCTCCCTGGTCCAGATCCAGCTTCTGGCTTGGCTGGGGGGGCAGGCCCTCGGGGGGAGGGGGAGGGGCGGGGCCATGGAGGGGACAGGGGCGGGGCAATGGAGGGGACAGGAAGAATCCGTCGCCCCTGGTAAGGGCTTACATGGCAGCAGCAGCTATTTGCTTATGCATGCAGATTTAAACTGATCATCAAGTTTGGGGTTGGAAGGGAGGAGTTTTCTTCCACTGAGGTTTCGGCACAGACCTTGGGAACTTATTGGCATAACGGTGAACGGCTGAGGAGGATTGTCCACTGGGATTAGGTGGGCATATCCCATCCTGCACGACCTCTCTCTTCCCTGCATCACGGAGGGATCAGAGGTCAACTTCAGCCCCTCTGACCATGGGAATGAGATTTATACATGGCAAGGGGTTGTCTATAACGCTCAGCTCCACGGCCAGGCTCCTGAAGATGTGGGGGAATTTTGCCACTGTTACCGCTATGCAGTGATGGGGATGTTTGTTGACATTGTTAATTGGCACGGAGCGGTAGGAGCAATTCTGCATGGCTAGAACCCTGGAGGAACGGGGGCATGTGCCTGGTATTTATTGTACAGTAAGTGCATGGGCACTTTTTGTCTTGTGTCGTCAGCGGGGACTCCCCCATGTGACTCGCCTACATGTTAAATCCTCACATACTGCCCTGGATTGCAAACGCACAGGACAGCACCCAGGGTGTTGTCAGCTGAACATGCTGGTCAGATGCAAGCATGGCCCTTCGCCATGCAACTGCCACCTAGGCTGAACCTATTGAGAAATCCTCCCTGTGGTTCACGGTAAGGCGAGATTTCCCTCTCTCTCTGACAGGGACCTGCGGGAAGAGCTGAGAGAATACGAAGAAACCTTCAGAACAGAAGTGGATGGCTGCATAAGGTAACGTGAGCTATGTCATACTGACTGCATCTCATTAGTCTCGGGCCAGGAAGCTGCATAGTGCTCTTTGCACATACTGGAAGTGAACCAACATCCTCCTCTGGTATTTAAATGTTATTCCATGCTGCATATGGGAGACAGTATGGCCTAGTGGATAGTGCCCTGGGGTGAGACTCAGGAGATATGGGTTCTGTTCTCAGGTCTGCTGCTGGGTGATCTTGGGCAAGTCATTTTGCCTCACCATGCCACAATTTCCCCATCTGACCTCCTTTGTAAAGTGCTATATAAGAGCTGGGTAATATTATTATATAGCATTGATATATCAAGATATCCACTGGACTCGATGAAATCATAAGAGATGGGAAGGATGTATAATCCTGCACTGGCAGGGGGGTGGACTAGATCACTGAATATGTCTCTCCATCCCTAACATCTACGATAGATCAGCCATCCCATCCCACTGTAGAGGACCCACTGGATATCAAACTGACATTACATGAAGAGGTGCTTGATGAAGGCAGTTATGGCCCAGATGCACCATGAGACCGATGTCATTATTACTCCATCGCTATAAAACAACTTAGCTTAGAATCTTGTCTGCCATACAGATTGTGTCCAAAATGCAAACTGCGGCATGACGGAGCAGCACTCCCTGGGTTGTGCTAGGGCATTAGTGATGCAGGATCAGTGCTAGGGTGTTCAGCTGCTGCAGGAGGAAACAAAGTCTTTTAACGCAACATCAAACCTTCTCCCTCTCTAGGTACATTGACACTCTCCCATCTGAGGATTTCCAGGGCTTGGTTAATCCTCAGGAGATCCCGAATGCCATGGAGAAGTACCTGTTCACCAAGTTCTGGGAGAGATGGCAGCATGGCAGAAGGAAGCCGGCCAATATACCCTACAAGGAGCTGACCAAACCCGAGGAAGTAAGAAGTGTAATTGTTAGCAATCATTGCGCCTGTCAAACGCTGCAGGCTCAGCTCGAGGGACCGTTAGGGAAGTTTCCTTCTGATTGCTTTACAGTTCTGTGTGTCTAAAATATAACCAGGTGCTGGCATGGGCCAAGGGCAGGAGAGAGTGAGAGAACACGTCAAGTGCAGAGAGCTGCTCCTAATTAAAACAAGGGCGAAAGGATTCTCCCAGCAGTGGGGTCTAGTTCTCATCTCAGTCCACTGCAGAGACAGTGGGTGAAATCCTGGCCCCATTGAAGTCAATGGGAGTTTTGCCATTGACATAAAAGGATCCAGGATTTCACCCAGTGACTTCTAAATGCTCACCCTCGTCTGGGGTTCCCGCTTTCCCTTCCCTAACGTCCCAGTTGGCCTAAACTGAGCTCAGACACATTCCTCTCATGGCTGGGGGCCCTGGCAATCGCTGCAGTGAACTCAGGCAATTGAGGAAAATTCTCTGCTTTGTGGGAAAGGAGATTTTTAACCCTTTCCCTGCCAGTTACGTGAGATAAGAACGGCCATCCTGGGTCCATCTAGCCCAGTATCCTGTCTTCCAATGACAGTGGCCAATGCCAGGTGCCCCTGAGCCACCTTCAACAGCACTGCTCTGCCCTAGGTACCCTGTGTTCCCAGGCAGCTAGGCTCTTCTCCCTCCAAGGCTGGAATGAGACTGTTTGCCGTCTGGTCCGGCAGCTCTTTTATAGGGCCCAGCCTGGCCCTGATTGGCTGCCTCCCAGCCTCTTCTTGGCTGCCTCCCAGCCTCTCCAAGGGCTGGCTTTTAACCCTTTCAGGGCCGGAGCGGGGTGACCGCCCCGCTACAGAACCCCTTTGGCAGACATCATCCTCGCATCGAAGAGGAGGCAGTGTGTGACAAAGTGCGGGCAATTGTCAGGTGAGTTGGAGAAAGCTGATGGGGGCAATTGAAGTTAATTATCTAATCAGGTGTGGGGGAGGGGCTAGGTGAGCTAAAGAGCCAATTATCAGTCTTGAGCTGATAGGCTAAGAAGGGCACAGGAAGGAAGTGAGAGGAGAGAGAGGCGCTGGGCTGGGGTAGCTGAACGCCACTCTCACAGAGATGGGACACCGCACTGCTTCATGGGACGGTGAAGGTGTTCGTGGAGGGGAGGTAAATGAACGACGTGGTGTGGAGTCAGCAGTTCCCGTGGTACTAAAAGGCAGGAGGGCAGCACGCTCTGCGACACAGAAGGAGCTTATGACAAGTTACAATGCCAGGGTAAAGGGAGTTTTTTCCTTTCTCGTGTGAGCGCTGAAGGTCTGAGGGGCAGTAATTAAGTTAAACAGCTCTAGTGGAAGAAGCAAACCCTTGATTCACTAGGGGAACAAAGCCAGGTGAGACATGATGTCTGTAAAGAGCCAGTGTCCTTCCTATTGTTCCACAACAGCTACCTTAGTTAACTCAAGTTTCAAAACTCACATACTCTTCATGATCGCGCTTTGTTGGCTCTTGTGCATTTCACTCAGCTGGCTGGCTGAAAACAGAACCTGCCACTTCTCTTTCTTCGTTTCATGGCCATGAAAAAGGGCTAACGGCCTCATTTCGGTGTCAGGCCCTGCCCCGGATTCCCTAGTTCCAGAGAGCGAAAACCAGCACAGTTGCTGCCTTTGAATTACTCTCCCTTGCTGAGGGCTGAGTTGTTAACATAAAATAAGGGTTTAAATCAAAACTAGACTCTCCCAGCCTTCTCCACCAGCCCAGTTGGTGGAGCCCTGTGCCCCTCACAAGCTCCTAATGCTCTCTTAAGGGTTTTGCTTCTGCCCCTCATTGCAGATATCTTCAGCCAGGCTTTTCCCTCTATCCAGGAGAACAAGCTTCTTCCGCACTCCTCTTTGGCCCCACTCCTCTCTACCCTGGTATCAGGCCCTGGCACATGCCTTCCTTCTCAGCTGCCCAGCGCTTTAGGCCTCTCCAGAGAGCCTTTCCCCATAGATCTTTCTTACCCCCGATCTCCCCCTCCCTTAGGGCGGCCAGGCTTTTTCTATAGGAAGTCCCAAGCTGAGCTATCATCACATGATGCCTGGTCACCTGATCTAACCACCAGCTCAAATGCATCACCTGGGAGGTGGATAACTAGGCACTGGTGTGGATGAGCTCCATTCCCCTTAATGGGAAAGCCCACCCTGCCACACGTCGTCAAGCGGGGGCAAGGTGCTCTGAGGAATTGCTCTGGCAGAGGAGGCCTCCTCAGCAGATGCAGAGCTAGAATAACCCAGCTCTAGGCCTTTCCACTGTCAGTACCCCATGCACTGGGGCATTGCTGTGACATGGCTATTCTGCAGGGGTGGAATGGCCCATAGTGGCTAGGAGTCTGGGGCACAAGTTAGGACAGCCCTCAGTGCTGCCGTAACCTGTGCCAGTGGTCCATTCTCCACTGCCTTGGCACAAGGACAGTGGAGAACGAGGCCCCTAATTTAGTTCGCTTAAGCAATTGGCAGCCTCTTAAGTGCCCCTACTGTGGGTAAGGGGTAAGCACCCACTTGGGCAAAGTATTCAGGCCAAGATTTTCAAAAGTTACTAGGGGGGCTTTCTGAGTGCCCCGTTTGGGGTGCCCTAGAGGGGCTTGACTTTCAGGGGGTGTTGAGCACCCACCTTCCAAAACTCAGCCCCCTCCCAGGTGTCTCAGCTTGTTGTTATATGCAGATTTGGGCTTCTCCTGTTCCCGAGTTGCTTGCTTTGTTTCTTTGAAGCAGCAGGTTGCAGTTGTTTGGGCTGCTCTCCAAGATGGTGGCTTGTTTTTGTGCTTCACAGTGAGAAGCCAATGACCAATGGAAAAGAAGCCCTGCCCCTGCCGGCATAAGCTGGCAGGCACTTCACGGCACCCACCCTCGCCTCGCCTCAGGCAATGGCTGATCAATGGCTGCTTTTCTTGTCACATGGCCACAGGAGGCCAATCATGTGCCTTCTCTGCACACTTTTTTCCAAAAAGCCATCAGCTTATAAAACTGGGCAACCAAACTCACTAGTCACTTAAAAATATTATGGCCTGTCATCTTCCAAAACCCTGCCCCTTTCCCTACACTTCCAGAAACTCATTTATGTTGGGTGTAACACACAGGCCATACGGATCCCGATGCATTTGTGAAAATAATACTGAACCACAACAGTTCACTGTAACTTTTTTGCTCCTACACAGCTTGGAATTTTCCTTTGCAGAATGGTGACTGGGTCCTGAGTTCATTTGTAGGGGTGGGTGAGATGGAAGGTGGGTCATAAAACGTCTAGACAGCTGTGGCCTCCCTAAGAGACTCAATCTTTGTTAAACAGGCCAGAGCCCCAGCCTGCATGAAGAGGCAGGGGATGAGCTAATAACAGAGCCATCTCTGGGCAGCACCATCTTTAACTCTTTCAGCTTGCAGCACCGTTTCTACAACTGTATTTTCAATAAACGAACAGTTATTTTTGCCTTTTGTGGGCAGGGAACTCATTGTGTAGGATGTGAATTTCTGCTGGCGAAATACGCTGGTTTAGCAGCCCTGGAGACAGGGCCGGCTCCAGGCACCAGCTTGCCAAGCAAGTGCTTGGGGCGGCCACTCCGGAGAGGGGCGGCACGTCCAGCTATTTGGCGGCAATTTGGCGGACGGTCCCTCACTCCCGCTCGGAGCGAAGGACCTTCCTCCGAATTGCCGCCGCAGAGTGGTAGCCGTGTTAGTCTGTATCAGCAAAAACAACGAGGAGTTCTTGTGGCACCTTAGAGTCTAACAAATTTATTTGGGTATAAGCTTTCATGGGCTAGAACCCACTTCATCAGATGCATGGAGTGGAAAATACAGTAGCAAGTATATATACACAGTGCATGAAAAGATGGAAGTTGCCTTACCAAGTGGGGGGTCAGTCTAACGAGACAATTCAATTAACAGTAGAATACCAAGGAAGGAAAAATCACTTTTGTAGTGGTAATGAGGGTGGCCCATTTCAAACAGTTGATAGGAAGGTGTGAGTAACAGTAGGGGGAAATTAGTATGGGGAAATTAGTTTGTGTAATGACCCATCCACTCCCCGTCTTTATTCAGGCTTAATTTGATGGTGTCCAGTTTGCAAATTAATTCCAGTTCTGCAGTTTCACGTTGGAGTCTATTTTTGTTGTTGAAGAATTGCCACTTTAAAGTCTGTTATTGAGCAACCAGGGAGATTGAAGTGTTCTCCTACTGGTTTTTGAATGTTATAATTCCTGATGTCAGATTTGTGTCCATTTATTCTTTTGCCTAGAGACTGTCCGGTTTGGCCAATGTACATAGCAGAGGGGCATTGCTGGCACATGATGGCATATATCACATTGGTAGATGTGCAGGTGAATGAGCCCCTGATGGTATGGCTGATGTGGTTAGGTCCTATGATGGTGTCCCTTGAATAGATATGTGGACAGAGTTGGCACCAGGGTTTGGTTCCTGGGTTGGTGTTTGTGTGTGGTGTGTAGTTGCTGGTGAGTATTTGCTACAGGTTGGGGGGCTGTCTGTAAGTGAGGACTGGCCTGTCTCCCAAGGTCTGTGAGAGTGAGGGATCGTCCTTCAGGATGGGTTGTAGATCCTTGATGATGTGCTGGAGAGGTTTTAGTTGGGGACTGTAGATGACAGCTAGTGGCGTTCTGTTACTTTCTTGGTTGGGCCTGTCTTGTAGTAGGTGACTTCTGGGTACCCTTCTGGCTCTGTCAATCTGTTTCTTCACTTCACCAGGTGGGTATTGTAGTTTTAAGAATGCTTGATAGAGATCCTGTAGGTGTTTGTCTCTCTCTGAAGGATCGGAGCAAATGCGGTTGTATCTTAGAGCTTGTCTGTAGACAATGGATCATGTAATGTGGTCTGGATGGAAGCTGGAGGTATGTAGGTACGTATAGCAGTCAGTAGGTTTCTGGTATAGGGTGGTGTTTATGTGACCATCGCTTATTTGCACTGTAGTGTCCAGGAAGTGGATCTCTTGTGTGGACTGGTCCAGGCTGAGCTTGAAGGTGGGGTGGAAATTGTTGAAATCCTGGTGGAATTCCTCAAGGGCCTCCTTCCCATGGATCCAGATGATGAAGATGTCATCAATGTAGCACAAGTAGAGTAGGGGCGTTAGGGCGTCTTCACACGACGTGCCGCTGTAGGGCTGTAGTGAAGACTTGTCCTCAGTTGTGTCCTTTCCCGCGACACGGGTTCTTCTGCAGGGGCCTAATGTTCTTAGTGCAATCACCAAAGAGAACAGAATCCAGTGGTCGGAAATACCCATGCATTAGTTCATTTGGGTGAACACCAAATGTTCACAGTTTGCTTTTGGCTTAGATATCAGCACCCAAAAGTTTGGGCGGCTTTTTCACACTATCTAGAGATCTTGAGACTGCAAAGGTGACCTGGAAACCTAACAAGATCAGTCTGTTTCATGAGGTTTCTTAATTTTCTGAAGCTGGACAGGCTGGAAATTCCACAAGACCAGCCTTACATCTGGTACTTTGACACTTCTGGTTCTTAACTGCAGCCAGAAATGTAAAAAGGGAACCTGTCCAAATGTGTACTCAACAGGACTGATTCCATTACTGTCAATTAAAATAATAATGCGTCAAATCATGTTGTCCTCATTCAATTTTTACTGAGGGCAGAAGTTAGGCCTCTGTCGTTCCTCAAACAAACTCCCAGCAATGTAAAAAATGAAAGGACACCTTCATAAGAAGGAAGGGGGATAATAAGCTATCCTAGACCACATCCTGATTTCTATAACTCCTCCTTAAAGTACTGCTAGCTGCTCAGACTCTGTAGCATGAGCAAGGTATAAATGCAGAGATGACTAGATTAGCTGTAAAGAGAGAGAAGAGTTTGAGATGATACCAGCCCTGGGAGGCAGGACAGTGGAGTTGTCAATGGTGATCTGGGAAGGAAGTTTTGGAAGGATTACGAATCCCTAAGGCCTCCTGGTAGATGGAGGTGTTTGTCTCTTTTTGAACATCTCCATGATGGTGCTTCCAAACCTCCCTTGGCAGTTTTTTCTATTGTTCTAAATATTAGGATTATTATGCTGTTTTATCCAAAACCTGATGCTGAATGGGTCTATTGCTACTTCTTTTGCTCTCATTCATGAGGGGAAAGAATTGTTTCCCTTTCTCTTAGCAACATCTCAGTATGTAATTGTACACCAATATTGAACATAACAATGGCCATACTGGGTCAGACCAATGGTCCACCTGACCTACCCCAGTATCCTGTCTTCTGACAGTGGCCTATGCCAGATGCTTCTGAATGAACAGAATAGGGCAATTATTTGAGTGATCCATCCCCTGTTGTCTAGTCCCACCTTCTGGCAATTTGGTTGACCCCTCCATTGTAGAGTATGTGCCTTTAATAGGACAAGGGTGTGAGAGAGTCCTCCTCATGTCACAACCATCTTTATTGGCTATATTCAGCCAGGGCTGAGTACGGGAGAGAAGGAGCTTTGTGTCTCCAGGGCTTGGAGATGCACTGGGATTTTTTGTGGAAGGCATGTTTGTGTTGGGAGAATCGATGGAGAATGGAACTGTGAGCAAAGTCTACAAACCTATCACTCAAGGGGAGGAAGGATAGCTCAGTGGTTTGAGCACTGGCCTGCTAAACCCAGAGTTGTGAGTTCAATCCTTGAGGGGGCCATTTAGGGATTTGGGGCAAAAATCTGTCTGGGGTTTGGTCCTGCTTTGAGCAGGGGGTTGGACTAGATGACCTCCTGAGGTCCCTTCCAACCCTGATATTCTATGAAGCAGACCTGAGAATCAAATGGAGGCCTGCATTTGATGCTGGCTTGTGTTTGTGTGATGTGAAATCTGCTATAGGTCTGTTTGCACTGCTACAGTATAGCTGGCTTAAACAGCCAGCTGGGAATTCCCCCATTGTCAGGGGAATCCCTGGGCGTCATAATTGGCATCGCCAGCCCTCCTCTTACCCCCTGGGGTAGGAGACATGTAGGGGGTGGGCTGAGGACGGGAGGAGTGGGCTGAGAGCACTGTGGACTAGCAATCTGCGCTGGCAGAGACAGACCCACATGGGCACTCGCAGCTGGGGTGTTGGTGAGAGCAGCCCTGAGGATAGTGGAGCCACAGTCAGCTCATTTCTGGCTCCTCCGCTTCTTCTGAACCCAGTCTGCACCGTATGCTTCCAAGAATCGAGCCCCCAGTGACCAGCTGCCTCCAAACGTTGGAGAAGGCAACAGACATGTCACCGCATGAAGGGCATATAGAATTATCAGCGACTCATGCCAGTAGTTCTCCCAGCTCTAGTGATGGCCTCTTTCTTGATACTTTACTGGCAACATCTGCCTCTCTGCACTCAATAACTCCCTGTCAACAACTGCCTCTCTTGCAGAAGGAAGCTCAGCGGGCTTGCTTCTCCGATATCTTAGTCTTCGTGGAATTTGCAGGATTTTCAACATGTCATCCAGAAGGGTTTGGTATTTTTATCTTCTTCTCCTTTTAAGCTATGTCCCAGTGTTTGGAGGGACTTCAGAAGAAGAATAATTCTGAAATACGTTACAGTTGCGCAGGCTGACAAATTTATAGATCCCTGCCTGTCGTTTTGCTTCTTCCTGTTGTCAAGGACAGTGGGAAGGGAAGTAGATGTGTGATAGAAATGTTTGAGATGCCAAAGACAAGGCGCTCTGAAGACAGTCCCTTGGATGATAGATTGCAGAACCAGGAGAGTCTGGTTCTAATTTTGATTCAGAGCAAAGCAAAAAAAAAAAAAACCAACATTACGGCGAGAGAAAGCATAAGATTGTTTTATGTCTTGTTATCTCTGTGTCATGTGGATTTATGCTGTGAACTGTTGGAGATGATGTTGTGTTTGATAAATCTCACTTCTTTTAGTCAAGTATTTTGGAAAAGACAAGAGTGAGGAGACTATGATGATGATTTTGAGATGGGCCTGAGTCAAATACCTGGATCAAAATGCCGCAAACTTTAGACAAGCTCAGACCTGGATCCAAATTTTGTAACTCAGGCCCATTTGTAGTTTGTTCATTTGTCCGTTCTTTCCTGTGTTTGTGCGTTCTTTTCTTCTTTCCGATTCATTTTGGTTTATTACATATTTTCAAGAAGGATAACAGCCGTGAGCTGTGCAAAATGTTCATTGTGAAATATGAAATCATGTGACATTTGCTGGCATTTAGAACAAATTCAAAACTGACCCCAGGTTCTCTGAAAGTTTTTTGCTTCGATTCCTGAATCCAGTTTCACCTGGGATTGTTTTGGTCTTCATAAGAGCTCTCTGTAGGAAGCCAGCCACCCCATTCTATATTCTTGGAATGGTAGAGGAATTGCTGGACTGGAGCAGACCTGAGGTTCCTCCTGTCCAGTGTCCTGTTTGGCAAGTGGCCAGTACCAGTTGCTTCCAAGGAAGGTACAAGAACCCTTCAGTACACAACTGTGGGATAATATGCCCCCCAACCCCCGCACTAGGTCTCATCCTTATCTCTAATAGTTAGAAATGGGCTTAAACCCTGAAGTATGAGATTTAACCTCCCTTCTTCAAAATGTCTGTAATCAAGAATTATGATAACTGTGGATGTTCTTGATATCCACAGCCACGTCCCTTTTTGAAGCTTGCTAAGTTCTTGGCCTCAAGGCCTTCCAGTAACAAGGAGTTCCACAGGCTAATTACACATTTGGTGAAAAAGTATGTCCTTTGGTCAGTTTCGAATTTGCCACCTTTTAATTTCACTGAATGTCCTCTTGTTCAGGTGTACAATACAAGGGAACAGAAGTTCTCAATCTACCTTCTATCCCAATCGTTATTTTATGGACTTTTATCATGTCCCCTTTTATTCATCTCCTTTCTAAGGTTAAAACTCCCATCTTTTCAATCTCTCTTGAAAGGAAATTTTTTTTCATGCTCTATTCGACATTGGTGAGGCCTCATCTGGAGTACTGTGTCCAGTTTTGGGTCCCACACTACAAGAAGGATGTGGAAAAATTGGAAAGAGGCCAGCGGAGGGCAACAAAAATGATTAGGGGTCTGGAGCACATGACTTATGAGGAGAGGCTGAGGGAACTGGGATTGTTTAGTCTGCAGAAGAGAAGAATGAGGGGGGATTTGATAGCTGCTTTCAACTACCTGAAAGGGGGTTCCAAAGAGGATGGATCTAGACTGTTCTCAGTGGTAGCAGATGACAGAACAAGGAGTAATGGTCTCAAGTTGCAGTAGGGGAGGTTTAGGTTCGATATTAGGAAAAGCTTTTTCACTAGGAGGGTGGTGAAGCACTGGAATGGTGGTGGAATCTCCTTCCTTAGAGGTTTTTAAGGTCAGGGTTGGCAAAGCCCTGGCTGGGATGATTTAGTTGGGAATTGGTCCTGCTTTGAGCAGGGGATTGGACTAGATGACCTCCTGAGGTCCCTTCCAACCCTGATATTCTATGATTCTATGATTCATTCTTGTTGCCCTTCTCCAAACCCCCTCTGATTCAGCAATATCCTTTTTTGAGGGGGGCTGACCAGTTTTTACACAGCAAACTGAGCCACCCAAGTGGTGGCAGTAAGGGGATTAATAGAAAGGAAACGCTTACTCCAGTCAAGCAGCTTAGACAGCTGAGGCAGGTGCCTTCAGCGGCCCCATCTTCTGTAATTTTCCTCGTCTTCTTTATATCAATGCCCTTGGTCAGTTCTGACCATGTGACTCAAAGCAGTTGCATCCAGGGTGATGGAAAGGCTGTATTCTGACCGCCCCCTGTGGTAGATTCCCAGTGCCTTGTCATTTTAAAGGTCACAGCCTCAGGGTTTCCACCTCCTTCTTCAGGAGCCTGTTCACCCAAGTGCGCGTCATCAGTGCAGTGACTATCAGTCCGCTGGGCAACATACTTCCAGCCCCCACTGCCAAGGACAGCATCTGTATATGAATCATCTCTGTTTTGCTGTTACCTCCAAATGCTCCTGTCAGGCATTCAGGTGTGTAGGGAATAAAAATGCCAGCCCAGGTGAAAGGCGAGGAGCTGCTCCATCGCCGAGATGTGTTGAGTGTATGCAGCTATGGCAGGAATCTGCTCAGCTCCACGACTCGGTTCAGCTGTAGGAAGAATGAATTCTGATAAGGTTTCAGAGTAGCAGCCGTGTTAGTCTGTATCCGCAAAAATAACAGGAGTACTTGTGGCACCTTAGTCTCTAAGGTGCCACAAGTACTCTTGTTATTTTTTCTGATAAGGTGAGATAACCGGCCCGATTCTCCACAGGCTTCCTCTGTGGAGTGGGTACCTCATGATTCTGCTTGGGTACCATCTCGCACCCCCACTGCACTCATTCAGCCCATGTGGAAATGGCTGTGCAAGGTGGCGGGGGATCGGGCCCGCTCTTGGGATTTATTGCACGACAAACCCCTTTTGCAGTTCAAGTTTTACACGGGTTGTGAGCTCTCTGGGACAGGGCCATCCTTTGATTCTGTGTTAGTGCAGCACCCAACACAGCAGAGCCCTAATCCATGACTGCAATGCAAATACACGTCATGTCGCTATTTAACCTCACTAGCTTTTGGTCAGTTGAACAAAAACGGGTGCAAAACGTCAGGGCCTGATCCGGTAAGATCCTTTATTTCTGCAAGTAGCCCTTATGCAAGCAACCCCAGCTAAGACAGGAGAAACTTCCCAGGGCACACAGGTAGCCCCCTGCCTTTTGCAAAACTATTAAAAGGAAATCCCTCGTTAACCTCTAGGGCATAAGGGTCACATCACTGAAGAGCCTAGTGAGTTGAGACTTGCGCTCAGTCGCCTGAAGCCACGCAGCTTTGTACGGTTTCCCTGTCACAGCTCCCAGACGGGGCTGGGCCTGGTCACTGCTTGGCAGGGAAGCTCCAAGGAGCTGCTACGGGCTGCAGGAAGTGGTGATTCACTAGGAGGTGCTCTTTCTCTCAGCCAGGGTTCAACCAGCATCCGTCCCTGCCAGGTGCTAGTGGGCTGGGGTTGCTGTCGTCTGATTGAGACATAAGTCTATGGTCATTAAAGATCCCATGGCATTTTTTGTTTATAAGAGCAGGATGTTAATTCCAGTGGCCTGGCCAGTTTGGGGGATTGTATTCAGCCGAACTGAATCCCTCAGTTGCATCTTCTAAGATGTGCACTGAGTGAGTGAAGGACTTTTTGGTGCCTCAGCCTATGGGCCTGGCGGGTATAATAGGCGAGGGAAGACTGTGCCACAGGACGCTGGGCTGGGGCTGCTTGGGCCGGCCGGCCCGGGGCTCTCTGGCGGCGGGGGAGTGGGGGTGGTTCGGGGTTCCGGCTGCCCAGGGTTTCTCCGGACATGGGAGGTGGGAAGCGACAAGGCTCGGGGCTCCTGCCACAAAGGGTGGGGCAAGGTGTGGGGCAAGGGGGTCAACCTCATTGAGGGGAAAATCTGTTGTGTTTTTGTTTTTTTTTCTAACCCTGTTCTCAGAAATGTCTGAAACTTTTGTGCTGAATTTCAGCTGGCGGCAAAAACCCAGCATAGAAAATGTCTGCCCTAACCGTTAACGTTTAGCAAAGTTCTAGGAGACCTAAACCAGGAACTTGTAGCCTACAGTGTTGGACAGCTATAACTATAGAGATTGCTGGCAGCGTTGCCTATAATGTGTGTAACTAATTATAACCTAATGGTGTCCCTTTAAATGACCAGGTATCTTTCATTCGGTCTGATTTCTGGTCATGACAGATACCAGGACTCTGGTCTTCTGGTCTGAGCGCCTGCTGTGGGAGGCTGGGCCCTTGGGGCGTTTGCTTGAATTTTCTGGGATCCAGCCCCGGTGGGTGCTGGCACGGTTCCAACACTGATTAAGCTGGTTTACCAGATTGCTTGAATCAAGAGATGTTCCGCTGTCATTTCCAAAGGGGTGTGTGTGTCTTAAATGAACTTCTTGTATCTCCTTGCAACAGAAGCAATTTCCTACCGCACAGGTCATGAGGTGTTGATCAGTCCCCTGTCTAAATAACTTCATATCCTCCCTCTCTTCTGATCTGTGAATTCTGCCCTTGTTATTTTCAAAACCCAAGGTGCTTTGTGGCTGAATGAACTGGTGTTGCTAAGCGTCTTGCAGGATTGGGTCCACAGTTTGTATCTAGTTTGGTTACTGTGGGTCCCATTTTCCCCTAGACTAAGCAGATAATTATTTCCACCCGCTCATTTAACGCATCCTCTCTAATTGTTACCATTTGGTCTTGGGATCGTCATTGGCCTTGTTACATTTCATTGCTCCGTTTCAAATCACCTAACATCTGCCACGTGGCCTCTCCTCGAATGCCGCTGCTGTAGTTGTCAAACGGCGCCTGTAATTGATGTGTGACGGGGGCACGATGCAATTCCAGCCCAACTTCCCAGTCCCATCATGCTGTCGTGTCCTGCTAGCCTTGTGATAGATCACAGCAGAGAGATTTCCCTATAGCTCCTTGAAGCCAGTCAGCCAGCCTAAATGAAATGTGTTCTGCATTATCCCGAGGGGTTTGAAATGGGTTGGCGGGGGGGAGGTCTGCGTTCTTTCTGATCTGGTTTAATCTCATTTATTTAGTGGCCTTGCTCTTTGTTGAGGTCTTTTTTATTATCTCAAAGCATGTTTTCTCTCCTGCATGGGCCCATGGGCCTTCCACTTGGTTGCATTTAAAAGAAAAATGTTCCAAGTGGCTTTAGCTTTGGTGAAAGGGGCTAGTCTGTTTAACTGCAGGGGAAGGGAATGGGCCAGGCCCTTGAAGCCGTGCTCAAGAAAGCCAAAGGGCCCCACCCCTCAGCTAGAGGGGAGGGATCAGCAGAGAAGGACTGGAGTCAAAAGGGCTGAGTCAGGATCAAACAAGCAACCAAATTGCCAGTGGGGGACACTGATTAGCGAACCCCAGGTGACGCCCACTGCCCTGAGGAGTCTAGGGAATCAGAGGATGCTGTCTAGTGGAACTCTGCTTGGATAAGGGAGTGAAAACAGGCCAGACTCTGGTTGGGGAGGTGGGTACCACCAGACCTAAGAGAATGGCCTACTCCTCGAGCCCAGGAGAAAGGTCTTCAGGAACCAGAGGTCAACAGAAAGGGACAAAGAAAAGGGGAGGAAAGGGGTCCAGAGGTGGAAAAGAGGGAACCAGTGGTGGGACACCGGGCAGGGAACCCCAGACAGCACCCCAGGTACCCTGAAAGGATTGAGGCATTTGGCAGACGTGGTCTGGTGGAACTTTCCCCTGATACAGGAGCGAAAGGGAGCCAGCTTTGCAGCTCAGGAGACTAAAGTCCTCTGCTTATCCACCGCGCAGGCAACGGCAGGGGAAACTTACTCCCCGTCGGCCCCTGTTGATGATCGATGCTGTTCTGGCAGGTTCACCTGAAGACCATTCAGAGCACGTGGCCCTTTTTCTCTTGGCACCTCTGATTCTGTCAGCCACAGGGCCCGTTCTTGTCGTGGCAGTTTAAAGGCCTGGACAGCTCATTTTTGCCTTTTTAAAAACAACAAGGAGTCCGGTGGCACCTTAAAGACTAACAGATTTATTTGGGCCTACGCTTTCGTGGGTAAAAAACCTCACTTCTTCAGATGCAGGAACTTGTGTTTTTAAGTTCCTCGAGCTTTTACTGGCTTGCAAGCTCCGCAGTCTGCTTTGGTCCTTGCTGGGTCACCTACCCTGTGCAACGAGGGTGTAAAACGCAATCATTCTGGCTGGGTAGCAGTTTCCACCCACTTTGCACTAATTTTTTACACGTGTAAGTGACCTATGCACCTGGCAGTGGAGAATCAATCCCCGAAGGCGTGTCCTGTGATGAGCACATCTATAAAAATAACTGTTTTATATACTGCAATGAGCTGGCTATAGGAGATTTTCCTTTAGCTTGGGGAACTGATGGATCCGGTGCATGCGAATAAAAGTGTATTTGAAGCAGGAGCATAAAGAAGAGAAATAGGGTTAAATAGACGGGTGTCACCTGTGACAGAGATGGAGGCTGTCAGCATGGTTTGGGAATTGATGAGCTAAGTTCATCCCGTCTAATTTAATGTAGATACACCAAGGAGGAAATTGGCCCAGGCTATGTTCTAGCACAGGGGTTCTCAACCTTTTGCTCTCTGAGGCTCCCTTCGACATGCTATAAAAACTCCAGGGCCCAGCGGGGGGTGGAGGGAGGCCTCGGGGCAGGCGCCTTGGCCATAGGTGTAGTTTGACTTTATTTTTGGGGGAGGGGCAGGGGCCGGGAGGACTTGAGCCATCTCCGCATGGTGGGGTCCAGGGAGGGAGCGCCACCTTCACCCGACTCACCTCAGCAGGCCACCCAGCCTGTGTGGGTTGTGGGGGGGTAACCAAAAATTATAACTCAAAGGTGGGGGGCTCAGCTCAAAAAGTTTGAAAACAGCTCAGGGTGCAGGCGGGGGGTAGCTAGAGGCTATGTGTGGGCAGGGGGTAGCTCAGGGTGCAGGGAGAGGGTAGCTCAGGGTGCAGGGAGGGGGTAGCTGGGTCTGTGTGCAGGG
>NW_020664419.1:2197307-2247783 GCF_002925995.2 Terrapene triunguis | reverse complement strand
CAAGGGAATGCTGGGAAATGTAGTTCTTTCCCTGCTCCAGGGCTGGCTCTATAGGCAGGGAGCTAACCAAGGAACTACAGCTCCCAGGGCCCCCTGTTGGTTCTCAGCTCCCAGGCAGGATCCCTGCCGCCCCTGCAAATGGGCTGCCCCAAGCACGTGCTTGCTTTGCTGGTGCCTAGAGCCGCCCCTGGTCTCATCTGTCCTACTCATCGCTGGAGCTGCCCATGCACTGAGCGACCCTTTCCTTTAACTTCCGTTCAGTGCGGTCTCAGGGTCAGAAAAGCGTCTCCGATTCTCACCTGGAGCTAGGAAGGGTGTGGTCCCTGGGAGTGACAGCAGTCCCAACTGGGCCAATAGTGGAACCCCGTGTCACCTGCAGCCGTAAGGCCTGGGAAGCACCTGAGATCACAGAGGGCTGCTGGCAGCTGCTTGGGTAGAGGCTAGAGTCCAACCCTGCCCTTGCCGTGTGCCCATCCAGTGATGGACAACAGGAGCTGCAGCACGGGTAGTGGAAGAGCAGGGTCAGGCAACCCTCAGTGCCCAGGCTGAGAGAAGGAAGAGGAGACAGGAGGGAAGTGAGTGATTAACTGGGCTCCCCCCCCCCCAGCCCCGGCATGCAAGTGGGTATGAGGTCCCTCTCTCGCTGGTTTTGGCTGCAGCGCTGCCTCCAGCATGGCCATGCTGGGCTCCCCTCCGTTAGCACAGATGAGTGAGGCCCTGGCGTACTCATTTAGCCTGAGTGCTGACAGATGAGGGATTTTGGTAATGCAGGTTTCTCTCTCTCTCTCTCTCTCCTTGGCTGGTTACATCTCATCGCTGCATGAGCCTCGGGCGTTGAAAAGCTGTTTGTGCTGCGGGTACGTAACCCCACTCCCACCCACTGTGACTGGGGAAAAGGGAAACTGACTGACTGCCCTGTGCAGAGGTTTCTGGGCAGGTGGGTGGGAGCTGGGTGTGCTAATGACAACAGGGACTGGGAAACTATTGTGGTCCGGAGCCTACAGGGACCTTATTACCTGTCGTCCGCACTTCCTCTGAGGAGCGGGCAGGGAGAACTCCCTGATGCATCATCTAAGTGGACCATAAAATGATCTTAGAACCATCATCACCAGCACAGGCCAAGAAACGACAGGGTGCGCTGCAAATAGTGTGTGGGATTCGTTATCCTGCACGAGCTATGGCTGAAATATATTCACTAGGTGCAATTGACTCCAGTTGAGGGTCCAGCCCCTACCCCCAGCCGTGCTGAGCTCAGCACAGGAGCCAGTGCGTCGGCTTGGGTTAGTTAGGATTGCTGGGTCAGGGTCCATATAGGCACATTCTGAATTGTACACAGTCAGGGTAGTTCCCATTAGGCAGATTGATACGAGAGTTTTTATTGGCGTGTCCCCTTCCATCCCACCTCAAAGCTAGGTCATGATAAGCTGCAACATGGTGATTCTCACTGGCATGCTAACAGTTAAATGTTTACCTTTACAAAGGCTGAGTGAGATGATTTTCCAGACAGATGTGTTCATGGCACCATGGTGACACTTATCTTCTCCCCATCTCTCTCTGCAATGGGCCGCAGAACTCTTCACCATCTGGAACAGCTTCCCTGTCTCTCTTCAACTGACTGATTTCTCTGGTCTTGAATGAGTCTTGTTTCTTCTCCTCAGACTCTAACTGATAAAAATGGATCAAGTCTGACTCCCTGAGCTAACCCAGAAGTTATGGGTGTTGCCTCCTGCCAATTCCCTTCTTCCTTTTTTTCTCTCCCTCCATGCACTGACTCAGCCCTCCCTCTCTGTCCATTTTCTCATTTCCGTGAGCTGGTTTCTCTCTCCCGTTCTTATTTTTCACTATTCTTTCTTTGAAAATCGGCGTCTTCCATCCTCTGATTCTTCCTGTCACATTCGACCCCATTCTCTGTTGTTCACCTCCCATGCTGTCTTCCATATTTAGATCTTATTAACCACACTTGGTCAGGTTTACCATTTGGCCAGCAAGACTTCTGCTATAGAGGCTACTACCCAATAATGCCAACCCCAAGCATTTAATAGCCATGAGTCTGGCCCCCAAACATCATGAGATTATCTTAAAAACCATATTTTTTTACTAGATTTTTGGGTTCTTTTTATTTGCCTTCTTGTTGTTGAACCTTCAAGGTGCACTTGGGTCGTGTTTTCTAGCTTTTTCTCTTGCAACCAATGAGGGCTAGAAGCTTAATTTGGGCATGGAGCTCTTTGGAAAATCTGACCATCAGAGTCACGGTGGGGACTGGGGACTGAGCGCTTCTTAAAAACCTGGTCCTGGTTGTGGGTATTGATCCCTTGAAAATCTGGCCCTAGTCAGTTTTGTAAATCTGCCTATAAGTGTTTATTGTAGAGTGTTGTGAGGGATCTTTGTGGACATCCTGTCTGTAGGGTTAGGGTACAGTTATCTCTTTGACTCGGGTCTTCCGCTGTTGGGGAAAAGCCAGTTGTCTATTGATAAGTGACTCAACAGTGCCAGGAGTTTACTTCCTGCTCTTCCGGAGTATTTTTGTTTTCCACCCAAATATTCCCTCAGATCCACTGGGGTCTGGTGACCTGTGACAAGGGAGCCAGGGAATCTGCTCTACGCTTCTTGGAACGAGTTTCTCCATAGAACGCATGCCCCTTCCGCTGAATTTTTTACACGTGCCAGATGGCCTGCACAAAGCAACAACGGGCAGAGGTTCAATGCTTGCTCCATTGCTTGGGAACGAGCTTTTGGGTTCTGCCTTTGCACCAGTCTCCCTGGTGGGTAGGTGCTGAATCATCGGGGGGGGGGGAGCAATTTTCTAAATAAGGAGCAGAAATAACTTGAAAGTTAAGTTGGCATCTCGGGACTCCCCCTCCCCCCACTATGCTTCTTTTACTCCCAGCATCTCTCAGAGGCCTGCATTGGTCCAGATGAGCTGATCTATGGTTGAGAAAGTCTGGAGGGGACTTCACAGCCCACCAGTGTCAGACACACAAGAACATAAGAATGGCCATACTGGGTCAGACCAAAGGTCCATCCAGCCTAGTATCCGGTCTTCCGACAGTGGCCAATGCCAGGTGCCCCAGAGGGAATGAACAGAACAGGTAATCCTCAAGTGATCCATCCCCTGTCGCCTATTCCCAGCTCCTGGCAAACAGAGGCTAGGGACACCATCCCTGCCCATCCTGGCTAATAGCCATTGATGGACCTATCCTCCATCAATGTATCTAGTTCTTTTTTGAACCCTGTTATAGTCTTGGCCGTCACAACATCTTCTGGCAAAGAATTCCACAGGTTGACTATGTGTTGTGTGAAGAAATACTTCCTTTTGTTTGTTTTAAACCGTGCTGCCTATTCATGTCATTTGGTGACCCCTAGTTCTTGTGTTATGAGAAGGAGGAAATAACACTTCCTTATTTACTTTCTCCACACCAGTCATGATTTTATAGACCTCAATCATATCCCCCCCCCCCCTTAGTCGTCTCTTTTCCAACCTGAAAAGTCCCAGTCTTAATAATCTCTCCTCATACGGAAGCCGTTCCATACCCCTAATCATTTCTGTTGTCCTTTTCTGAACCTTTTCCAATTCCAATCTATCTTTTTTGAGCTGGGGTGACCACATTGGCATACAGTATTCAAGATGTGGGCGTACCATGGATTTATATAGAGGCATTATGATATTTTCTGTCTTACTATCTATCCCTTTCTTAATGATTCCCAACATTCTGTTCGCTTTTTTGACTGCTGCTGCACATGGAGTGGATGTTTTCAGAGAACTCTCCACAATGACTCCAAGATCTCTTTCTTGAGTGGTAACAGTTCATTTAGACCCCAAACGAGTCTATCTTTATATACCTCCCCCACACTGATTTTTTTCAGAGGTGCTGAGCACCTGCAACTCCAACAGAAGGCAACGGGCTGTGTGGAGTCCCAGGTCTTCTGCAAATCCGGCCCACTGTGAAGAACAGAGGCAGTTGCAGGATTTATTGTGCTTCTAGACAGCAAGGCCTGGCCTGATCAAAAGGGATCAGCTTTCTGTTCTCTGTGCTTGAGACCTCTCTCTCTCTCTCTCTCCTTCTCCTCTTCCTTCAGCTAGCTAGGGGTTTCTGAAATGTTAATTAACCTCATAATGAGAAGGAAGAATTTCAGAAAGGGCTCATCTGGTGAACAAATCCATTAACCCTCCGTAAGATGCATGCAGCTGTGTACTTAACCTGACCCTGTGACTTTCATACGCCTGATTTATAGCTGCAGCTCATCCGTTCGAGTTAGGAGGAGATGTTGGTAAGGTTATTCTGGGCCTGAAACTCAGTGCGGGAAAAAAAATTCTTTTGAATAAAAATAGGACACAACCGTAGATCCCTTTGTTTGTTTCACAAACACAGAATAACTAACTGGAGTGTTAGTCACGAATGCCCGCAATGTGCTGGCTAAGCAGCTGTTTAGGTAATTATAGTCCCCTCTCTAAAGTCCTGTCCTAAACTGTTGGGTACTGTGCACTGTGACATTCACAGATGCTGTGTGCCTCCCCAGAAACGGTTGCCTTTCCATGGTGGATGAAGGGAAAAGTGTGTGTGTGTGTGTGTGTGTGTGTGTGTGTGTGTATAGTCATTGTGGGGATGGGAATGGGTGAAATATATACCCGTTGTGACTCCTTTGCCTTTTTTCCATTGGACAATAATGCATATATAATATACAGCATAAGACCTTTTTTGTGTGGTGTTATACAGTTGACATGTGTTTAATCTCCTAGGCTTTCCCTGAATCACACAATACTACAACATGCAATGTATGCATATTTAATATTGCATTGCATTATATTATTTGAGAGACATATGAGCGCACACTTAAAGAAGACAGTACTGAAATTCATATGCATATATGTGTTGAGTTAAGGCTAAACGGTCAGCCTTGATTTGCCTGGGTATGGTGCAGTTTTCTGCATGGCATTTCCTTGCTTTTGTTTTCCTTCTTTGCTTTATTAAAAAGAGAAGAAGGAAGAGGAAATATTTGCCCACTGTTGTGACCAGCTGTAAGTGGGTGAAAATCAACTGCGACAAGCGTGGAACTTTATTCCGTTACAAAACCAGGGCAGGCAAAATTGCTGCTGAAATCGTAAGCAAGGGCCACTCTGTTCTGCAATTACTATGGTCCCTTATGCACCGAATTGCCAATAATATCCCTTCCTGGAGTGGAACAGGATCTGGAAGAATAAAATGAGCGCGTAGCGCAAGCAGCTCCAGAAAACCACTTTTAGCAGAGATGGCAAAATGGTCTTAATCTCCACAATGACTGGCAAAGCAATCAGTCTCTGCTGCTTTTCTCCGTGGGGGAAGCCCTGTGTGTGGAAGGCAACAAGAAGGGTACCATTTTCAGATCATGCTATATTAACCGCTTCACTGCTGGTCCT
Source organism: Terrapene triunguis (assembly GCF_002925995.2). Classification (NCBI taxonomy): domain Eukaryota; kingdom Metazoa; phylum Chordata; order Testudines; family Emydidae; genus Terrapene; species Terrapene triunguis. The sequence goes on along the minus strand of NW_020664419.1, from coordinate 2,242,388 downwards.
CTGCTCTAGCTTGCTGCGTTGCAGCAGGACGCTGTCGGTGTCCCAATATTCCATTGGGGTCTTGGTGGAAGGGCATGCTGTGAGCTATTTAGCCCCCGGTGAGAGGTTTTGTTCTATGTGCTTGGCATTTGAGGCAGCAGTGTACTGGATAATGATGAAAGGAAAAGAGTATCCCATACAGTACCAACACACATGCACTTATCAGTCCTCCTAGTACCCAGGGAATCCGCGGCATTTTCATTTGTAATTGTTGTCTCCCCTCCACTGTCTGTAAAGTGTAAATAAACCTTAAGGGGGGTGGGGGGAGAGCTGATTTTACACTTGATTTTATTAACAGTGAGATTATCCCACTGAATAGAGGTTTCCTGACTCCCTGTCATGCATGTAGAGCTGGTTAGGGATGTGTCCATGAAACGTTTTATGGCGGAATAATTCTGATTCATCAAAACTGAATCTTTGCAGAACAGGGTCAGTTTCGATGAGTCTCCTGACTTGAAAATAATAATAATGAAAAGTTTTGAAATTGTCAAAATGTGTCATTTCAACTCTTTTGAAAGGAAAAAATTCTGGTTTGAAATGACTTTTCATTTCAAAACTTAAGCTAATTAGACTAAAATAAGAAAATAAAAGTCAAAATTCAAAAAGTTACATTGCATGACAAAATTGTTGAAGCAAAATGTTTTGGTTGACACACATTGATTTTTTTGTGTGTGTCCTGATTTGGGATGATGATTTTTCAAACTCTCAAACTTTTCTGGATGGGAAAACTGTTTGTCATCTTGCTCTAATATGATGGTGAAACCACAATGTATCTCCCATATACAATGTCCATGTAATAATTGGTGTGTGTGTGTGTGTGTGTGTGTGTGTGTGTAAGCACACAGCAGCAGCATGTGGAATGATTTGCAATATTGCACACAATGCCAAAGAATCTTATAAGGACAATGTTGTTGTTGTTTTCAAAGTGACAACAACCTGATTTAATTCCACCATATCAAAACCTGTTGGCTTCTTGATTCAGGAATGTTCCTAAATAACTGTTTATACTCAAATTAGCAATTACTGCTGAAATCTGTTTACTTATATAGCCCCTATGACCTCAGTATCTGAGCACCTCACAAGCATCAAATGAATTATCTTCCATGGCAATTCAAGTCCCCATATGGGTCATGTTTTGTGGGATGGGACGCATGCAGGGACTGAACCCAGAACTTCTGGCTCTAAGAAGCATGAGCTTGTCCCGTTCAGGTAAACAACCACATCTATTGGCTCGAAGGCAATAACAGACTCATAGATCTGTTTACATTGTCCAACCACTAGAGGGGGACAAATCCTCACCCTGGTAATAATTGCATTTCCATCTGAGGCGCTCAGTGGCACCACACAGTAGGGAGGTGTTATCCACGTTAGTGATGGGGAAACTGAAGTGCAGAGCAGATGTGACTCACCCATGCTCAAGCAGTCAGTCAGCGACAAGGCCAAGAAGAGAAACAGATCCCTGCCTCGTGCTTTAATCCCAAGACCGTCCTCCCTCCTGGGTGTTAAATCTAAATCCATGTGGTCTGTTTCCTACCATAGGTGATTAACGCTGCGGTTCAGCTGCTTTCGAACCCACCACTCCATCCACCTCCTGACGATGCCAACATCTGATGCCATTTCTGATACCTGAACTATCAGTACGAGTGTTAGGCAGAAATTGATGAGATCCTATTCCTCCCTGGTCTGGCTGAGTTGCTTTGCTGCAAGGATTCCATGGGAGAGGCGTGGGAGGCCATTCTGGTGCCCTGTTCACCTCGCTTGGTTGGGTCTCTCTGGAGTTCCGCACAGCCTTCTTCAGTCCCGACTAACCTAAGTAATTTTGCATCAGCTGCAGATTTTACCTCCTCATTGCTCAGCCCCCTTTCCAGATATTCATAGATATGAAGACCAGAAGGGACCATTATGATCATCTGGTCTGCCGTCCTGCATAACACGGGCTTGGATCCTCACCCAGTAGTTTCTGCAGCAAGACCATATCACTTCCGCTTGAGCTGCGGCATATATCTTACCAAGACATCCCGTCTTGATTTAAAGACTTGACATGATGGAGAATCCACCACAACCCTTTGTAAGTCGTACCAGTGGTTAATTGCCCTCACTGTTAAAAACATGCGCCTTATTTCTAGTGGTAAAGGAGTCACAGCGTGTGTCATCATTAACCTTTTGCCATGCTGAGCATGGATCACTTCTTCCTGCTCTTTGTTCTCTGCCTCTTGCCCACTTTCATAGAATCATTCTAATCCCTGACTATGCATTTGCCCCTCTCTCTCCATGACTACAGAGGGCTTGTCTGGGAAATTGACTAGCATAGGTATAGCAGAATAAGGGCTTGTCTACACTACTGCGCAGGGTCGATCTAAGATACGCAACTTCAGCTACGTGAATAGCGTAGCTGAAGTCGATGTATTTAGATCTATTTACCGCGGTGTCTTCACTGAGGTAAGTCGACAGCTGACGCTCTCCCGTTGACTCCGCTTTCGCCTCTCGCCCTGGTGGAGTACCGGAGTCGACGGGAGAGCGTTCAGCGGTCGATTTATCGCGTCTAGACTAGACGTGATAAATCGACCCCCGCTGGATCGATCGCTGCCTGCCGATCCAGCGGGTAGGGTAGACAAGCCCTAAAGGGACAATACTGAGCAAAACTTATTCTGCTATAGCTATGCTGGTTGTTTTCCCTGTGTAGACAAGTTTCCTGAATAGGGGTGTTGAAGGAGAGGACTGAGGTGCTTTAGCAGGGCTCTGGAGTCTTTGCACAATGTCCATTATTCGCTGTTTTCTTAAATGCAAAAATTTACTTTCACTTTAAGGAGAAAATTCACATGATCGTTTTTTTTTTTAAAGCTAATGAATAATATGGAACGTGAATGTCTAGAACTGTTTGTAATGCCTCTCGAAAAGGGCTCTGTGTGGGGTTCATCAGGTTTGGTAAACACAGAGGCTGCCTACCAGCCTGTGGGAATTGAGAACTAATCCTTCTCTCTGCACCAGAAGTGGGATCTGCTGACCAGTGGCCATGCTCCGTTTCACCCTGGAGATCAAATGCTGTTTGCCAAGGGAGGCAGTTCTTGCGTGAAATTAAATAAGTGTGTACATAGCCCCTAGTTTTAAATCATATTTCCGATAAATTAAAAAAGCAAAACCCTGTAACCAGCTTAAAGGGACTATTGGTGTGGTTGGTGCTAATTAGATCTTACCTTCTGTTCCTTGTATTTGTTTGTAGAATCTGTAATGCTTTAGGGGAATGTGTTTTCTCCTTGCTCTCTAACCAAGTGAGATGTCCTGTTAATAATAACATGCACGTACATGGTACTTTTCATCCATAGACCTAGGAAGTTAAGTATCATTATCCCTGTTTACATATGTGGACACTGAGGGACGGAGAAGTTATGTGACTTGGCCGAGCTCACATGGGGAGTCAGTGCCAAAGATCTGCTGTTTCCCAGTCCCTTACCCCATTTCCTGGACTATACGCCTATAGCAGCATGCACTGTAGAGACCAATCCTGCACTGGCCAGGAGATGGACTCGACCAACAGCAAAAAACTCTGGTTATGGGGCTCCAGCAGGTGCCTGAAAACTGAAGAAAGGCGTCCTACCTCTGCCCCATCCCATAGCCGCCCCAGCCCCTTCTAGCCCACCCCACCAGCCAGCATAACCCCCTCCCCACAGCAGTGCCAGATTTCTATTCAGCACCCAAGATCTCCCACTGTTTCTTCCCCCTAACCCAATTGGCCTAGCCATTTGCAGTTGCAAAGGACTGTGGGACATAGTAAGTTGCAAGGCAGTTATTTGGGTCATGAACCAAAAACGGATGCGAAGCACCAGGCTCGATAGCCCCGTAGGCCCTTCTGATGTCTAACCTCCTCGAAAGAGCTGCTCCTCTGCGCTGAATGGCATGCACCAGAGTGGCTGAGCCCCGTGTAACAGGCGTGGAATAAACCTGCTTTGCGGCTGCTTAGCGTGATCCGCGGGGTCTTGTGTTTGTCTTGTCAGGCGCAGGGTGGTACCTGGAGCTAGTGTTGAATTTCAGCTGTCTGAGCTTCTGCTGCTCTTTCATTTAGTCAGATCTCCCGATGTGGGATGTGGGGTCAGTTCCTTCTTGAATTGCCAACCCATCCCGGGGCAGCAGCCCTCTCCCCACGGCACAAATTCCAACACTACCTAGAGCTAGCAATGGGTGAACCTCAAAAACATGTCCCTCAGCAAGGCAACCGAAGTAACCATCTTACAATGATTTAGCTGTTTGCATCCCACACGTGGGACCCACTTCTTCCACCACTGACACGCAGCTACTCCCAGGCTGGCATCTCCTTTGATAGTTTGTATCGTCCCCGATCAGCATAAGCAAGGCTGTGATTTGGCTACAGGCTGTTCAACTTCCATGCAGCAGAAGCCCTACCCAGGATCACTGAACATGTCATGTATCAGAGGGGTAGCCGTGTTAGTCTGAATCTGTAAAAAGCAACAGAGGGTCCTGTGGCACCTTCTGTTAGTCTCAAAGGTGCCACAGGACCCTCTGTTGCTTTGAACACGTCATCCCAAACTTGCCCCTTCTCAGCCATTCACTCTGGTGACATTCCCATGAAACCAGGTCCAAAGAACAAGCCGATTTCTTCTCCACGGAGCTGCTGTGATCTGGGTTCAAACGCCTGCCTGTGTCTGTTCCTCTTCCACCCTTCGCCCCAAAGGAGCAGGCGGGCGACGGTAAAGGAACAAACTTATTCCCACTGCACAGCCATCAAAAGCCTTGCCTCTGGATTGTGCAAAACTGGAAAGGAGCAGGGAACAAGGAAGCAAAACAGCGTCTGAATGGGCTGCGCAGGCGTTCTCCCTCGGTCCCAGACCTCGAGGGAACTACTGTATTATCCAGTTATTAAGGAATAAGTATATCTCTGTGGGTGCCACTGCTTCAGAACAGTCAGATCCCCATTACCCGTGGTGAATGTGGGTGAAAAGAAGAGCTAGTTCACCCAACTTCATGGCACTCAGGTCTCAGCATGGGCATGGACAACTGGGGGGTAAGGAGGGCCCTGGGCCCCTCAAAAAAAAAAGTAGGGATTGCATTAATAAGTAAAGAGAATAGAAGTGCATTTATCTCACTTCAGTCAAAGTGTTGTTTGCAGTGTCGTCATAGCCATGTCGGTCCCAGGATATTAGAGAGACTGGGTGGATGAGGTCATATCTTTGTTTGGGCCAACTTCTGTTGGTGAAGGAGACCAGCTTTGGAGCCACATGGAGCTCTAGAAGAACTTTTGGGTGTCTTTTTCACCAGCTGAAGTTGGTTCTTACCTCGTCCACCTTGTCTCTCTTCATTCAAAGTGGGCAGGTTTAGTTGTGGTACAAAACTTCACTAGAGCAAAATAGTCCAGACCTGCTATTATGATTATTAGTTAACTCTAGCCCCCTGCCAAACAAAGAAAGTTGTCTGTGCCCCTGTGTCGCTGGGACATGATTGAGGTAAACACATCTCAAGGGTAGACTGCAGGAGCAGGCCACGCAGCTGTTCTGAAGGGGAGCAGGCCTATACCGTGGACTATAGACTACACCAAGACTATACCGTGGTCACCTGCAAACAAGGATTAACTCCAACTTCCCCCTGCCCTTGCACAGGTGCTGGAGGGAAGATAATAAGGCAAAGTTGGAGACTGCTGGCCAATCAGGTTCCCCAGCAGACAAGCAAGAAATAGGGTTGCCAGGAGTCTGGTTTTCGACCGGGATGCCCGGTCGAAAAGGACCCTGGCAGCTCCGGTCAGCACCGGTGACTGGGCTGCTAAAAGTCCGGTTGACCACAGTAGCCAGCTCTGCGTGGCTCCTGGAAGTGGCCAGATGTCCCTCCGGCTCCTGGGTGGCCAGGGGCACACTGCCTCTGCCCTGAGAACTGCAGCCAATGGAAGCTGTGGGGGTGGTGGCTGCGGATGGGAGCAGCACACAAGCCCCTGGCTGCCCCTGCGCCTAGGAGCCAGGGGGACATGCCGGCTGCTTCCCGAGAGCCGCTTGAGGTAAGTGCTGCCCAGAGCCTGCACCCTGTACCCCCTCCTGCACCCTAACTCCCTCCCAGAGCCCTCATCCCCTCCCACAACCCAGCCCCCTACCCCATCCCGGAGCCTCTCCCACACTCCAAAACCCTCATCTCCACCCCTAGCCTGGACCCCACCCTCCAACACCCTGAACCCCTCATTTCTGGCCCCACCCTGGAGCCAGAGGGACATGCCAGCTGCTTCCTGAGAGCTGCCTGAGGTAAGTGCCACCCAGAGCCTGCACCCTGTACATCCTCCCGCACCCAAACTCCCTCCCAGAGCCCAAACCCCCTCCCACACCCCAACCCCCTGCCCCAGCCCGGAGCCCTCTCCCATACTCCAAACCCCTTGGCCCCACCTTCCAGCCCCACCTGCACCCCAAACCCTTCATCCCCGGCCCCACCCCAGAGCCTGCACCCCCAGATGGAGCCGGCACCCCATCTGGCACCTCAGCCCCCTGCCCCAGTCCAGTGAAAATGAGCGAGTGAACAAGGGTGGGGGAGAGCGAGTGACAGAGGGAGGAGGATGAAGTGAGTGGGGTGTGGGGCCTCAGAGAAGGGGCGGTGCTGGGGCGTGGCCTCAGGGAAGGGGCGGGGCAGGGGCGGAGCAAGGGTGTTCGGTTTTCTGCAATCAGAAAGTTGGCAACCCTGGCAAGAAACTCTGTAAAAGTGGCTGCTTGGAGAGTGGTAGAGGTGGCTCTGGAATAGGGAGGTGCTTGTGCCCAGTTCCTACAGGGCTGAGGCAGCGGCCTAGGCCAGGGATTTTCTGCTTTGGTTTTCTGGCAGTGGGAGGTCAGTTAGTTGGAAAGCTTGTGCTTGTGCTCTCAAAGAGGAGTGGGGCTCGTGCTGTTCTAATTGCAGTCAGTGGGAATGTCATGATTAACTGGCAGCGAAGCAAGACCAGGCCTTAAGGGTGTGTAAGAGACCCTTCTCTGAGCAAAGGGGGATGAATGAGGGGAATGGGCTTTGCTGAAAGCAGCAGCAGAAAGTGTGAATGTAGCAAACAAGTTAGAGGCTGATCAGATTTTTCTAAAGTGCCCAGAGATTGGGTGCCTGACTTGAGACCCCTCGAAAAGGGCCCAGGTTTTCAGAAGAGCTCAGCTCCCATGAAGGCACCTAACTGAAGGGACTGGAGCTCCCAGAGTGCTCCTCTCCCATGGAGAATGATGGGAGCTGTTGGATTCTGAACTCTTCCCAAAATCTGGCCTGAGAGGGGAGCCATGGCGGGTGCCGCCCCCAGGAAGCATGTTACAGCAAGGCTTGCCTGCAACTATGTTTAATCATGGTTCTCTTTTGTGGTGTAGATGGGACGTTCTCTTCCTCCGCTTTCATCTTGCTCCTGTTCCACGTAGCTTGCCGTAACGCATTGCCGTCAGGCGAGTTGAGCCTTAGGGGTGGGGGCCATCGTAGAGGGCTCATAATAGAAAACCTGTCAGACCTGAATGCGGGACTAACTGCGTTCAGTTCTGGGCTTGGTATTAGCAAAAAGATATCGCCAGCGTGGAGGTGGGGGGTGTTCAGCGAAAGAGCAACCAAAATGCTCAGGGAGCTGGTGGGATTGGCTTCGAGGAGCCCCAGATGTGAATAGTTTGACCAAATGGTGGCTAAGAAGGACGTAACTTCCTATGAATGTAGAAAGAGTGTTCACACCAAGGAAGGGAAAGAATTATTCAGAGCACTGCAAGCGTGAATATATAAGAGAAATGAAATGGAGAGGGAAAATCTTCCTGAGATTATGATGCACCCTAAAAGTGTGGGGTGGGGCACAAACTGTGGCCCTACCCCCACTCTGCCCCTTCTCCCTGAGCCCCCACCCTTGTGCTGCCCCTTCTCCCCAAGCCCCCGCTCTTGCTCCGCCCCTTCCCTCAAGACCCCACCCCCACACCGCCTCTTCCCTCAAGGCCTCGCTCCCGTGCCACCTCTTCCCCTCAAGACCCCGCCCCCTGCTTGGTCCTCTCTCTCTCTGCTTCCCCCGTTGCTTGCCCTTACGGCCAATAAAAAGTGGGAGGGCCATGGCCCCTGGACCCCCTGTTCCAGCACCCCTGGTATGATGTATTAGGCCCTGCAACTGTCTGTCATGGGAAGTGATGGGAGCTCCATTCCTTGAGACAGCTTCCATTAGACAAAGCACTGGAAAATACAGCATAAAAGACAATCCTGTGCTGATCAGGGAGATAGTTCTAATGTCTCTTTCCTCTGTAGCTTTGATTCAGTGGGGCCCTGTCACTAGCAACGCCAGGGCTCGAAACACGGCTTAAACCTCCTGGGCATCACCCAAAATGGGGCCTCATATTGCACAACCACGGTATAAAGGGGCCAAATGCTGCTCAAAGGGAACACGCTGGTGTGAATGATGTACTACTGGTACATTAGGTGTTATGCCTGTGGGCTGGGGTGCCTGAAAACAATGTGCCTTGTTTATAACTGGCTTAGTGATCATTGCTTGTTATCCTAAGCTCTTGCTGCTGTACAGGCACATATCCCAATACAAGGCCCAGTGGGAGTATCTCTGTTGACTTTATCGGGCATCGGATCAGGCTTAAAATGGAGGACACTTCCTGCCCTAAAGATCTTAGTGTGAGAGGAACTGGAGGCGGCCGGGTATAATGGGAAGTTCAGGGAAGTGTTATAACGTTGTTGTTTTTTTATTCACTCTTTTATGAGCCTTGCAGGAGAAGTGAGTCTTAATGAGGAACTCCAATGCAGAGAGAGCGGGATGGCCCGGCAAATGGCAGCGTATCCAGGAGTAACAGCCTATGGTGGAGGCCTGTGCTGAAATCCCCAGGGTTGGTCCCGGCTGATGGAATCCTAGGCAGAAGGGCCTGAAGAAGGAGGTGGCTTTGAGCAGGGGGTTGGATTAGATGACCTCCTGAGGTCTCTTCCAACCCTGATCTTCTATGATTCTATGAGGTGGAAAGGCAAAGAGAAGGGACTGATGGAAAGAAGGTGACCGGGGCATCGAGGCTGGTGTCGTTTGTAGGAGTGGGGAGGAAACGCAATCCAGAGATGGAGGTGGGGGGTGATTTGTGAAGGCCCTGAAGAGCAGGACAAGAAGGGGAAAGCTGATGGGGAAGCTGTTGGACGGATGCATGAGGGAAGTGATGTGCACTGAAAGACCAGCAGGGAAGGTAATTTTAGAGGCTGCGTTTTGGACAAAGAGGAGGAAGGCTGTGATATTGGGAGTAGGCTACAGGGATGAAGTATGTGAGGTGATCAGGGTGAGTATGCTCGCTGTCAGGGCAGAAAGGAATCTAGCATGTAAATCGCTCCTCGGGGCATGGGACCTGCTGACGGCACAGTCGTGTTTCAGACCATACGGTAGCACACAGTGCCCCAGAATTACTGATCCCAGCAGAAAGCTACTGAGTCCGTGTGAGGTTGCTTGGCTCTGTTTAGCTCATTGAGCCAATACAACAGGCCCCTTTAGTCTCCTTGCCAGGCAATGGGCTGGAGCAATACATGTGCATGAAGAGGTCAAGAAAACATGGCCAGAGTTTCCCTTGTTGCATCTTTCCAGACAGAGACGTGTATGTGCCCCAGCTTGCAGGGGTCCGGCAAACTCTGATGAATGATTTTGCAGTGGCAAGCCATTCTGCTCAATGGGAATCCTGAACTTTACAGAATGAGAAGTCTTTCCTCTCCGAGAAGGTCAGTGTTGAGGCAGGGGATGATTGCACATGAAGGATCCTCTTTGTTTTCCCTGTCTTATTTTCACTTGATTGCTTTAAAATATTGCTGATTGCTGGAGTATCTGATGAGCCACTCTTGGAAACATACCAAACATGCTTCAGCTGAGTTTATTTTTGTGACTTGCAGTTGGGTGTTTTGACAAGTTTGAAGCACCAGCTTCCCCTCCCCCTTAGAATGTGGCAGGAGCCAGGTGGCTCAGGGTTCTGGTAATGAGATACAGAGTCTTTTGGCTCCAGATCATCACTTTGAATCTGCACGGGTCAGACCTGGCTGGTGGGAAATGAGTGAGTGCTTCCAGTCCAGTTCCTTGTGGACAGATTGTTCACATCGCAAGTGACCATATGTCCTGATGGCATAGGGTGACCAGATAGCAAGTGTAAAAAACCGGGACGGGGATGAGGGGTAATAGGTGCCTATATAAGAAAAAGCCCCCAAAATCGGGACTGTCCCTATAAAATCGGGACATCTGGTCACCCTATGATGGCACTACCCTGTTAACAAAGTGGCCAGTTAATGTCTACACGCGGATAAAAGACCCACGGCTGGCCAGGGTCAGCTGGCGTGGGCTTGCGGGGCTAAAAATTGCTGTGTAGACTCTTGGGCTCGAGCCCGAATGTCTGAAACCAGGCCTCGCAAGCCCGAGTCAGCTGACCCAGACCAGCGGCAGGTTTTGTATCCCTCTGTAGATATACCCCTAGAGGCCAAGGAGCAAATGGGCTATGCACATTGAACTTCCATCTCCCCCCACATTACGGGTGGGGCATGTTAGTTGTTAACGATGCGGTGCCCATTCCATGGGCAGAGGACTTCCGCTGCAAGGCCGTCGATCTGGCATCTTTCACCAGCACCAAAACAAAATGAGACAGAGCTATAAACCTTAAGGGAAACGGAATCCTCCCACTGCTTGTTTCTCATACACCTGTTGTGTGTTGCCATAATCTACAGGGTGAGCTCTTTGGGACTGAGTGTCTTTGAACTGCCTGTGGGTCTGGCGCTTAGCACACTGGGACCCTGACCCTTGGTTGGCACCATCTGCTACTGCAATACATATTAATAATACTAGAGGCCATTTCATGAAAGGCGCTAGAGCTTGTGTGGTTGTGTCAGGGCTGTCTTGTCTGGCTATTGAAAGACAAGAACTCAGACGTGGACATCCCAAGCCTAGATGGACCTGAACCAAACCCTTAGATCCAAACACCCCCACCCCCCATCCCCTGACTGTGTGATAGTTCGGACCCACGTGTGAAACCTGCCACTCGCACCCACCTCTTGCATAAAATGTATTTAGACTGAACAGCATCAGTTCATCGTGATTACCCGGTTCTGTAGATATGAATAGATATAATTGTAGAATGCAGATACAATTGCAATTAGGTCTATTCAGTCTGATAACGATGCATTCAGGGATCCTGGATCTGTATATCATTCAATTGAGCTTCAATTGTTAAAACCAAATCTTGGTGTATGCTTTTACATTAAAGTCTTTGATCTACAGGAAATCTTAATAATGGCCTAAAACTCCAGCATAATCCGAAAGAGCCTGGCCTTTTTGATCAAAATATACCCCAAACATCTAATTCTGGGGGTGCTTTTAATGGGATAGGGAAAACCTCTCCCCAAGGCCTTTCCCTTTAGCCCTTCAGTATGGCGTGATGCGCAGCGGTTCTCTTTCCAGGAGCAATGGGAAGGAATGGTGTCTCAGTCATACATATAGTAAGAGACAGTCCTCAGTGGATGTCGTTTGGGGTTTAATTACCTTTATTAATATCATAGAATTATTTCAGGCTCATTAATAAAAGATTATACACACTACCAAACACTAGGCAAAATATGTTAAACATATAACCAGTCACTTCCTCAAAGAGTTTAAAATCTAAGGCCCTGATGCTGCAAACATTTATGCACATGCTTCACTTTAAGCCCAAGTGCTTGCAGAACTGGTCCTTAAGGCATGAGGAGCTACAATCCTGCAGGGTACAGAGTCCTGGGCAGGCAGAGTGGAGAGTGTACAGGGACTGGAGCTGGAAGGGAACATGGAATAGCTGGGTGCAGGGCCAGCTCCAAGTTTTTTGCCGCCCCAAGCAAAAAAATTTTCCCGCGTCCCCCCGGCCTCGCCCCAACTCCGCCCCTTCCCCGCCCCATTCCAACCCCTTCCCCAAATCCCCAGCCCCGCCTCCTCCCCTGGGCGCGCCGCATTTCCCCTCCTACCCCTCCCTCCCAGGCTGGGAGGGAGGGGGGAGAAGCAGAGCGGCGGCGCGCTCGGGGGAGGAGGCAGAGGTGAGCTGGGGGGGGGAAGCAGTTCCTCTGCCCCCCCAGGGTTACTTCCTGCGGCCCTCCCTGCACCCCCCACCGCCGCAGCTCACCTCCACTCAGGGCCGGCTCCCAGCGCCCGAAGGGAAAAAAAACAAAAAAAAAAGGAGCCGGAGTGCCGCCCCTTGGAGAGTGCCGCCCCAAGCACATGCTTGGAGGGCTGGTGCCTAGAGCCGGCCCTGGCTGGGTGTTTGAAAGGTTATTGAAGGGAGATATATAGGCATGGGGTGCTGTTACTCAGGAGGCTGGTCTAAGCATCTGGGGGAGTGTGAAAGGCGGTCCAAATATAGGAACAGGAAGAGTAGAGAGAAGGAAAGTTTGGACAAAGGAATGAACTGGGGGTGGGCCGCATCTAAGGACAGATCAGAGCTGAGAAGTAGGTAGGACTGGAGCTTGGGTGTGCACGCCCATCAATGAACGGGGCCAGATTCTGAGCTGTGGTTGTACAGCAGATGGTGCAGGTCAGAAGTGGGGCAAAGGTAGCTTTTGAACCCCATTCCTGGAGCCAGCCTCATGCCAGGCCAGGCCCAGCTCAAGCTAGAGCAGTCCCCGTGGTCAGCTAAGTCTTTGTATTTCTAGCTTCAATATTAGTTAGTTCAGCTGCAAATGTGCCTTATTCCTTAATGGAACGCCCTACGTACTTACTGCCTGTCCGATGGGATGGCCAATGGAATGAAGGAGGTATGTGGACCATCCATCCCCTTCCACTATCATGCTTACTGCTGCCAATTGCTCTGGCCAGCAACTGAACTGTGAAAATTAAGAGGCCTCATTCTCTTTGGCTATGCAAGAGGCTATCATATGTGTGCTTGCCATCTATTATTCAGGTGCTAGATGTTGCTGTGTGCTTTACAGAATTTCAGGCTGGGTGTGGTCCCTGGTAAACAAGAGGAGACACAGCTGGAACTTGAGCTGTGTGCAAGTCTGTTCCTGCATATGTAGTTGTAGTTGCTTTCTTTAATAAATGCATACGAAGACTGACTGTGAGTCTATAGACGACGACAGGAGTAAGACACCTTCCACCTTCCACCGCACAGCTGCTTAGGGCCTACCTGTGACCCAAGAATCTCTAATGCCAGCTGGCAAGGGGGTGCAGAGGGCTTACAGAAGTCTCATGAGTCTGGTGTGTACATTCTAGTTTACCAAAGAATGTCAAAGGAAAGCTGGTGGCATGCTGGTCATTGACATCACTGTGAAATGTATGTACAGATGCTATGTAAGGAGTTCTGCATATACACTGAAAATATGTTTTGAAAGTCTGTGTCAAGGTATTTGTCACCAGCAAAGGTGAAAAACAGGTTTTCCTCCAAGCAGGAGGTAAGAAACTGCATCTCTCTATAAGGATGTATATTGAGCATTGTAAGCTAGGACTATGGATGTCCATTTACATACAAAGACAAATGTTAATGAAGAGATGTGAAGGCATCAGGAAAGGAGCACACAGGAAAACACAGGGGGTTATCCCATCTCTGCATGAAGACAATGAATTTTGGGAGTATTTCCAGAAGGCCAAAAAAACCCACCTCGGTATCCTGCACCGAGGAAGTAAACTGCATGCTTGCATTCATAAAACCGGGGTCTCGGTCAACCTTATTTGAAAATGCTGCAGCAGACTTTGGGTGAGATGAACTTCTCTGGACAGCAGGTTAACCTGTTAGTTAAGTTTAGTCTCTAGAAAGCGTATTATGATTTTGTTTTATATGTAACCTTTTGTGTATCTTTACTACCTCAGTGCTGTGATGTTCACGAAAGTGCTGGTCCTGAGTTGAATCTTACTCTGGTTCTTTGGGAACAGCAGACCCGGTAATTCTGTGAGTAGCCAGCGTCAGGCACTGGATATCAAAGTGGAACACTTCAAAGGGACTCAGCGACTGGGCTGCACCTATTGTTCAACTGCAAGGCAAAGTGAGGGCTGGCCTAGCCCAGAGGAGGTTGCTTGGATGTCTCACAGGCTGGTGGTGTTAGGGAACTGACACCCAGCCAAGCACAAGCAAGACTCCCTCCCGCTGCAGGCAGGGGATAACATGGTGACTCACAATCCTGGGTACCCCAAGAATCAGTTGCACTACCTAGCACAGCAGAGGCTGCCCACTCAATATTCCTCTCCAAGAACAAGTGGGCACAGAGGGGGCAGGGCGGGTTGGGGTGTAGGCAATGCCATGATTCTGCTTGCACAATGTACCTGCCATCTGAGCTTCCTGGGTATTGGGGACAGAAGGGGTGTGTGTGGAATATATAAGACTGATGCAGCATACATCAGCCCAGTGGAAAAGGGGCACTCTCAGAGCACTTGGGCTTAAAGTGAAGCATGTGCATAAGTGTTTGCAGCATCAGGGCCTTAGATTTTAAACTCTTTGAGGCAGGACCTGGTTATATGTTTAACATATTTTGCCTAGTGTTTGGTAGTGTGTATAATCTTTTATTAATGAGCCTGAAATAATTATGTGATATTAATAAAGGTAATTAAACCCCAAACGACATCCAGTAAGGACTATCTCTTACTATATGTATGGTCAGCACCTCTCACAATGGGACCAAGTTTCGCTATATGTATGCATGCTGCTGTAATACCAATCATTAGACCTGTGCACACGGCTGGAGTGGGATTAGCATTGTCTGACTGGGTAAAGTTAGGGCTCCTCGGTTACCTTCCTAGGTTTGGGTGAAGCCTCAGTTTTCCGCTCTGTGAAATGGGGACAGTGTTAACTGACCTCAAAGGGGGTGTTGAGACTTATTTTGTCCAGGGTTACAAAGCCCTTCAGACCCATGGATTGAGACCCGCAGTGCAAAGGGCTATTCTGTTTGATTTCAGTGCCTGACCAGGTGCTTCTCAGGGTGTATCCAACCCCCATCCCCAACTCGTGCAGTACGGAAGCAGTGTCAGGCTCCGACTGTGCGAGATGGAATCTGCCCCTTCCTTTGAGCTGCAGCTATTACTAATCATCCCCAATTGCTAGAAATAGCCCCTTCTTCCTGCGAGAGGCCTACAGCCAGTGGAGGCAATGACCCCCCCGCCCCAAGACCTTGTGGATCAGGTGCGAAGTGCTGCTGGCAAGCCTGCTGCTACATTCCCTTTGCCTTTCTTACCTCTGCCCCCTTGTAACCTAACCTGTCCCCGCTGCCCCATTTCCCTCCCTTCCCTGCAGGTGTTCAGGCCTGGCGCTCTGTTGCGCAGGGAGCCCTTTGCTCTGACATTCCTGCTGCGTGCAGCTATTTTATTTATTTATTTTTGCCCATGAGGTAGCTCTCTTCCCCCCACCCCCACCCCCATTCCCGTCGAAAGCGTGAGGGGGGGAACGGCCCCTCCGCCAAGCACAGCCCATCCCCTGTCAGCCGTCTTCCCCGGAATAAAGAGCGGGCCCCTCCTCCTGCTTCATAACTTCTTCCAACTGTGCTGAGAGTTGCACTCCAGCCAATGTGGCCGGCACGTCTCCGGTGTGGAACTACAGGAGCTTGGGGATTACGCAGCCGAACCCTTGCAAATTCCTCGTGGGACAGAGGAATTTGAAGGCTTCTGATGATTGTATCATTCCTTTACCTGGAGGGAAATCCGAGATGTGAACGTTTCACCCGGGTAAGTTTTGCTAGTACCAGTGACTGCCTATGTCTAGCGCTCTCTCTGCGTGCAATATAAATCTCTCCATGCCGTCCGTTAGGTTGCTCTTCAAACCCTCGTGTTACAGTGCAATGAACCCTGTCGTGAAAAACTCTCACAGAAATGTAGCGAAGGATTGGACGAGATAAGTGGAAAGGGATGGGGGGGGGTTGCGGGGGAATCTGCAGCCTGTGGGGTCTGGCACATTAACTTTCTTCCCAAGTTGTCGGTTTGTGGCACGCACCATGCTGATGGAAGTGCTGGGGGGGAAAGCCTGTGGAAGCAGAGATGAGTTCTTTAGAGCCTGTGTCACATTAGGATGCCGGAGGCTGCGACGTGGAGCGCGTTAGCACTGATGTCGAATGGCAGTGTCTCTGGAGTATTGTCTAATAGAAATGATCTGTGCTGCAGGGCAGGGGCATGGTTTGTTTGTGCGGCCAGGGGGTCGCCCCGTCCCCTCCCCGACTTTTCACAGGCCTATATGCTCCATTACGTCTTCCACTTTTTGCCTCCCCCCTGCTTTGCAGGCTAAACTCTAATCGCGTACGAGATGATTGAATTTCTGGCTGACAGAGAATGTTCGATATGCTGTACAACCCCCTCCCCTCCAATTGATCCCAGACGCTGCCCCTGCTGCGTGTCGAGAGTGTGGAGCCTCAGTTTCACCCCTGTGGAGAATTGCGGCCCCACGGTGCACATGCTTTCTGGGATCCCTGGGGCAGCGGTGGGAGGTGGGGAGGATACAGAGGGTTGAATGTGCGCCCAGGACGACCTCCCCTCGCTAGAACTAGGAGCTGGGTTTACTAGGCGTTCGTTCCGTTTCCAAACACGCCCAAGGTGCTGGTAAAATAACAGGTGTTGAAACCAAATCCTGGATCAAAGTCACAATAGCCACAGAGCAGCCCATAAGGCCACTGTTATCCTGATAGTCTCGTAGCGAACTAAATATTCCACCCGGCTCTAGGTGTGTGAGAGGAAATAGTATTAGGGGCTGACGTGATGCCACATGGCTTCATTCTGGCCAGGCCACGCAGCCCCTGCAATACACACGGTCATTGCACTCCTTGGGCTGAATTCTGCGCTGCCACTCGGGTGTCCGTCCGGAGTAACTGCACTGGCTTCAGGGGAGTTACTCTAGATCTGCCAAGGTGCAAGTGACAGGAGCCTCCTAGGACTTGTGACGTTCAGGGCTCCCAGCCACAGCCTGACCTCCAACTACTGGCATAATGAAGGGCTGGATTGCAAGCCACCTCCCCTCCGGCTCTGGCCACCAGAAGGGAAAGTTGGACCATGAGCTGAATTAAAGCTCGCCCATAATTGTGAGTCTGGGAATAGAGCTGGAGCAAAACGGTGGTTGAGTGTTGCCTGGGGCATCTGGTTCAGTAAAGTAACAAATCCATGCTCATCTGAAACGTCGTTTGTTCCTATGCTTTAGGCTTCGGTCACTTGGAGTTGCCCAGCAGCAGTGGGGGAAAAGAACCCAGATTCTCCTGCCTCAACAGCACAGGCTGCTACCCCTTCCACTGAAAGAGAATCTCCAGTTGCTGTTAGCAGTATAGAGCTTATGAGCCACAGTTGAGCAGTTTTGATTCCATCCAGCAGAGGGCAGTGGCGACACATGAGCCAGATCATTGTGACCGAATTAGAAAATGGGGAAGTCCACCCTTTCCCACCTAGCCATTGGAAATACTTCACCTGGGAGAATACAGTACAATTAGCATAGTAGGCTGCTATTTGTTCTAGGAGCAACACCACTGTAATATGCTGTTGTGCTGATGCTATGGAAATACCAGAAGGGTGTAAACTCCAAGGAGGGAGAGAGCTGTAGTGTGGCACAAAGGATTAAAGGGATGTCAGGAAAATCCTCCGAGCAGTGAGGCTGTGGAATAGTCTCCCGCGGGAAGTGGTGGGAGAACCTTAAAAACGAATCTGAGCAATGCACTAGTACACTTCCTGCAGGGAACAACCCTGCCCAAGACGGGGATAGAGTAGATTGATGCCCAGCTGTAGCTACTAGTTTATGGAGACTTGCCCGTCTTTGCTGTTCCATATCCCCTCCTCCTCAATCTACCTCTTGTGTCTTGTCCTCATCTTAGATTCTGAGCTCTGTGGGGGAGGAGGACTGTTTGTTGTACTGGGTTGTACAGCACCTAACACGAGGGGACCTTGATCTCCTGCAGAATGGAGGCTTCAGGGTGCTGCTTCCCCTCCTCTGATTTCTATGTCAGGACAGTGCTCGGTGTTTCAGTGCAAAGCTGACACCAGCCCTGCCTTTCCCAGAATTGTTGTTGTTAAGTTTTGGATCTAGTACAGTGGTTCTCAACCAGGGGTCCAGGGGCCCTTGGGGGGGCCACAAGCAGGTTTTGGGGGGGCTGCCAAGCAGGGCCAGCAATAGATTTGCTGGGGTGGCAGAAAGCTGAAGCCCCACCGCATAGGGCTGAAGCCCGGGGCCCTGAACCCCACCACCCGGGCTGAAGCTGAAGCCTGAGCAACTTAGCTTTACGGGGCCCCCTGTGGCGTGGGTCTCCGGGCATTGTCCTGATTGCTACCCCTTAACGCCGGCCCTGGCTTTTATATGCAGAAAACCAGTTATTGTGGCACAGCTGGGCCATGGCGTTTTTATAGCATGTTGGGGGGGCCTAAGAAAACGGTGGCGAACCCCTGACCTAGTTTGTTCTGCCTGCAGTTTCATAGATTCCAAGGCCAGAAGGGACCACTGTGATCATCTGGTCAGACCTCCTGTGTAACGCAGGCCAGAGAACTCCCCCACAATCATTCCTACAGCAGATGTTTTGGAAAATCATCCCACCTTGATTTAAAAATGGTCAGCGATGGAGAATCCAGCACAACCCTTGATAAATTGTTCCAATGGTTAATTACTCTCATCGTTAAAATATTCTACCTTATTTCCAGTCCGAATTGGTCTAGCTTCAGCTTCCAGCCCTTGGATTGTGTTAGACCTTTCTCTGCTAGATTGACAAGCCCATTATTAAATATTTGTTCCTTATCTCGGTATTTATAGACTGTAATCAAGTCACCCCTTAGCCTTCTTTGTTAAGCTAAATAGACCAAGTTCTTTGAGTCTATCACTCTAAGGCAGGTCTAATCCTTTAATCGTTCTTGTGGCTCTTCTCTGAACCTTCTCCAATTTATCAACGCTCCTCTTGAACTGTGGGCACCAGACCTGGACACAGTAGTCCAGCAGTGGTCACACCAGTTGTGTCTGTGCTGCTGAGGCCTGCCACTTTATTGCCCCTTTTCTCTAGCAAAATCATGTTCCGATTCACTATCTGCTGAAAAGGTAGAAGAACGGTGGGTGACGTCTCTCCATGGTTTGGGACCGAGCTGCACGGCGCTCGTTTAGTCTGATTTGTACGTCTCGCAAACCGCGAGGGAATGAGCCTGTGAGGGAGGAGTGCGGATACTGGGCTGTCGGGGGTAAAACTTCATCTTTTACACTGTGGGAACGGCTGCCAATCTGTTGTAGAATGAGAGAGCCACGCTGGGAAACATCTGGCCAATGGCATTGTTGGAAGCCAGTGATTAACATGTGAGATGGGTGAATCGAGGGGGCCCATATTTGTACATCGAAAACAACCCTACGCATCAAGGGTCAGTTGCTGCTGGGTGGGTGCATGGGGAGAGGGTGCACTGTGGAGGAGACAGACTACTGCACACTAAAGGAGAGTGACTCTTTGTTCCCCCTTTGGAGGCTGCCCCACCTCAGGGGATACGAGTCTACCACAATTGCCAGTGAATGGACTTACTCCTTTAGTGTGAGGGGTAGAGACTCATGCTTAGGTCCTGGGTTCAAACCTCACTGTTGACCTGAGCAGGGCCCAGGTTCACTTATGCTGAAGGTCCTGGTGTCAAACCCGTCTGACGGCCCAACTGCAGATGGTTCTGCTGGAACTCCCTCAGGGCCAGGAGAGGGCTGGCTAGCATGCCCTGAGGCACTTCTCACCCCAGAGGGGGCATGGCTGGAAGAGAGGAGTCCAGGGCCCCATCCCTCTTCTGCACCGGCTAGTATCTGGGGCAACCACTCTGCCTGCAAAAGGGTGCCCCAGTGATCCCCACAGCCCCCCCGTGCTCTCTGCAAGTAGATAGTGCTCTCCGCAAGGAGGGGCGGCTAGCAGGGTGGATCTCACGTGAGTCATGAGATGCCTCCCCAGCACCCAGCTGGAATGTCATTTCTCCAGCAGGGCTGCTGGGGTTCCTCTGCCGTGCCTCCACTATGCCGGAAGCTGCTGTGGCAGGCAGCCCTCGGATCTCCCCTCAGACGGGCAGCTGGTGAGACATGGAGGAGCCAGCAGCAGCAGATGGACCAGAAGCAAGACAAAGTGGGGAGAAAGCATTGGCCCCCATCAGCACCAAACACATCCCACCGCAACCCGACGGCCTCCGACCCCCCTCTGGATAGCCAGCTGTTCCAGAGACTCTTCCCCACTCAGCTCGCTACCGTACCCACCCAGCCCTTCCCACAACCCAGGCTATAGGTAGAGTCCTTGGAAGGTGTACGTGTTGGGGTCCTTCCCAGGATCTCTACTTGGGGGAGTGCCAGGGATGGAGGCAATGGGCTCCTGTTTCCGAGGAACCAACGACTTCCTCTCATCTTTCACCCACCGAGCCGCCCACAGCTTGGCCCCTGGGCGGGGGAGCAGACAGGTTCAGAGGCTTGCCATGGAGGGAATGGGAGCTGAGGTTAGTTAGAATGCAAGAACCTCTTGCTCTCACTCCCGTGCCATGTCTACTAGGCCTCGCTGCTGCTCATGCTCCTCTTGGCCAGAGGATGGGCAGGCAGCTGGCTGGGAAGCAACTTGTCGCAGAGGAAGGATGGTCCAATGGTTAAAGCACTAGCCTAGGACTTGGGAAACCTGGCTTCAAGTCCCTGCCCTGCCACAGACTTGCCGTGTGACCCTGGGCAAGTCACTTTCTCTATCTCTGGTCTCCATCTGTGCAGTGGGGATAATGGCACGGTCCCTACCTCGAAGGGGGGGTTACGAGCATAAACGCATTAAAGAGTGTGAGATGCTCAGGCACTACAGTAATAAAGGCTGTAGTGGTGCCTAAAATAGATCAATATATGCTATTCACTATCATCTCGCTGGTACCATCTCCCCTGTCTGTCCGTTGTATTCACCTAGGCGCATGTCATCTGTTTAGCCTGTACACTGCTGGGGGTAAGAGCCATCTTTTTGTACAGCTCCTAGCACCTACGGGCCCACAGTTGTGACTGGAACTCCTGGGTGCTACCATATAAAGATAATAATAAGAACGTAGCATAAGAATGGCCATACTGGGTCAGATCAATGGTTCATCTGGCCCAGTATCCTGTCTTCCGACAGTGGCCAGTACCAGAGCTTCAGGGGTAGTGTTCAGAACAGGGCAGTTTTGGAGTGATCCACGTATCTTCCCCTCCTGGCAGTCAGAGGTTTAGGGTTGCCCCGAGCCTGGGGTTGCATCCTGATCATCCTGGCTAATAGCCATTGATGGACCTGTCCTCCATGAACTTATCTAATTCTTTTTTGAACCCAGTCATACTTTTGGCCTTTGCAACATCCGCTGGCAATGAGTTCCACAGATTAGTTGTGGGTTGTGTGAAAAAGTACTTCCTCTTATTTGAATTAAACCTGCTGCCTATTAATTTCATTAGGTAACACCTGTTTTTTCTGTTGTGGGAAAGGTAAATAACACTTTTTTGTCCACACCATTCATGATTTTATAGATGTCTATCGTATCTCCCCTTCGCTGTCAGCTTTTCTAACCTTAACAGCCCTAATCTCTTTGTCTTTCCTCCCACAGAGGCGATTTCAAACCCTTGATCATCTTTGTTGCCCTTCTCTGAACCTTTTCCAGTTTCACTATATCCTTTTTGAGAGGGGAAACCAGAACTGGACACAGTATTCAGGGTGACAGGTTTCAGAGTAGCAGCCGTGTTAGTCTGTATCCGCAAAAAGAACAGGAGTACTTGTGGCACCTTAGAGACTAACAAATAGCTCATCTTAATTAATTAGCCTCTTAGAGTTGGTATGGCAACTTCCACCTTTTCATGTTCTCTGTATGTATATATATCATCTTCATATATGTTCCATTCTATGCATCTGATGAAGTGGGCTGTAGCCCACGAAAGCTTATGCTCAAATAAATTTGTTAGTCTCTAAGGTGCCACACGTACTCCTGTTCTTTTTGTATTCATGGTGTGCACCATAGATTTATACAGTGGCATCATGATTTTCTGTCTTATTTTCTATCCCTTTCCCAATAGTTCCTAACTATTTTTGACTGCACACTGAGCTGAAATTTTCAGAGAACTATCTATGGTGACTCTCAGATCCCTTTCTTGAGTGGGAACCGCTAATTTAGACCTCATCATTTTATATATATAGTTGGGTTTATGTTTTCCAATGTGCAGTACTTTGCACTTATCCATGTTGAGTTTCATCTGCCATGGTGTTGCCCAGTCACCCAGTTTTGTGACACCCCCCTGTGGCTCTTTGTAATCAGCTTTGGATGTAACTATCTCGAATAATTTTGTATCCTCTGTAAACTTTACTACTCCACTGTTCGCTGCCTTTTCCAGATCATTAATGAATATGTTGAACAGCACAGGTCTCAGTACAGTGATACAGCTATTTACCCCTTTCCAGGTGGAAAACTGACCATTTATTCCTACCCTGTGTTTCCTGTCTTTTAACCTTTTGATCAAAACCTAATGACTAGATGACTGTGTGGGACCAATTCTCCACTGACTTGTACCTTGCTTAGCCATTTGCATTAGTGCTAAGTGGGTGTAAAACATTGCCAACCCAGAGTGGGAGCATTTTATGCCCAGTTTGCCCTGGTATAAAAGGTGACACAAGGTATTGGCAGAACGGGTCCATCATGTTTAAACGGGGATGAGAACGGATTATTTTTTATATATGTTTATGCATCGCTGGGCAGCCCAAAAAGCGCCAGCGCTGTGCATGAGCGCTAAGAAATGAAATTGACAATGAGCAAAATCCAAGCAGCAAGTGAACAAAGAGCATCGAAGTGGGGAAGTGCATCAGCTCTCGAAAAGACCCTTTCTGGTTAAAAATAAATGTGACTTTTGTGTTGTTTGACCTTTAAGTAGGAAAGAAAAGCAGATGTACAGCTCAGCGAGGTGAGGATTAGTTCTATCGCAGCCACGCCAAGAGACCACAGCTGAGGATCAGGGCCCCGTTATACCTGCTCAAACACAGCAGCAAGACACTTGGAGCATCACCATTTCCAATCTTCCTTGAAAAGCTGTGGGCCTGATTCTCATCTTACCCCGGCATCAATACTCAAGTCACTGAAAGTGTGTCACCATAAGTGAGATCAGAACTGGGCCCCATAACTGGACCTATTCATGGGATTTAAACAATAGGCGCCTTCTTTTCTTAGGGCCAGTTCCAATCCCCTTAAACGTGCAGAGCAGGACTTTTCTTTGTGAGTGACTCTATGGAAAGCGCTCAACATGAATAGGGGCAGCAGAATCTGGCTTTTAGCTACGTTGTCAATCAGTTGACCACTTAACTTTCTACTCTCTCTCTCTCTCTCTTTTTCCTATATCTTGATCTCCTTGTCTCTAATATCTGTCTACCTCTGATTCTGTAGATACACAGCTCTGCAAGGGAGACCTTTCACCTCTGTTCCAGATAAACAAATACATAGGGCTTCTGATTTTAGGTTAACCAATAAACACTGATAAAATACCCCCCCCATCAATGTTTATCCAACAAACACCAGTATCTAAGGGCTTGTCTACATGGAGCAGTACTGTGGATTATGGGGGGTATGATTTCTAAAGCATACTAATGTGTTGAACATTAATTGATGGATGCAGACCCTGCTGGTGTGCACTAAAGGTTCCCTAGTGTGCTCTAATATTGTGCCATTACACGAACATTACAAAGAGATTACTGAGGTTATTCATTCCAGTAGATACAAAGAGCCCCGTAATCCCCTGATTTCTGGACACCTACATAATGCTCAAATAGCTAAAAATAAACCTGGAAAAATTAAATTAATACCCCCCGCCCAAAAAACAAAACAAAACAGAAGCCTTACCAGCATAGTGTTGCAGATGCCCCATGACAGTGATAGGATAAAGTAGTGGGAGACTTCAGAGTCCTATTATATTTGTGAAGCACACCCCCTAAGCCAGAGGAGTGGGTGGTGTAGAGCTGGTTCAAGATTCCCCCATGCTGGATTACAATATGCAGCTTTTCTCCTGATACTGGAGCTCCTAGCTGAGTGTTAAAATGGAGAGGGTGGTCAGGGTTAAGAGACCAGCATTAATGTTGGTACTGGGACCTGAACTGCTCCTGGAGATTCTGATGTTAAATGAGTAGGTATGGATAGCTGCCCCTCTGCAGGGCGGTAGCTGATACTGAGTTCTTGCAAGTCAGTTTCCTGTTGGAGGAGAAATCAGTGACAAGGAGTCAGGGTATTTTCTTAGTGCAATTTGTTTGTTTCCATTGTATACATCAGTCCTTGAACAGAGGTAGTCACAAACGGCATATGCAGAAAAACCCCTCATTTGGAAATCTCAGCTCCAAAATCAGTGCTTTGTTCCCAGGAAGCAACTTTGTTCCCAAAATCAACACTAGTTAGAGAGATTAAGGCAGATAGCAAACTTTCTTGCTGCTTGCAACAGCTCCCCAAAAAGTGTAATGCAACACTAACCACAATGCAGCATTTCTTCAAAGACTGTACATGGCTCCCAGGCTAAGAAAAAGAACTTGTAAGACTATGTGTAACAGCACCATCCTGCCATTCACAATGAAGTTTTTAGTTCGGGAATTTCTTTAAGTTTTTTAAAGAGCATATTCTTAATTGCATTTGTGTGTGGAAACTTGATGCATGTGGAGTCACTACAAGCTGGAGCAGAGACAGCAGAGGCTGTATCCTCCTGTGGTGTTTCTAAGTACAGGATTCCTACTCCTGCCTCGTCAACTCTTCTAAGCTATGCACGATTTCATCCTCTCTTCTTTCTCTCCACTCCTGCGGCCTTTATAAAACGGCACAGGACTCTTCCCGAATGTTATAACCTTCATGGAGAGTTGTGTAGCACTCAGAAATGTGCAGATTCCCCCCCCCCCCCCCCTTTGTGAATAACTTTATAACCCAACGTGGTTCAATGTATCCCTGTGTGCTAGTGTTTCTTGAGGCCCAATGAATGAAAACAAACGTGGGGTTAACTAGATACAATCAATCAGAGCAACCGTTGCAATGGCAAAAAAGGGAGATGATGGGAACATGCTGGCAAAGTATGTGGCACTTTGCCCTTTAGTGCTGGTCCATTAGAGGAGAACAGCCCACTACTGCTGCCAGCTCATGGGGTTATTCATTTAGCTCTGGCAGCGGACGTCTGGGGCTTCATAATATTCATTGAAGGGGCTGAGAGAAAAAGGAATCTCCCACGGCTGGAGCAAAAAGGCAGAGCAGGCTGTTGCATCTGCTGAATATTAGAGCTGGCTTTGCCCAATAGCAGGGTCCCCCCCCATGTGTCGGTTCTTGGACGTCACCTGTTGGGAAACTTCCTTGTCCATAAGCTTTGGAACGGCCAAAGGTGCGGAAATGGGACCCACGCTTTTGTCTCAGCTGGTAGAGCCTTGCTGAGCTTGTCTCTCTCAGGAGCCACTACTCACTTGCAGCTGGGCTAAGAGGAGCGGAGTAACAGTGGGCTACTCGGAAGGCGATCTCTTGCTAAGAGCAGCCGTGATGGAGTGGAATCCACTGGGCTGGGGAAAGCGCCCTGTGGCCCCCTCCCCGAACGGTGAATCCTATAAATCCCCCGTTAGTGAGCAGCTGACACATTCTCATGGGGCTCATTGAAATGCTAATGCAGCTGCTTTTCCCATGTTTTCTGACATCCCTGGGGAGACAATGGCTGTGGGGTCTCACCCTCAAGTTCACGGGACAGGGAGGCTGCCAGCCCTCCTGGGTCACTGCCTCCGAACAATGCAGGCACCTTCAGCTGGGTGCCGGAGCAGAAAATAGGCCTCCTCATTCAGTGCTTACTTCATCTTCCTTTATTGACCGGCCTCCTCCCGTCTAAACAGTACCAGGCAGCGCAGGCCCTTTAAATCAGGAAATCAATGGCATTTAAAACCCCGTTTAAATGGGCTCCGCTCCGGAATGTGTCTCTCGGTGGATATTACGCTCCTGAGAGCTGCCGTGGTGGTGGGGGGGAGGCACTGGATTTGCATGTCTGGAGAGTGGGGGCCAAATCCTCCGCTGGAGCAAATTGGTGAAGCTGTTGAACTCGACGGAGCGACGCGCCAAGTGCACAAAACAGGTCATCATGGAAAGCAGCCGTGCAGGCTTCCTCCACCGAGACGCCTCAAAGTCCGGTTACAGAGAGAGCACCCCGACGGGCAGTCGATTGGCCTGTTTAACTAGCTGCCTCCTTGCTGAAAGGTAGCAGCGGCTGCGGTGGTGGCTTCTGTGACGTGGGCGTCTGTGCAACTGACCATGGAGCTGGGAACCATCAGCTGCTCCCACTCAGCCCGAGTGGATATTGCACGAGAGCCCTCCAGCTGGTCTCTAAGTGTCCGTCAGTCTTTCTTGTGTGTCCTCCTTCCCTCTGTGACTTTCGGTTTGAGAAACGGTGGACCCGGGAAGCTGTAGCCCAGGGGTTCTCAAACTGGGGGACCCCTCAGGGGGTCATGAGGTTATTACATGGGGGGGTCACAAGCTGTCAACCTCCCCCCCAAATCCCGGTTTGCCTCCAGCATTTATAATGGTGTTAAATATATAAACAAGTGTTTTTAATTTAGCAGGGGGGTCGCACTCAGAGGCTTGCTATGAGAAAGGGGTCACCAGTACAAAAGTTTGAGAGCCACTGCTGGAGCCCCATAGATGCGCTTTGTTCTGCGCTTGGAGTCTCGTTGGCCAGGAGGACCAGTCAGCACCACTTCCCAAACTTAGGTGAGAATCCCAGCTGAGAGGGGCCATTGGACGGCGGTTGGATGGTAACAATTTGGTCTTAGGCAAAATGTCAATTATTTCCTCCTGTGACCATAGCTGGGTTAATTTGCCCCATGTGGGAATCTGTTTTTTCCCCCCCAGTGACATGATCGATCTGTTCTGCTACAAAAACCTATAACACGCTGCTGGGGAAGAGGATGCCCCTGCCTTTTTCCCCCCCAGGCAATGGTGGAAGGATGGTTCAGTGGTTGGGGCACTAGTCTGGGACTCAAGAGATCTGTTTTTAAGCCTCTGCCTTGCCACAGACTCCCTATGTGACCTTGGGCCAGAAACTTTGTCTCCCTGTGCCTCAGTTTCCTCATCTGTAAAATGAGCATAATAGCATTTCCCTACCTCACAGAAGTGTTATGCGGCTCAGTTCACGTGCTCTGACGCTATGGTGCTGATGGGGGGCCATATAAGTTCTATAAATAGACTATGGGATCTACCACAATGAATCTGCTTAAGTGACTTGCAGGATGGAGGGCCTCTTAGTGCATCATTCTGGTCCTTTTCAATTTTCCTTTACTTGGTGCGGATGCTATGGATTTACTTGTCCCCTCCGTAACTGAGATTCTCTAGGAAGCTGGGGTGAGCCTCCTGTCTCATCCTCGGATCAGAGATGGTTGCTGAGATGTGGCCTGCAGCTAGGGTGACCAGATGTCCCGATTTTATAGGGACAGTCCCGATTTTGGGGTCTTTTTCTTATATAGGCTTCTATTACCCCCCATCCCCATCCCGATTTTTCACACTTGCTGTCTGGTCACCCTACCTGCAGCCCTCTGGTGCATGAGAACATCCTTCCAATAAAATGTGCTGTCTGCCCGAGTGGAAGTGTGATCCCAAATCTGCCCTCGGGGCACCACATGCATCATCTTCCCCTTTCCTGCATTCCGCAGACCTGGGAAACCTTCCATCAGCTCCGAGGCTGGGGGAGGGTGTTCAGAGACCTTTACTCCCCCAGCCCCTGCTTTCCACTTCCAGCTTGGGCCTTTCCCGTGCAAGAGCTCAGCTGCAAATACTACGCTTGATTCGCATTAGCCCCTGCCTTATACTAGCAAGATTGCTGCTTATTTTGGGCCTGAGCCTGCAGAGGTTTCCTAATCTGAGTAATCCTTATTCATGCAGTGTTGTTGTAGGCATGTTGGTCCCAGGATATTAAAGAGACAAGGTGGGTGAGGTCCAGGCATTGGGCCTAATTCTCCACTGCCTTGCGCTTATATCATTTGCACCTGTCCAAAGGGTATAAGATGCCACCACTCTGTTTTGGCAGCGTTTCCACACCCACATTGCAGAGGCGTGAATTGACTACACAAGGAAGGTGTAAAGCAGCAGCATACCAGACTTGCTCAGCCAAGCGAGGGCCCCAGGATGGCTCATTTCAGGTTCACTAGCCCCACATTGCTCACAAGTGCAGGGCTGTGCCCACTGATTTGTTATTATGAGAGCTAGACCACAGGGTGTCAGCTTGTATGTGGTGTGCCCTGCCTTTGATCTTGGCTGTCCTGGAGAATTTAATTGTCTGTTGCTGGAATATGACATTTAATGCTGTTCACAGAATGCTTGAGGATTTGAACTTGGGTGACAAACCCAATGCATATGAATCACATTTCCCCCTCTCTGCTATAGTCTATTTATTGCAGGTGGAGCTGTGACTTGCCAATGCTGGGTGTTCTGGCATGTTGTACTAACACTCTTGTAAAATATGTGCCATGGCCCCCTTCTAGTGACTAGTCTATTGAGAGGATAACAGCCTACAACTGCTGCCAGTTAATGGAGTTACTGCTTTAATTCTTGGGGTGCATTCAGATGCTGCTGCTGACCTGTGGTCATGATATTATTTCTTAACAAGTATGAACAATTTAATATATTGGTGGAAGGGCCAATCCTGCAGATAACACAGCAGAGAGAAGCCAGAGTCCGTTCAGACGGAGTTAGTTTTTAGTTCATCAATAACTGTTTTTGGGTAGCTTTAATTATAGCCCTAGATGTGCCCAGTAGGTCCTGGGAGGAGCTGCTCAATGGATTTCACAGAGGTTTGCAACAGCCTGGGGATTTCTCAAGAATTTGCTCTGGTGAGGAAGGTGATCTCTGACCTCTTCCAGAATCGTTGCTGGCATGTCAGAGGTTAATCCCCCTCCTAACCTCGTAGAGCTTGGTATCAGGATCTTTGGGCCAGACTGGTGGTTGGTGTAAACCAGCAGAACTTCGCTGAAGTAAGTGGAGCTATGCTGGCTTATGCCAGTTTAGGACCTGGCCCTTTGAATTCTGAGCTGCTGCTGTTTCTCACTTGCAGTTTAACCACACTGGCTGCTCATGGGCTATCAATTGATCCCAGGCACAGTTTACAGACTGTGACAATGAATACGGTAATATTTATTTACAAACACCATTTCAATATCCTATTTGCAACACAGAGAAAAATCAGTTACAATAAAAAATACATTTAAAACAGCCCTGTAAACTTCTGACCCTGCAATCTTGTTCCTATCATGCAAGAAAAACACATGCTTGACTCTAACCTAGGCCCCCTTCAACCCAACTAACCAGATATATCTCAAGGTTTTGGGATGATTTTAACAAGAACCTTGTCGAAAAGTATGCCTGCCTCTGGGGGAGAAAAATTCTTAGCCTACATTTTCACATAAACATTTCAAAGTGAAATGGAAGAGCTGGAACATTCCTTCCAGTGAATTATGAACATGTGTGATTGGAAAAGCAGCAAACTCTTAAATACAAACTCACACCCTGATCCTGTAAACACACCTGGCGGTGCAATGATATATTTATTTGCTATATATTATTCAGCCCCCAGATGTCTCCCAGTGCTGTACGGAGTTCCAGTCAGGGGATGATCATTTTTTGTTTACCAGGAACAAAGCTGAGGCTTAAGTTGTGTGGAAGTCTGTTTAGTTGTCTGAAATAGTTATTTCCTATAATAAATGCTTCTTGCTTAAGAAAGACTGTGATTCCATTTGCCATGGTGCTGAGTAACTTGATACATGTGTGAACAGTTGCAAACATGGGGCCTTAACGTTTCTGAAAATAGGAAATAAGAAACACAAACGCCTATAAACAGACAATAAAAAAGAATCCGATGTCAGTAGATTAGGGTGTGGTCAGTTTCAGACCTTGCTCCATTGAATCTTGTACTTTATGGACAAACCTGGCAGATCTTTCTTTCTTATCCCTAAAATTGTTCCCCATAAAAAGAAAGAGACTTCCTAAAAATGCACACAATGGAGGAATGTTGATGAGTGCCGCTCAGTTTTGGGGGAAACCATAAATATAAAGGACCTGATTCTCCTTTCTCTGACACTGGAATTACAAAATGGCACTTCCCTTGACTTCAGTGGAGTTATAATGCCCTAAAACTGGTATAACAGACCAGAAACTCAGACCCATATACTTTATGGGGCTTGCAATTGATTTGTTTAAGGGACTGTAAAAAAAAAATTGCCCCAATATGTTGTTTAAGCAGGGCAATAAAAGATCAAGGAAATTGCTCAGATTCCATCTAAAACTCTGAAGTTTATGGAGGTCAATTCTGTTCCCCAATTGGCTTTCTTTAAAGCTTTTTGTAGCAGCTAACTGTCCTGCAGTGCACTCTTTGAAATGGTGGCTGGTGGGAGCCTCCATCTTCAGACTGATGCTGTAGAGTTTGCTTTTCTGCTGTCCCATCATTTATTATTATTTAATATTTATACTGCAGGAGCATCGAGGGGCCTCAATCATTGTACCAAGCGCTGGGCAAGTGAATAGAAGGAGGCAGTCCCTCGTCTCTGCCCCAAATTGCTTATTGTCTAAAAGACAACTGATAGGTAGATGGGACAAGCAGGCCAGGTGGGAGAGAAAGACGATCAAAAGTAATAGGATGTGTGTCGTTCTCAACCAATCAGGCGCTTTAATCTCTCGCCATTAGCAACTGGCAGTTTCCCACATGCGTTATGTTAAATCTGACCTGTGCTAAGTGATGGCATCTCCAGTCCTATAGGGACGTGGGCCCAAGTCCTCAAAGGTATTTAGGCACCTCATCCCCACTGCCATCAATGCGCCTAAATATCTTGGTTTCGGTGGGAATCGTGACACGATATGGATTTGTTCCCCAGCAACGTGGTGCCCCATAGATCAGAGTGAGGCTTGGGGGCACATCCCTATGCAGAAGATGGCTTTTGGGGTCAGGCTGAAACCTGTTTGATCCATTCCCTCTGCAGCTTTACTGGTGACTATTTCCTGGAATTTGGAGGAAGCCGAAGAGCTCCCCATCCTTGTATTAGTGCCCCCCTCAGGATCTGGGAATTTCATACGCAGCTGGAACCTAACCTCCTTGCAGATTTTGATGGTAGCAGTACGGGTGGATGAGCAAAGACCCAACCCAGTTCTTAAGCCAAAGCAAACTTTTTTTGTTGAAATGTGAAAAAGTTCAGTTAAGCTTTGGTGTTTGAATTCTGGATACAGGGCCTGATCTGGGCTATTAAACTTGGCTCCATATCTATGAAGTAGTAGCAAGGAAAGCACGGCTTTTTTCCAATCTGTAGGCTGCCGCTGGTAGGTTATTCAGGGTTATGCGCTCCTTCTTCTGAAGCACCTTGTACTGTCATTAGGATACCAGATTTTATGGACCACTAGACTGATCTAGGATGGCATTTGCTATGTTCCAGGGTTGAATTAAACCTCCAATCTATAAGCAGCACGAAGAGCTTAACTGAACTGCCCGGTTTCATTGTGAGTGTCTGCATTCACTCTGCTGGATTCAAATCAGCCCAAATCTTAGAACAAAACCACATGAATTGAGCCCGACTCAAATGTCCGTCCAGACCAGGGGTTGGCAACGTTCGGCACGCGGCTCGCCAGGTTAAGCACCCTGGCGGGCCGGGCCAGTTTTATTTACCTGCTGATGCGGCAGGTTTGGCCGATCGGGCCAATGGGGGCGGCGAGAAGCGGTGCGGGTGAGCGATGTGCTGGCTGCGGCTTCTCGCCGCCCCGATTGGCCCGGGACGGCGAACCGCGGCCAGTGGGGGCCGCGATTGGCCGAACCTGCCGCGTCAGCAGGTAAATAAAACTGGCCCGGCCCGCCAGGGTGCTGACCCTAGCGAGTCGCGTGCCGAATGTTGCCGACCCCTGGTCCAGACCCACAGGAACTGAAACCAACAAGTTTGGCTCTGCTCTAGTTATTGCATCATAGACAAATTCATGGCAGACTGTAACTGTAGCCATGTCTACACTGCAGAGTCTAGGTCAGTATAGCTATGCCGGCATGGCCCCCTAGTGTAGACGCTGCATATGCCACCAAAAGGAGTTCTTCTGCCGACATAACACCACCACCTCCCTGAATGATGTTAGCCACGTTGACAGAAGAGTGCTTCTGTCAGCTAAGTCGCGTTTACAGTGGGGGTTCTGCCGGCCTAGCTAACACTTCTAGCCAACAACCTGCCATGCTGGCACAACTTTATCGTGCAGACCAGGTGTGACAAATCATTCCTTAGTCGCTACCATATGGGCTGCCTCATCTTTCTGCTTCAGGGGCTTCACCACTATAAAGAAACCTTACGGTCTGCCTTTATTTTTGCTTGCTGACTTCATTTGATGCCTCATGCTGCTTATTCAGTCCATTTTCCTCTTCTCCTTCCAGGCTGATTCCTGCTGTACAAAGCATAGATCCCGAAATGCTGTCCTGAGATACAGATCCTGTTTGGAGTGGCAGAGAAGGGGTTAACACCCCCTCACCAGTCCAGAGGCTAACACAGGTGCATTTTCTCATGGCAGAGCTTACCAGGGAGCTGGGGAGGAAGGGAATGGGGCTGAGCTTGTCAGCTAAAGGGAGCTTGCTGTGGCCTGAAGGACTGCAAGGAGAGCAGATATTGAACGCTGGGGCTGAGACCTACCTTGTCTCTGAGAAGCCAGCATTTGCCGTAGCACAAGGACCTCACGATCCACTCAGGCCAGCGTCCCACCTCTGTGTGTGTCTTCAGAGAAAGGGGGGGAGGGGAAAGTCCATAATCCACCCGGCCCACTGTGCAGTCGTAAAGCCACTTACACTTTCTTTTAGCCAAGCTTGGCCACAAGAGACCCTTTCCCCTTCATTTATATGAATGCAGAGCTTGCAGACCGGCTCGTTTTTCTGCCTGGCTTCTGCACCCGTGAGCTGTTGCGCACACGTTGCTTTTTAAACCACTTTGTCAACTTGTTCAGTGCGGTTAAAGGGGATGCGGTCTGGTAAAATTTCATAGACATTTAACTTGGACATTGGGAAAAAGTTCCTAACTGTCAGGGTGGTTAAACACTGGAATAAATTGCCTAGGGAGGTTGTGGAATCTCCATCTCTGGAGATATTTAAGAGTAGGTTAGATAAATGTCTATCAGGGATGGTCTAGACAGTATTGGGTCCTGCCATGAGGGCAGGGGACTGGACTCGATGACCTCTCGAGGTCCCTTCCAGTCCTAGAATCTATGAATCTATGAAACTGAATCCATTTCTGCCCAGGGATGTGTGGAGTATGTGGGGTGTGGATCCGGAGCTGGCTTGGCCCCGCACCTTGTGCAGGCATCTATACCTGGGTAAAGAAGGTATAAACCCGGGAGCATGGGTTTAAATGCCTGGGCAAGCTGCCACACAGGCCCATCAGGTTTAACGCACTTCATTTGGGCTCTGTATATTCGGATGGCGTTTTCTTTCTTTTGCACGAAACCTCTTGAGGGCTTGTTTCCCCTACAGCTAGACTAGATCCTATTAATGTCACTTTTTAACAGTATTTTTGTGGTTCTTTCCATTGATATTTTATTGTTAAATAACATCACAGATGAAGAAGAAGTTTAAAACCCCACAGTTTTAAAATGTTTACCTGGGTAATAGCCCTTTGGATTAATACCTGTAGAGCATCCAACTTTCTTTCCCTGTTTGTTTACTTTTTGTATTTCTCTTAGCTTGGCTAATGAGTACAGAACGGTCGAATTCACTTTTCTTTCTAATCACTTTCACTTCCTGGTTCTCATGCTTGGTTTGGTCCTGCTTTGAGCAGGGGGTTGGACTAGATGACCTCCTGAGGTCTCTTCCAACCCTGATATTCTATGATTCTATGCAGTAGATAATGCTGCAATACTCAGGTTTGACTTCTGCTTCCCCTAAGTCATGACTAGGATTTGAAGCAGGGCTCTTCACTACCATACCCCGCATTGCTACCACTTGAGCCAAAGGAGTAAATCCATTAGATTGTAGTAGCAGCAGTAGTAGGCTCTTACCTTGTGGTGGGCTAGCAGCAGCGTGGCTGTGATATACACTCTGAGTGTTTCACCAGAAACCCTGTTTCCTTTGAAATGGGGGGTGGGGGGAGGGGGCGGGAAGGAAACTCTTCTGCTGGCCTTATGGTTTTCTAGACTTTTCTTTTCATGCATCTATATTTTGGACTCCTCTTATCCCCACACTGTTCCCCACTCAGTGAAACTGAGTGTTGAATTTGTAAACCTGCCTATTAACAAAGAAAATATCATTCTGTCCCTCTGAGCTCCTCCTCCACCCAAACTGGCCCATCAGAGCCACCCCAAGATTTTGGGGCCTGGGGAAATCTCCAATGGAGAGCTCACTTTTCTCTGTTTATTGGTCCTCTTTATATTATATCCCACCCCAAGTCTTAGAGAACAAGTTGTCCTTCCCTCCCTTCCTCCATTTGTGGCCGTTTGGATTCTGATGTCAACGTCTCCTTCAATGCGTTTTCCTCTTTGCTCATTTGTGCACAGTTAATCACTGGAGTGTTGTGAGGCAAAGCACAGCTCGCAGGCCCGGTTCCTCAATGTGCCTTGCGTTCTGGTTTGAGCTGTTGTTGTTGTTATTCCCATTGAGTCATTGAATCGCAGAAGCATCTGCAATACAGATCCCCAGTCGTGGACCAGAACCCCGGTGTGCTAAGGGCCGTGCTAAGCAAAACGAGAAAAGGGTTTAAAAATAAAACCTACCCAGGAGAAACAACGAGGAGTCCTTGTGGCACCTTAGAGATTAACAAATTTATTTGGGCATAAGCTTTCGTAGGCTATAACCCACTTCCTCGTTGTTTTTGCTGATATAGACTAACACGGCTACCCTTCTGAAACCTGCTACCCAGGAGACTGTCGCCTCTGAGAGGCGAGGTCTTTGGAGCGGCTTGCACATAAGGCTTTTGTCCCATTCAAGCCAAGGAAATGAAATAGTAAGACAGGGTCTGAATTTTGCATTTAACCAAATACAGTATGACAAATGCAACAGGGGGTGGGGGGAAAGGCTAGCTTTGCGAAGGACACCACCTGGTTCCTTGTAAAAAAAACCCAGAAGGGTCAGAATGGATTGAGGATGCTCATTGGCCTCTAGTTTAATGACAGGATGATTGGAACTCATTAGTTCACTGCCTGCCGTCCAGACGTACGTACTTTCCTTCATTAAGTTACATGAGCTGGATCGATGACTGCTACCGTAAGGTAATAGGGGCGTTCTGCATTTAAAGGCAGCCAGGGATGTGTTCTGAGGTAGGGGACCGATGTACCACATGCAGTATAAGGATGTGACTAGAACAGTAGATGACAATGGATTGGCTGGTGTATATATGTACCACTGCCCATTGCTGGATGGAATGAGTTCATCTCAACTAGGTGTCCTAGCAGTACAGGGTCTAAAGAAGAGGTTTATAAAATTACCTAAGGGATTTGACTGCACAAGTGAGCGCCTCTGTGCCCAAATCCCTTAGGTGCTTTTGGAACGCTTCCCTCCTACAAGCTTTTCTCCGTTAGCTCATATGTAGCAGCCTACGCTTTAGAGGCAGATGCGCATGAGCTCTATCCCCACAGTTACCAGGAAATCCCGAGAGGCCGTGGCGTGCAGCATTGCGATGACCGGATAATCCGAGGTGCCTGTGGATTTGTTACTCAGTTGACTTCTAGGTTGTAATGTACGTTACTGACTGAAGAACACCTTCTGTTACTTTTGGGGTCACAATTCTAGATGCAGGCGCTCCCAGATCAGCTGGCGAGGCCTCTAGCCCCCAAACGTCCCCTCATTAGAACTATATTTTTGGAGAAGAAAAATGTGTGGAGGGGAGATAGGTGCCCCTGGGAAACGCTGAAAAATGAGGCCTGTGTTGTGTATTTTCTGGAGGGGCATAAATGATTATTGGTATTAAAATAGCACCCGGAAACCCAGCTAAGATCAGGACCCCATCTTACTAGGTGCTCTACAAACACGTAGTGTGTCCCTGCCCTAAAGAGCTTACAATCGAAATAGACAAGACCGAAGGGAAGTGTTACGAGCCCCATGGTACAAAAGGGATACCGAGGCACAAAAACTTGCCACAATGAGTCTGTAACAAGGCAGGAAATTGAACCTGGGTTTCCCGAGTCCCAACCCAGTGACTTCCCCGTAGAAGATTTAGTTCTTAGCAGTTCGTTCGCTCCTGGTGTTTATTCTTTACTGGAATTTATAAAAAGCGTCGGAAGGATTTTTTTTTAACATCCAAGCCGTCTCCATAGCAACTAATGGTGGTGTCACGAACGGATTATGATGGGAGATGAGGAATAAGGGGTAGGAGCAGGCTCACTGCTAGGCAACAAAGACCTACATTTAATGCACAAGTTTCAAGAAATGGGGGGAAAAAAGAGAAAAACACAAAACACATCGAATTACAGCAGAGTTGTCTGTGCACAGAATAGCGTTCAAAGCTTTTGGTCTAGCTGGGCCAGTGGGGTGACTGTGCGCAGGGTGGACTGCACATTTCTAAAGATCTCTGCTTGTCCTTGCAGTAGAGCAGAGCAAAGTTTTTTAGACTAATAGTTTATGTGATGAAAAATGCAGTGTTGGTCAATCCGGAACTATTTGTGAATTTGAGGCAACTGGTTTCAGCCATTCCCAAAATGGCTGGAGAAGAACCTGCTGCCGCTGCCACAACACTTCACAACCATTAGCCCGTGTTTGCGACGCTGCCCTGGGATTTGAGGGACTTACGTTTCAACCCCTGAGACCCGAAACAGATTTTCTCAATTCACCGAAAAGTCCCCAAAATTTCAGATTCTGTTAGAACTGAAAAATCAGTTATTTGCTGAGCCTTTAGCCCAGAGACAGCAGCCGTGTTATTGCTGCAACCTGTTCTCTCTCTCTCTCACCCTACCCCGTGCACCCACCTCAAGACTTTACTTTTGTTCTTTCTTGTTTGCTGTTTTCCGTCGTCTGAAACAAATCATTTTAGACGGAAACACCAAGGTTGTGCATGGAAAAAACCCAAGAGGTTTTTCCAAGAGGAATCAGCACCTTTATTAGGTACTAATGTAGCTCAGTGATGGCATGTTATTTACTGTAGGGAACAGTCCTGCCCTGGCAGATAGCTGGGCTGGATGATGTATTAGGGCTTTTCTTTCTCTAGTGTCTGTGATTTCCTGGAAGTTGCCCATAGTGACACCTGTGGAGTCCATTCAGTCTGGGACAAAGAGGAGAAGCTTCAAATAGGAGAGGATATCCTATCGTCCCTTAAGAAAGAATAAAACCCCTTCTGGCAATGCTGCAGTTATTGCTACTTAGAGCGAGGATCCTGTAGCCTTAATGAGCAATCAGCATTTGCTATGGATTGTGTATGTCACACATGGACAGTAACCAGTGTTTTCCAGGTCCACAGCACAATGACGAGGGAAATTTGCAGGGGCTGTGTGCAAAATGGCTCATTAGAGCTACAAGCTTGAGGAACCCAAAGGTTAGCTGTAAAATAGTCTAATGAGAAGCTGAGGGTGTCGTGTAGCTAGCTGCTGTTTGCTCCGATCTCACATTGACTTTTGTGCTTTGAACATGCCCAGACTTTTCCTTCCTATTAGAGCAACTGGTGTAAGAAGGGTTGCAAAAGAGTTCTGTTCTAACCCCCCTTTCCTACACACACGTAACATTCACCGCTGGGCATGAATTGACTCCTGTTTGGCCTCGGCCTGAAGGAGAAGGTTATTAATTAAAGTGACGTAGGAGCTGTCATCCTGGAGCTGATGTGAGGTCCATCTAGGCCAGTGTCCTGTCTCTGACGGTGGCCAGCACCAGATGTCTCCATGGAAGGTGCAAGAAAGCTTAAGTTATGGAGCAACCTTCCCATAGGGTAGCGGTTCTCAACCAGGGGTCCGGGACCCCCTAGGGGACCATGAGCAGGTTTCAGGGGGGGCTGCCAAAATAAACCAGACAGCAGGGCTGACGTTCGACTCCCTGGGGCTCAGGGCAGAAAGCCAAACCCAAGGGGGCTGAAGCCAAAGGCCGAGCAGCTCAGCTTTGCAGGGCCCCTGTGGTGTGGGCCCACAGGCAATTGCCCTGCTTGTTACCCCCTAACACCAGCCCTGGCTTTTAATCTACTGGCTATGCAGACAAAACAGCTGTTGTGGCACAGGTGGGCCATGGAGGTTTTTAGAGCATGTTGGGCGGGCCTCAGAAAGAAAAAGGGTGAGAACCCCTGCCCTAGGGGAAGTGTTTCCTAACCCCATTAGTTAGCGAGGCACTTGTGCCCTGAAGCTGAAGGTTTTATATCCCTCCAGTAGCTGCAGTTGCTTGGGCCTTCAGAAAATCAGGACCTCTCAAGTTGGGGCTCCAAAATGTAGTGGATGCGTCTGAAAATGTTTCTCCAAGTGGTGTTAAATCTGGTGCCTGTTTGGAGGCACAAGTGAAACGAGTTGGTAGTTCTCCTCCCAGCTCCTTGGGGGACAGGTATCCCTTGGCTGTCTCAGCCGGAGGCTAAGGAATTAAGAGGCCAAAGACTGCTCACTCTTAGCAGTCATGTGGCTAAGTGAATACTGAGGCCCATGGACTGGGCTGGGTGAAGGAAGCTAATACTGCCCCATTGTCCTGTGGAGCACTAGATGATTTCACTCTTCACCAGCGTTCTATTTGCATTAAGCCCTGTTTTCTCTTCCAGACACATCAATGTTCGGCTTGTGCAATAACTCTGGTGACCTAGGAGGAGTTTCTGCCCTAGGAAGATGAGATTGTCGTATGCCAAGATACTTACGCTAGCAGCCCTCTTGGCGCAGTCTGAAGCCTTGGCTCCGCATGAAGGTACGTGTGTCACGTGCTGTGTCCAACAGAAACAAAAGCAGGGTAGCTAATGCTCATGGCAGAGAAGTTAATGTCTTTTCCAGGTGGCTGTATTTGCTAGTGTAATGAGCGGTAGCTACCTGAGGGCACTAGTGGGGCTTGAACCTGGGATCTCTAGCATCAAGATCACAGGCCATTGTCACTGGACACTAGCAGGCTAAATAGTCTTTGCAGCCAGCCACAGATAGGATCGTAGCTACTAAGCCAAGACATGTGAGCTGTGAATTGTGGGAAACCGAAGAGGATTGTGGGAAGTGCCAGGTTGTATCGGTCACATGGTTCATCCTGTCTCTGATATTGGCCAGTGCCAGATGTTTTAGAGGAAGATGTAAGAATCCCACCGTAACCCTTGCCCCCCCCCCCCCCCCCCCCCCCCGCATAGTTCTCATCCTGATCTCTATTAGTTAGACTCAGTCAGTGTCCATCTGCATTTGTCAGCCACCAAGCAGATAACCTTGGGGTTTGCATTTGTTTTCCACTGGCTTTTCTTAATGCCACACAGGGCCAGTTAGGGGATCAAAATGGCACAAGGTCTCATCTGCTCCCTCTCTTTCCATCAGCCACAATCTCCCCTCTGATATTTTCTTTGGCCCCACGTATGGCATTAAAAAGTAATCCCAAGAACTGCGTGTCAGTGGGCGGGAGCACTGCCCGGTCACTTGGATCTGCGCAAATGGGCGTGACATGCCGCTGCTCTGATCTGCTTGTGTTTTACGCTCAGCACAGGTGTAAGTGACCGCCCCAGGCACATGGCAGTGGAGAATTAGCTCTGCAGAGTCTAGCCCACCTCTCTGTGGTGTAGCCTGGTCTACACTACGGGATTAATTCGGATTTAGCAGCGTTAATCCGAATTAACCCTTCACCCGTCCACACTACAGAGTCAGTTAATTCGAATTAAAGGGCCCTTTAAATCGATTTCTGTACTCCACCTCGACGAACGGAGTAGAGACTAAATCGATTTTGTTAATTCGAATTAGGGTTAGTGTGGCCGCACACCACCGAATTACTGTGTTTAAGTTAATGGGGTAGTGTGGCCGCACACCACCGAATTAATGTGGTTAAAAACCGAATTAAGGTGCTTAGTGTGGCCGCGCACAATCGAATTTATACAACTTGTTTCCCAAATTCGAATTATCTAAATTCGGATTAATCCTGTAGTGTAGACATAGTCTGGAGAGGCCCTTCTCGAGGGGAACTGGTGGGAAAGATGTAGGGGGTGGGGAGCTATGTGAGTGAGGGAGGAGATCTGTCACCATGTGGGTCCGCCCATCTCCCCCCAGGGTGAGGGAGGCGGTAACAATGCCCTACATAGGCTACTTCAACTACCGAGGAGGAAGCTTGCTCCCCATTGTGCCCCACCTGCATCTCCCCAATGTCAGGTCCAGCTAGGTCGGCACAGGAGGCAAGCGCTAGGCACTGCAGTACCACGGTGATAGGATTGTAGTCTCTCTGCTATCAGCAGCATGGGGAAAGCATAACGAGCTGTCTCTCACTACCTAGCCCCCCGCACCTCAGCGGGCATATTTCTACTCCATGCACACTAGAATCGGTGCAATGGGTTCACCAAAAATCTGCTTTCGTAACATACTGTTGAAGCTTGTTTTGCACATCTCTAGTGTCTGTGCACTAGAGGATAATAGCCTACTAGTGCAGTTGGCGGGTAGCATTGCCCCTTGGCTCAAGTGGTAAAGCTCTGTGCTGGAGAGGTTGAGGGCTGTAGGTTCAAACCCTGTTGATGACCCATATGGAGTAAAAGGGCCACTATGACTGGGTAGTTTGAAGTAGATGTGACTTTCTGCTGCTGAAATTCAGTCCCTGGGAAGTCCATAAGGGCCTGCAAACTGCTTCTTGCAGGCAGACTAATCCAGGGCCCGGCTGGGCATAAGGGTCCAACTGCCTGTGCTCTGCAGACATTCAAAGAGGAACACAGGGCTTGCCAGACAGGATTGGGCTCTAAGATTTTAAGAACGTGCCTGGAACCTTCTGAAAATTCAGCAAGGGGTTAATGGTAGCTTAGGAATTGGCTGCAAAATTAACTTGATTAAATTCCTGCCCGTCAATTAAGCCAATATCTTTGACTATAATGCTATTTAATTCACAGCCTGGAACAGTGCAATAAATCAACGTTTACAGATGTCTCCGGCAAACCTTTGATGGATGAAACGGGGTAATTTCGGAAGTGCATGGAAAATTTCAAATAAAATCATATCCCCCTGTGATTAATATAGCTGTCTGTGTTGGTATTTGCTCCAGAAGGCACCAATCCAGATATGCTTAACATCACATGCTTTCAAAGACAGCATCAGGTGCCTGATCCAACCAGGCCGAATGCTCTCTAGTTGCAGTGCCAAGCTGGGGCCTGGTCCTGCATGGCTCTGAAGGCCCTGTATGAAGGGGCCCTTGTCAAGGGGCAGCTGCTCTTTATGGGGCGCTGGGGCCCAGCCTGCCTGTGGCTGCCTTATGAGGGTCCCACCTGGGGGTAATTGACTGCCCCAGGAGACTGATTACTAAAGAAGCACCTGGACCTAATAACGGTTACTGGAGCTCAGTTAGCGTGAACTCCAAAGGGAGAGAGGAGACTGAGGGAGGCCGGAGGCAGAGGGCAGAACAGGGAGCCTCGAACCTGGGGAACCTACCAGGATGGGGAGCCTGTAAGAGGCGTCCCCGGAGAGGGGATCCTCCTAGTCAGAGGGCTTTACCACTCGTCCCCCAGACGTTGGCCGGAAGCCCGGCCTGGCAAGGATCGCCCGCTGTCCCTGGAGACGCGTCACAGCACGCAGACCTCCCCGGACCTGAGCCTCCAGAGAAGGATGTTACTCCGGTAGGGGCAAGAGACTGGCACCAAGAGAGCACTGGAGGGATACCGGGTAGAGATGATCAGTGGACTCAGGTGGGGGACATGGCTGAAGAATGACCCGGTCACCCCACTGGGACGTTGGGGTTAACGTTTTGGTCATGGTTCTGCATTGGCTTTTCTGTTGACAAATGAGACTCTCTGTAAGGAGGGGCTCTCTCGCACGTAACTGGCTGTTTGCACTTGCTGATCCCCTGGATGAGGGGCAAATTAAGTAAAGGCTCATCTGCAACACTGCACCCGTCCACACGGGGGCGTGCCGGCTCACGGTGTATGCACTTACTGTTATTCACAACAGAATTCTGACCTGCCGCTGCCCGCTGACACAGAGACTTTCAGTGACGCTATTCAGGACTGATCTGCCTTGAGTGGTCATATCCATCTGTGCAAAGTGGATGCAAACGAGGATGGTAACAGCCTACAGCTGCTCCGCCTGGGGTAAATGACAGTTCAAGGAAGCCAGTGGAGATTCAGACCCCTTGCAGAGCACTGACTGTCTGCGTGGGTGTGTCTACACCCACAGGGAGCTGGAGGTGTAATTTCCACCTCAGGCAGACGTACCCACACTAGCTCTGGTGGAACTAGCATGCTAAAAATAGCAGCATAATTATCGCTGTGCGAGTGGCAGGATGGGTTAGCCACCTCAAGCACAATCCTGTCTGAAACCTACTTCCAGCTCCAGTGCAGACATACTCTGTAAGTAATGATGACAGGATTATCTACCCTGTGGGTAGCAAAGGCTCCGATCCTACAGACGCTTAGGCTAGGGTGACCAGATAGCAACTAGTAAAAAATCAGGACGGGGGTGGGGGGTAATAGGAGCCTATATAAGAAAAAGCCCCCAAAATCGGGACTGTCCCTATAAAATCGGGACATCTGGTCACCCTAGCTTAGGCCTATGTGTATATGTGTTTGCAGGATTGGTGCCAAAGGTGAAAAGCCCCCCGTGGGAGCTATTTGTATTGCACGTAGCACCCAGTGTGCTCGGTGCTTTTGTATACCAATTGCAGGCTGATTTTTCAAACCACAGCACCCTCTTGTTTTGCTTTTAAATCTTCGCCCATCCTCTCCGGAGAATGTGGGTGATGGATAGATTGAAAAGGGTTGGGGCGTGGGAATTGGGAAAGGGACAGGCCCCTCTCTCTGACAACTCATGTTGAGATTTCCGGGAAAGGGGATCCACAGACTTTGGCTTTGACTTCCCCAGAGGATCTCTTGATTCACGGGAACATTGCAAATACCAATGCCAGTTAAAACAGGAATAGCAAAGTCTTGTTATTCTGGGATTAAAAGAATTACTCAGGCTCAAACAGCTCAGCTGTGGCCCTCAACCATGTAAAAGAAGCAGTGAGAGATAAAAAGACTTCCTTTAAAAGTGGAAGTCAAATCTAGCGAGGTAAATAGAAAGGAGCATAAACACTGCCAAATTAAGTGTAAAAATGTAATAAGAAAAGCCAAAGAGGAGATTGATTAACGGCTAGCCAAAAACTCCAAAGGTAATAACAAAATGATTTTTAAGTACATCAGAAGCAGGAAGCCTGCTAAACAACCAGTGGGGCCCCTCAATGATTGAGATACAAAAGGAGCACTTACAGACGATAAAGTCATTGCGGAGAAACTAAATGAATGCTTTGCTTCAGTCTTCACGGCTGAGGATGTTAGGGAGATTCCCAAACCTGAGCCGGCTTTTGTAGGTGACAAATCTGAGGAACTGTCACAGATTGAAGTGTCACTAGAGGAGGTTTTGGAATTAATTGATAAACTTAACATTAACAAGTCACCGGGGCCAGACTTGGGGCATTCACCCAAGAGTTCTGAAAGAACTCAAATGTGAAGTTGCAGAACTATTAACTATGGTTTGCAACCTGTCCTTTAAATTGGCTTCTGTACCCAATGACTGGAAGATAGCTAATGTAATGCCAATATTTAAAAAGAGCTCTAGAGGTGATCCCGGCAATTACAGACCGGTAAGTCTAACGTCGGTACCGGGCAAATTAGTTGAAACAATAGTAACGAATAAAATTGTCAGACACATAGAAGAACATAAATTGTTGGGCAAAAGTCAACAGGGTTTCTGCAAAGGGAAATCGTGTCTTACTAATCTATTAGAGTTCTTTGAAGGGGTCAACAAACATGTGGACAAGGGGGATCCAGTGGACATAGTGTACTTAAATTTCCAGAAAGCCTTTGACAAGGTCCCTCACCAAAGACTCTTACGTAAATTAAGTTGTCATGGGATAAAAGGGAAGGTCCTTTCATGGATTGAGAACTGGTTAAAAGACCGGGAACAAAGGGTAGGAATTAATGGTAAATTTTCAGAATGGAGAGGGGTAACTAGTGGTGTTACCCAAGGGTCAGTCCTAGGACCAATCCTATTCAATTTATTCATAAATGATCTGGAGAAAGGGCTAAAAAGTGAGGTGGCAAAGTTTGCAGATGATACTAAACTGCTCAAGATAGTTAAGACCAAAGCAGACTGTGAAGAACTTCAAAAAGATCTCACAAAATTTAATGTGGATAAATGTAAAGTAATGCACGTTGGAAAAAATAACCCCAACTATACATA
This sequence comes from Terrapene triunguis, assembly GCF_002925995.2. Taxonomy (NCBI): domain Eukaryota; kingdom Metazoa; phylum Chordata; order Testudines; family Emydidae; genus Terrapene; species Terrapene triunguis. The sequence continues at coordinate 2,198,272 of NW_020664419.1, read as the reverse complement.
CAATATGATGGGGACTAATTTAGCTACAACGAATCAGGAAAAAGATCTTGGAGTCATTGTGGATAGTTCTCTGAAGATGTCCATGCAGTGTGCAGAGGCGGTCAAAAAAGCAAACAGGATGTTAGGAATCATTAAAAAGGGGATAGAGAATAAAAAGGAGAATATATTATTGCCCTTATATAAATCGATGGTACGCCCACATCTTGAATACTGCGTACAGATGTGGTCTCCTTATCTCAGAAAAGAAAAAGAAGAAGAAAAAAAAAGAAAAGGAAAGATATACTGGCACTAGAAAAGGTTCAGAGAAGGGCAACTAAAACGATTAGGGGTTTGGAACGGGTCCCATATGAGGAGAGATTAAAGAGGCTAGGACTTTTCAGCTTGGAAAAGAGGAGACTAAGGGCGGATAAGATAGAGGTATATAAAATCATGAGTGATGTGGAGAAAGTGGATAAGGAAAAGTTATTTACTTATTCCCATAATACAAGAACTAGGGGTCACCAAATGAAATTAATAGGCAGCAGGTTTAAAACAAATAAAAGGAAGTTCTTCACACAGTGTACAGTCAACTTGTGGAACTCCTTGCCTGAGGAGATTGTGAAGGTTAGGACTATAACAGCGTTTAAAAGAGAACTGGATAAAGTCATGGAGGTTAAGTCCATTAATGGTTATTAGCCAGGATGGGTAAGGAATGGTTTCCCTAGACTGTTTGTCAAAGGGTGGAGACGGATGGCAGGAGAGAGATCACTTGATCATTGCCTGTTAGGTTCACTCCCTCTGGGGCACCTGGCATTGGCCACTGTCGGTAGACAGGATACTGGGCTAGATGGACCTTTGGTCTGACCCAGTCTGGCTGTTCTTATGTTACCCACTCCTTACATAAAGGCCTCTCATGTAAGGTACACGGCATGAAAAATTAAATTTAGTGATTTACACACCGATCCCAATTCTGTTTTTCTTGAGCC
>NW_020664419.1:2187814-2192307 GCF_002925995.2 Terrapene triunguis | reverse complement strand
GGATGGCCCAGTGGGAGTGCTGGATTCAATTCCTTGCCCTGCCACAGGCCTCCCTGTGTGACCTCAGGCCGGTCATTTAGGTTCAGATCCTTAAAGCAATACCATGAACCCTTCTGGACCGAGATCACCAACGAACTCAATGGCAATTAGGTGCCAAAGTACCTTTGGAAGATGTGGGCCTTAGTCTGTCTGTGCCTCAGTTCCCCAGTGAGACCACTGATAGACTGTGAGGCGCTCAGATGCTATGGTGACGGCAGCCATGTCATTACCTAAGATGGAGAGAGTTGCACAGGGTTTGTCTACCTGGGCCAGGTTCTGATTTCCGCCTCCTTTGGCTGCAGTATCGTTGGGGGAGTTACGTGACCCCGCAGCGCTGACGTTCCCTCAGATGGTTTATACGCTAGCTGGTCCGTTACAAGCTCTGTGGAACAGAATCAGCCTCTCAGCCCACGCAGCCACTCTGTTCTTCTCCCCGCAGCGTGTGGAACGGCGGAGGTGGCTGACATCTTGTTCCTGGTGGGTGAGTCCTGGAGCGTGGGGGAAGGGAACTTCCGGCTGATCAAAGACTTCATCTACAGTGTGGTCCTCTCCTTCGAGAACGTGGCAATGGGCAGAGAGGGCGTTCGGCTGGGCGTGGCGCTCTACGCGGAGAAGCCAAGGTGGGGCAAACCTTCATTTCCTGTCAACACAGAGAGTCTCTAAGTCCCACCTCTGTCTGGCAGTGAGGCTGGAGTGGATGTATGTGAATCATAATCCATTGAAAGGCGCATTCAAATTTAAAACAGGAAAGGTGCATTTAAAAATACTGGGGCTTGGTGTGAGGCCCCGCCAGACGCCATGGTGATGGGCAACTGGGGTGACCAGACAGCAAGTGTGAAAAATTGGGAAGAGGGTGAGGGGGAATAGGCATCTATATAAGACAAAGCCTCAAATATTGGGACTGTCCCTATAAAATCAGGACATCTGGTCAGCCTATGGGCAATCTTATGCACCCCTAGCTCTGGCGGTAGTGTTTGAAGGCTTGGAAAGCTTATATTGAATGATTACTTTCATTTGGCTATTCCATAACTCAGCAATGAGATTCAGCTACAAGCTGAAGCCTGGAACCGTCCCTCTGCCATCCAAATATGCCCCCCACTTCCAAAATGGAGGATGACCATACCCTAGATCCTTACACAGCAAAGACACAGCGATCGTGTGCTGGTAGCTGACATGATTATTTAAGGGTTGGGCTTCTCGTGCATTTTTCAAGTTCCGATCTGTAGCCTGCTGGATGGGGGTGACAAAGGCCCAGATCCTCACAGGTTTCCTCAAACTGAATTCAGTGGGAGTTAGGGGCCTGAATCCTTTTAAAAATCTGGTGCAGAGCCAGCAAGGGGGGTGTCCCTTGTCCCAGTAAAACTGTTTTGGGGAAGCTTCCCAATGCTGCTCTCAGTTCCATGCATACAGGCAATGGCATTCTTCGTCATCTCCCTTCCTGGTGAAGCCAGTGGAGTTGCGTTGACATAGAACCGGCATCAGATTGAGGAGAACCAGTCCCAGTGGGCTTGCGTGATGGAAAGCACCATCACCCTCTGTATAGTTTAATAAAGCTTTTTGGATTCAGCTCGGTTATTTCGCACGCCAACGTGGGGCTGTAAAATGGCGGTGTAGGTGCCTGAGCCCGAATGTCTACACTGCAGTTTTACAGCCATGTGAGCCTGAGTCAGCTGACATGAGCCAGCTGCGGGCGTTGAATTGCTTTGTAGACAGACCCTTAGAGTCATAGATTCCAAGGCCCGAAGGGACTGTTGGGATCGTCTGGGTAACGCAGGCCAGAGAACTTCCCCCGAATAATTCCTAGAGCAGATCTTTTAGAAAAACATCCACCCTTGATTTAAAAATTGTCTGGGTTGGAGACTCCACTGTGTTTGACTGGTACTAGTGGTAGCTGCCTTACCCCCTGGGCCCCACCCCTGGAGATCAATATCCCTCAGTCAGTGGCATGACATTTCAGTGGGAAGAAGGGAAGCAAAGAGAGCTGGCGTATCCGCCTGTGATGTCCTTTCACTGACCCTACGTGCCCTCTCCTCTCAGAAGGAGCTGAGGTTTGGAGTGCTGGCCTATGCCTTTAGATTTTGTATTGTATGATCCCTACTGTGATTCACGGGGGATGCAAAATAAACACTCTCTTTCGCGCCCCCCTTTTCTTCCTGCTCCCAGGATGAGTATCGAGTTGACGGATTACGTTACCATTGAGGAGGTGCTGGTGGCCGTCAGGGAGCTCTCGTTCCAAGGGGGCAGTGTAAAAACAGGGGATGCCCTGGCGTTTGTGGCCCATGTGGTCTTCAGTCCAGCAGCAGCAAGAGGAGATGCAGCAAAGGTCAGTCTGCCCCACACGGTCATGGGGTTGAACTCAGGACTTCTGCATCTAAGAGCATGAGCCTTTACTGCTTGAGCTAAAGGAACAGCTTTGCTAGCTTGATGGCAGTAGCAGACTCAGGAACCTCTATACATGGCTTAGCCTCTAGAGGGGGACAAAGAGTCACCCTGCGTTAGGGCCGGTTACGTGAAGAACAGCTGACATGGTGAATGGATTGTGTGTTCCTGGAGGGTCTCCTTGGAGAACATGTAGCCCAGCATGGCAGAGCAGCAATGAAATCGGGCACCGCTGTAATTTCTTATTAAAGAAGCCCTCTTCTGACTGGGTCACCCGCTTCCCCAAATTGAAATGCTGCATATTCCTTTCCCTGCTAGGGACTTTGAATTCTGAAAAGCCTCAAATTAAGACACAGTAGTTCTTGTTTGCTCTGCAGACCCACAAGAGACAGGGCAAAGGGAACGTTGCGCGGCCTGTCTGGCCCATTCTTCTCAGCTGACTGCTACAAGGAGGTTGCTACCAAGGTGGCGCCGAGGAGTGAGCAGTGGGGTACGGAGCCGCTCACTCCAGCCTCTGTTTCTGATCTGGCCCTGGTTGATAGTGGCTTAGAGTGGTTACCATCTGATGGCTCATTGCTGGTCTCAGGACAGTGGGCCATGGGTTCCGGGTGTCTGAGATGCACTCGCTGGGCAGTAGAACGTGTGCGGGGAAGGAAGCTTGCATGGATGCGATTCCTATTCCGTGGAGAAGCAGCAGACTCCCTTTTCCAGGGTCATCAGCCTGGCTCCTTCCTTGCCGGGCTCTCCGAGGAAGCGCCTCATCCGCCGGTAGAGCACGGCGGTCAATCGCAGTATGTGTTGCAAATTGCCCACGTTGGACACCCTGGTTACCTGGCTGTGGCTCTCCTTCCTTGCAGATCGTTGTTTTAATCACAGATGGGAAATCTGCCGATTCTGTTGAAGATGCGGCTGTGGCGCTACAGGACAGAGGCGTGACAGTGTTTGCTGTGGGTAGGTCTGGTAGAAATGAAGACGTTGAGAACGTCACCACTTGTGTTTTGTGTATACATGGTGGAGTGCACACGAATGTGTGCTACATATATATATACACTATAGGATCTACACCATAGAATACTACATAGACCAAGGGCTATACACTACAAAATATCGCATATCCCCCAAGGGAATAACAGCAAAGGGAAGGGCATCTATGCCATGGGAATACACCTCTGAACACTGGGTCTGATTCTCTGCTCCACTTTGCAGGAAGCTGTAAATGGCGACGCCTGGTAGAAGGCAATGGCGAATCAGGCCTCTTGTTTTCCCTTCCTTTCCCCACCCCCGCACCTTTAGGAATTAAGAATGCCGACAGGAACGAGCTGAGGAAACTAGCTTCCACGCCCGCCGAGGAGCATGTGCTTTACACTGAAGATTTCCACTTGCTGGGGAACGTGTCCCCTAAGCTCTCTCGAAGGCTCTGTGTCACGGCCTCCGAGCCTCCGCGCCCCACCAGGCCGGCTATGAACGGTGAGTCTGGGCCCCTGCCCACTCTTAGTTTCTGTTTGGTTGAATCAGCCCCTTTCTCTGGGGGGGCTCCTACATCCCATTAGACTTCCTCTCCTGCATACCATTTATTCGCATCAATGGATTTTTAGGGCATGTGCGATCCATAGGGTTTGTCCACACAGCATTTAAACCTCTGGGGCTGGCCCATTTTAGCTGTTTCAGGCTTGTGGGGCTCACGCTACAGGGCTGTTCAACTGTGGTGCAGATGTTTGGGCTTGAGCTGCAGCCCAGCTGAGAGACCCTCCCCATTCATGGGGTCCCAGAGCCCAGACTCAGGCTGGAGCTGCTTGGGCATTGCCAGCAGATCGAGGGACGTGATCATTCCCCTCCATTCGACATTGGTGAGGCCTCATCTGGAGTACTGTGTCCAGTTTTGGGCCCCACACTACAAGAAGGATGTGGAAAAATTGGAAAGAGTCCAGCGGAGGGCAACAAAAATGATTAGGGGGCTGGAGCATATGACTTATGAGGAGGGGCTGAGGGAACTGGGATTGTTTAGTCTGCAGAAGAGGAGAATGAGAGGGGATTTGATAGCTGCTTTCAACTACCTGAAAGGGGGTTCCAAAGAG
>NW_020664419.1:2126289-2187804 GCF_002925995.2 Terrapene triunguis | reverse complement strand
TGGGGGATCTAGGGTGACCAGATGAGAGACGTGAAATATCGGGACGAGGGGGTTCCGGCGGAGCAAAAAAAAAAAAACCCCAAGAGACGGCGGCGGAGGAAAAAACAAAAGCAAAAAAAAATAAAAAAATTAAGAGCCGCTGGAGCATAGGAAAAATTCGTGGGGGCTGCGCACCCACCGGCAGCTCCCCGCCCCGCCCCCCTGCACCAGCTCGCCTCTGCTCCGCCTCCTGCCGCGTCCTGCTTCTCCTCCCTCCCTCCAGCACTTGCGCCGCCATACAGCTGATTAGCGCAAGCATGGGAGGGATAGGGGAGGAGGAGGAATGCGGCGTGCTTGGGGAAGAGGCGGGGCCAGGGCGGGGATTTGGAGAGGGATCCAATGGGGCAGTGAGGGGGCGGGGCTGGGGGTGGGGCAAGGGCGGGAATTTGGGGAGGGATCCAATGGGGGAGGGAGGGGCCGGAGTCGGGGTGGGGCCGGGGTGGAGTTGGGGCGGGGGGGAGCGCGAGCCCCCTCCACCTGTGCGCTGGAGGGCAAAATATCGGGACACTTTGTGTCCCGACCGAACGAACATCGGTCGGGACGCAGGACAAACAAGTAAATATCGGGACAGTCCCGATAAAATCGGGACGTCTGGTCACCCTAGGGGGATCTGATACTGTGAGAGAAGTGTCTGTTCACCGCTATGCCTTCACCTTTGGAGAACACGGGAGTTTCTCTTCTTTGTAGGGGGTCTTTGCTGTGAGGCAGCCCTGACCCTTAACCTTTGGGTCCCTTTTGTGTCTTCAAGCGCCCGTACCTCCAGTGACCAATTTCCGGGTCGTAGAAGAAGGACTCTCTAGCCTCAAGGTAGCCTGGACTCCTCCCCTGGGGAAGCTTGAAGGCTACAAGATCTACATGCCCAGATGTAAGTTGTGATCTGCTAGGTTTTCACACCAGCGTCAGGTATTTTCATGGAAGTCCTGATGCTTGGGAAAAGCAACGTCCCCACTTCCGGAGCTCTGTCCTCTAAGGCCCAGCCCTGGTATCACAATGCAGTGGGGATCCCATGGCATCGCTGATGTGTCTGTGTCACCCTGGGGCGACGAGGCGTTGGCCTCCCCTGGTGAGTTTGGCGTCTCTTGTAGAAAGCAGGGTAGTCCCACCAAGGCAGGGGCTTCCCTTTGCAAACCCAGACGGTACAATTCTGGGGCTGCCCCGCATCTAATTCTCTGACGCTGACAGTAGACTGGCAAATATGCCGCGCTCCTCTGTTCACAGGTGTCACTCACCAGGGTGTCCTATTTGGTTCTGGCCCCTACAGCAAACAGACCTGGGATGACCTATGAGCAGATTCTGGGCGGCGACGTCACCTCTCACGTGCTTGGCAACTTGCAGGAGGATAAAGAATATACTGTCAGTATCTATGCTGTGTTCCGCCAGGGCCCGAGCCAACCGGTGTCCACTACGGGGAGAACATGTAAGAGGTTTGATTGCTGAGGTGGCATTCTTAACTGCACTGGAAATCGGGCTCACGCCTGCTCTCCTTTGCACGCTTGCTCCTGCTCTGATGCTTGCCCCTGTGCACATGTATGCTTTTCTTTGCACGTTTGTTGTCATGCCTGTCCCCGTGCATATGTATGCTTTTCTTTGCTCGCTTATGCTGCTGTCATGCCTGTCTCTGTGCACACGTATGGTCTTCTTTGCACGCTCGCTTCTGCTCTCACGCCTGCCCCTCTGCTTAGGCATGCTCACACATGCTCATACACACTCTACGCCTATTCTTGCTCTCTCTGGCACACTCAGACCTGCTCTTCCAGTCATCCCAGTGCCCCTGCATGCTCCCCCCTGCTCCCACCCCCCATTCTTGCTCACATTCCCCGACACGCTCACGCGGGAGATTGCTCTCAACCGTTCAGCCTCCGTTCCAACCCATTCCATTTAATAAAGGCTCAGTCAGACTCTCCTCTCACTGTCTGAAGTCAAGGGAAGTGGCAGGTGTTTGACATTTTTGATGTCCAGCACTGGTTTAGCTGCCTTCATATGGACTTAGGAGCCTAACTTTAGGAACTGTTTTTTTAAAACTCTAGGCCATCGGGGTTACTTGAACCATCCCCTCCACTCCTCAGCAGTGACCTATTCTTGATGTTTCAGAGAAAGCCCCACCCCCTTCACTCCTTATAACTCCAAGCCCATCCTCAGAGCTAGGTGGGAAATGGTTTTCCCAGCCTGGGAAATGTTTTGAGATTTCTAAAATGTTTCCTGTCCCAAATCACTACATAAGGGGCTCGGCATGTCTGGTCTGAGGCCAGGGTCTAGAAGAGGGAAGCTAGCCCCGCCACAGCCTGTGCTGTGGAGAAAGAGGACTGCTCTGCTGACAACGTTCACTATAGCTAGTTGCTGTCTGGGCTGCGTGGCCCCGCCCTTCATCTGAGGGGGCAGGTCTATTGTTCATTTAGGCTCCACCCACCCACCCAGACTTCACATTTCACGAGCACTCAATTACATTGTTCCGGATCTTCCATTTCATGGAAGTCGTTGGGATTTATGCAGAGATTTACCCCCGCTGAGAGTCTGGCCTAGTGTTTAAAACAAGCAGCCTTCCCCTCTGCCCCCTCCCTTCATTTATCCACTCACCCTGTGTGCCTTGCTCTCTCTTTAAGCCCGGGCCTGCCCCCTGCCTGCAGATCTGTTGGCATCCCAGCACTCGGTGTAAATCAAACCAGATTGGCGCATCAGCGGTGTGGGCTAGAAAAAGCGACCGTGACAGCTCCAGCAGCTGGCGTGGCTGCAGCTTGGGCTCAGAGTGGCTGTTCCTGATGAGTGGACTACAGCCTTTTCCTAGATGCATTAAAACCGACAGGCTATGAGGGGACTCTTCGAAATCTCTCTCCCCGCTGGCTAATGTAGGCGGGAGGCAGCATGGGCTGTAATGTAGCTTCTCTGAAATGTCTCTTCCCTTTAACCCTTCCAGTGAAGCGCCTGCCAGTGAAAAGCATCTTGCTCCAGAATGAGACGACTGACACCATCCAGGCCAGGTGGACCTCAGTTAGGGGAGCATCAGGATACAGGCTCACCTGGGTGTCGGCAGGTACAGTCCCCAGGAACCAGAGGAGCGTGTTATTTTCATGATGCTCTGTTAGCAGCCTGCATCATTATTGGATCTGCTTTTGCTCTTGTCATCACCCCTGGGTGCAGGTTCCCACCCACGCTTCCCACAACGCAGCTTGGGATTAGAGACAGACCTGGTCAAAATCCTGACCCTAAACACCTGGGATCTGAATCCAGATCCAGATCTGAGTTTTGCACAGGGGTCTTTTCTCTGACCCTTGATTCAAACACCCTTTATGCTGTTCTTAGGGGGAGAAGTGTTAGAAATCCAGATTTTCTTATTTTATTTTTGTCCCGCAGGAAGGATGGTTTGGTGGTTAAAACAAAAAACAGGGAGTCAGGACACTTGCGTTCTCTTCCTGCCCTGTGACCGACTTCCCGGGTTGACCTAGGGCAAGTAACTTCTCCTCCGGGTGCCTCAACTTCCCTAGTTGTAAAATAGGGATAACACCACCATACAGGGGTGATTTAGTTGGGGATTGGCCCTGCTTTGAGCAGGAGGTTGGACTAGATGACCTCCTGAGGTCCCTTCCAACCCTGATATTCTATGATTCATTCAATGGTATCTCTGAAGCAATTTGAGATCCCCAGGTAGGAAGGTGCTTTAGGGCAGTGGTTCTCAACCAGGGGTCCGGGGCCCCTTGGGGGGCCACGAGCAGGTTTCAGGGGAGCTGCCAAGCAGGGCTGGCATTAGCCTCGCTGGGGCCCAGGGCAGAAAGCCGAAGCCCCATTGCATGGGGCTGAAGACCGGGGCCTTGAGCCCTGCCAGCCGGGGCTGAAGTCGAAGCTGGAGCAACCTAGCTTTGCGGGGACCCCTGTCACATGGAGCCCCAGGCAATTGCCCTGCTTGCTACCCCCTAACACCAGACCTGGCTTTTATATGCAGAAAACCAGTTATTGTGGCACAGGTGGGCCGTGGAGCTTTTATAGCATGTTGGGGGGCCTCAGAAAGAAAAAGGTTGAGAACCCCTGTTCTAGGGGAGGGTAAAGTAGCACCATTCCTGCTACTGTGTAATAAACTAGTAATGAATGGATTTCCAAAGTGCGAATAAACACCCCAAATTGCAGAGATTTAGCCAGTCCTCTCGTTTGGGTTTGGATCATTTGGCTGGAAATCAGGAGAGCAGGCACTTGTGGGTCAGGGATGGTCTTTTTTGTTCTGCGTTTGTACAGTGCCAAGGACTATGGGGCTCAGACCCATGGCTGGGAATACAAATAATAATCATTTCTTTTCCTTCTGGACTTGTTCCTTAAGAACAGGCTCTTGCGTGGTACTTCAGCCCCCCCAGAAATGCAGCAAAAGGTGTGTGCGTCTGTGTCTCTGTGTGTATTCCTGAGTTTCTTTAAATCTCAGGACTCCTGGGTCCTATTCCTGCTGATGCACTATGCGACCGTGGGCAAGTTACTTTACCTCTCAGTGCCTCCTTTTCCCCATTCGACAACTGGGGGGAAGGCTAGATGAACTGGCCAATGTATATGTGTCACTACTGCCCTCTGCTGGACGGAGTCAGAAAAGTTCTACTGTGTGTCATAGGCGCTGCATCGCGTTCCTAGCTAGAGGGCTATTTGTGTGTGTGTGTGCGTCCATCGTATCCATTGTCCGTAATCAAATCCAACCCCCGCAAATTTTCCTGACACACAACTTTGTGGCGGACCCCCAGAAGGGAACGGGAGCATTGGGCGTTGTCGTCGTAACTCATACACATTCGCCCCTTTGGGGATTAATACAACAGGGGTCGTTTTCCCACCCTGCTTGTAGAACGCTGGTGTGAGGGATAATTCTACACTGCAGTGTTCATCCCAGGGAACGTGTTTCCCTGGACCGGGCTGATTGTTCTTTCCCATTTTCCAAGACAGAGAATAGATTAAAATAGCTGCTCATGTGGAGGGTGTGTTGGTGGAGCAAGGATACCACTGGCACAGACAGGAAAATGAGGAGATGGCACCCTCTAGTGGCTGAACTAAGAATAGCCACCGTTGGCTTTACGCATGCAAGAAGAATGAATGACGCAGTAACTTTTAAGAGTCATGGAAATGTGAGATTTGCCTATCTCCTTCCAGCTAAGACAGGATTGTCCCCTGCAGATCAAATAGCGTTTTAGGCTGAGCATGCTTTGCGTTTTGTGATATTCCCTGGAGGAGAGGAGCTGACCCTGTCCCATCCTTCCCAGAGCTCCACAGATATTCCCAGCCCTGCTCTGTCCCCCCAACCTCAACTTCCTGCCTTGGGGTAGCCATCCGTCGTCCAGCCAAGTGAGATGGCAGAGGACTCCCTTGAGAGCCCGTGAACAGCACTGCCCCCAGCTGGGCCCCTTTCGAAGCAGACAGGCTTCCCCCCTTCTTCCAACAGGAGTGAAGCCTGTTACCTGCCCAATCACATGCAGCTGTTTGTACTTTGCTGGTTTGGTTCATTCTCCTTGTGCCATTGGGGCACCCTAATGACTGACTGGCCCCCGGGAAGTTTGGGGGGGGAACAAAGCTGCCATATGTCATTGTTGTTATTTAACGTGATTTTAGTCAATAGGTCAATAACGTGCCATCGCTGGTAATTAGTAACAATGGTCAATGATGGGATATTAAAAGTTACTACAGAGAACTTTTTTCCGGATGGTCTGGCTGGAGAATCTTGCTCGCATGCTCGGGGTTCAGCTGATCGCCATATTTGGGGTCGGGAAGGAATTTTCCTCCAGGGTAGATTGGCAGAGGCCCTGGAGGTTTTTCGCCTTCCTCCGCAGCATGGGGCAGGGGTCGCTTGCTGGAGGATTCTCTGCGACTTGAAGTCTTTAAATTATGATTTGGGGACTTCAACAGGCGAGTCAAGGGAGAAAATTATTCCAAGAGTGGGTGGGTCAGCTTTTGTGGCCTGCATCATGCAGGAGGTCAGACTAGATGATCATAATGGTCCCTTCTGACCTTAAAGTCTATGAGTCTATGTTTACAGTAGAGCCTCTAAGCCCCAAGCGAGATCAGGGCCCCATTATGACAGGACCTGGACATTCAGCCCCTGCCCTGAAGAGCTGACAATCTACATGCATGAGACAGAGAAAAGAAATATGATCATCTCCATGTTATAGTTGGGGAAACTGAGGCACAGAGCAACTGGCCTGCCCAGCCAGTGTAGAGCTGGGGGGAGAAATCTGCACCCCACCCCAATCCTAAGGGGCAGGACCCAGGGAGGCTGTAGCAGGGGCCGGAATTGAACCTAGAACCTGAGTCCCCATCTCGGGCCTTCACCACAAGACCAGCCTTCCTCTTCTTTCTTTCCTACCTGAGCTGAACACGTGTTAGGGTGACCACCGATGGGTCTGACTGTTGGTCGGTGTGAGGCATTTAATTGGTGGTGTCCTGCATGCTGTATTCTGGGGGGGCGTGGGAAAGGAAGGGGGGAACCAGTCACAGGTGAGTGTCCCTCGAGAGCTAGACCTGGGCGTATCCAGCTGTTGTCTCCTCTCCGGCGCAGAGGGCAGTGTTGAGACCGTGAACCTGGACGACACTTGTACTGACTACATGATCCCGGGGCTGCAGCCTGGGCTGGAATACACCATCACCGTCAACCCCATCTTTGGGGACATGGAGGGGCCCGTGGTGAGCAGCAAGGCAACCACTCGTAAGTGTCCTGGGGTGGGCCAGCGGGAGGGGAAAGGCCTGGGAGGGCAAGTGGATGCGATCATTCAGTTCAGGTAGGCGAGACCTCGGGCATAGAAAGAAGAGGGACTGGGGGTAGGTGGGCAGCGAAGGAGGGAGTCAAAGGGGCTGAACGGGCGGCTGGGGACATGGGGGTGGGAGAAGCCTAGTAGCGCTGCTGCCCAGGAAGATAGTCGAAGGACACGTATGGGGAAGGAAGCCTATGGAGTCACAGGACTCCCTCTGGGGATGCCTGGCCTCGTTTCCAGAGCAGGGGATGGGGAGCCAGGAAATGTGGGGTCTAGCTCTGCCGCTGACTTGCTGGTGAACGGGGGGCAAGTCATTTTGCCTCTCTGTGCCTCAGTTTCCCTATCAGGAATACTGGGGGTGATGTTAGTTATCTTCCTTTATGGAGTGCTGTGGTGGTGCTCAGATGCCACGGTGATGGGTGGCAGTGTAAACCTCTAAAATAGATGATCAGCCAGGCTGATCCCTGTGTTGCCTGTACCCAGGTTGGCTCGCAGGTCTTCCAGTCACACACAGCCACCTCCTAGCCAGTATCACCCATGGCTGACAACCTCCCTCTGGTCTCAGATGCATAGAGCAGCCTGGTGCATTGTGGTTTTCCTTAGGTTCCTTAGGACCTGATCCAAGTCCCCCTGAATTCAATGGGAGACTTTCCACTGCTATTGCATCCGTCAGACCCATAACCCGTTCCGCTTACCCACGCTACTCGGCTCTCTTTCTTAAAGTGGCATCGAGCGCTGTGCAGACCCTGAAAGTGTCCGACGTAACAATCAACTCTGCCCTGCTGTCCTGGAATTCAGTGGCTGGGGCCACTGGGTACAGAGTGGCTTGGGGCCCTACTCCAGGTAAGCTAGCGTTTATTGAGCCCGTAGCGCGGACAGCCCCCCTCCACCCAGCATTTAATGCAGCGCCAAAGCTGGAACAGCGAGCACATAAAACCAGGGAATGGCAGACGTCGAGGCAGCTCCGGCACTGGTCACTTGCCTACGTTGCACAACCCTAGGGTTGCTAACTTTCGAATGTCACAAAACCAAACACCCTAGCCCCACCCCTTCCCCAAGCCCCTCCCCTGCCACTCACTACATTCCCCCTCCCTCGGTGGCTCGGTCTCCCCCACCCTTACCCACTTTCACTCGGTTGGGGCAGGGGCTTGGGGTGTGTGAGAGGGTGAGGGCTCCGCCTGGGGGGTGCGGGCTCTGGTGTGGGGCTGGGGCTGAGGGATTCAGAGTGCAGGAGGGGGCTGCGGGTTGAGGCAGGGGGTTGGAGTACAGGAGGGGGTGAGGGCTCTGGGCTGGGGCTTGGGATGAGGGCTTTGGGGTGCAGGAGGGGGCTCCAGGTTCGGGGGGTCTCAGGGCTGGGGCTCGGGGTTGGGGCACGGGCTTACCTCGGGCGGCTCTGGGTCAGCGGCGCTAAGGCAGGCTGCCTGCCTGTCCTGACACCGCCTTGCGCATGCCCCGGACGTGGCCAGCTGGTCCGACACTAGTAGGCGGGGGAGGGGGCAGGCTCCGCGCGCTGCTCTCATCCGCCAATGGAAGTGCGTGGCCATTTGCTCGGGGCAGGGGCAGTGCGAGGAACCCTGTAGCCCCCCCCATGCCTAGAACCCGGACCTGCTGGCCGCTTCCGGGGGGCAGCACAGTACCAGGACAGGCAGGGGCTAGCCTGCCTTAGACGCGCAGCACCGTCGACCGGACCTTTAACGGCCCGGTCGGTGGTGCCTACCGGAGCCACCATGGTCCCTTTTCGACCAAGTGTTCTGGTCGAAAACCAGACACCTGGTCACCCTACGACAACCCACATGCATCGGGGCAGGGAGCTCGTTTCACTGCCGGTCCTTTGGGCCCAATTCTCAGTTCCATTAAGGGCCCATTTGGCTGCTCTGGCAGCAGAAAAGCTGTACAAAAGTGTTTTGATTCCCTTGCTGATGTTTTGTAAAGGTACCTTCAGCAAGAGCAAAAAAACCAAAGCGTTTGATTCTGCAAAGGCAGCGTGGTCTAACCCATTCGGTCCGGGCTTTCCTCTTGCTTCCTGGAGGCTGGATTGGTAGAAATCCAGGTCTTTGAACGTCTCTGGCCTGCGTTATACAGGAGGACGGATTAGATTGTCAGAGTGACCCTTTCTGGCCTTAATATCTATTAACTTTACTCGCCGGCTCCCAGTCTTCCTCCCGCCTGCTCCACCTGCCAACATTGTTTACTCTTCGGCTTCTCTTTCTTCCCGCCAAAAGAATTCTTCCACAAAGACCGACCACGGCAGCTGGCTCTGAACAGCTCCACCACAGCCTACCAGCTCCGAAACCTGGCCCACGACAGCGAGTATGTGATTTCCCTCTATGTGCTCTTTGGCTCGGCAGAGGGGCCTGGAATCACCGCTTCAGCCAGGACGTGTGAGTATACGCATGGTGCGGAAGTGGTGCCTCTCCTTGCCCGGGGAGCTCAGGTGCCCGGTACATACTGACAATACAGAGAGCACCAAAGGGCACTGGAGACGCAAGTTTAACCTCTTGTGATCCGAGCCTTTCACTCCAAAGCGTTATACAAACTAGCTGTACCCCTGCCTCTGGAATGCAGCCACCTCTGGGGTAGAACATGACAACTTTAACACCACAGAGCAGCAATACACCACAGTCTGGGACACAAACAGAGGAAAAATACTATAGCTAACTGAAATGTAGGGACAATTGACAGAACATGCCAGTGTTGGAATTTGACTCTGGGGTAACACCCATTCTCTTGTGAAAAGAGCAATGGATCAAGTATGGCCAGGACTTTTGTTTTATATTTCTTCCAAAAGGCAACACCACATCCAGCAGTACAGAGCCTCTTAATGCCCTGGCGGGGCATTGGGCTCAGTACCTTGCCAGCTACTGAGTCACCAGTAATACTCCCTGCAGTAACCCAGACTTCCTTTGGCTGTCTCCCAGCCAGCTTCTGACCCACTTAATCCGACGAAGCTTGTGTGTCTCAGCGGTGTTCCAGTGAAGGCAATGGAGCTACGCTGATTTACACCAGCTGAGGATCTGGCCCATGATTTCACAAGAAGGATATCAGCGGGACTGTATCCCTGGCTGACCTACAGCAGCGCAAAGATAAGATCGCCACCATGTCCTTTGAAAGTCACTGTTCCCTAAAAGTCACTCCCCCCGGCGCTGTTAGCAGTGAGAACCCTGAGAGGCGCTGGCATTTACTGAGCACATTCCTAATCAAGACATCAGCTAACGTCACTTTCCCCTGGCAGCGCCGCTTGGCTACATGTCCAATTTCAAGGTAACTTCCTACACGAGCACATCCATCTCCCTTGCATGGAGTGCCGCAGCTGCAGCCACCGGATACCGAATCTCCTGGAGCCCAGAGGGAGCGGGCAGAGGTGAGTGCAGATCGGGCGCCGTGATTTGCTTTTGTTTGATGTGTGTAGAGGACGTTCAAACAAGCTGGCGATGCAGGGTGTCTGCCCCCATGGAATATTGCCTGGCCACAGGAGATTGCTTTATTCTAGTTCTCTGGGCCTGCACGGCCGATATCTGCAGAGCTAATGCTCTGAATTTCTGGTGATGGGTGTGAAAAAGCAGCCTGTGCCAGGCTGTGTGTGTTACTGCCAGAAGGGTTTGAACCTTCAACCCTCAGTGCTAAAAACATGAGCATCCACCAGCTGATCTGAAGGACAGAGACCTCTAGGGTTTAGCTATAGCTCAGGGGTTCTCAAAATGAGGGTCTGGACCCCTCAGGGGGTCACGATGTTATTACATGGGGGGTCGCAAGCTGTCAGCCTCCATCCCAAACCCCGCTTTGCCGCCAGCATTTATAATGGTGTTAAATATATTAAAAAGTGTTTTTAATTTATAAGGGGGGTCGCACTCAGAGGCTTGCTATGTGAAAGGGGTCACCAGTACAAAAGTTTGAGAATCACTGCTACAGCTGACTCATTAATCTCATGCGTGGACCAGCCACTAGAGGGGGACAAAGATCCACATGCGCCAAATGTAGTTTACATGAGCTCCCCCTTGTGGCCACCAGAGTAGCTGTGATTTGTGAATATGTCAGGGATTGCGGTCTTGTCTTAATTGGTTTGGGAAATCTTTGGGCCATCGTCTCTTACTCTATTCGTAGAGGAATCAAGTGTTGTCCTCGAGGAATCCCATTCATTCCAGGGGGTGTTCCCCAGTGGAGATTTTGGTGGGTTTCCAGACTATTTATGCCACTGATGACTTCTGGGCCTGTTGCCAGTCCAAGGCCAAGGGGGATGTGGCTACAGGGTACGAGGGCTAGCTGTCGGGAAACCTTTCCTCATTCAGCCTCCATTTGCCTTTGTTCAGTTGAATCCCTACCCTCCTACTTCTCATCCCTGGTGCTTCTCTAAATGACTCGCTTCCCCCCACAACTTTGTGTTTACCCCCTTCCCCAGAGAGCCTCGGAAATAACACTACTGGGAGGAAAAGTGGTACCCTTTGGAGAAGATCCACTGTTCTTGGTGAATTATATGCACTGTGGTGTCCTTGTCCTTTCAGGAAGAGGAGTTGCCAAGAGCCAGTACCTGGGCAGCAAGGGGCTTGCTTATCACATTGAGCATTTGCTGCCTAATACCCACTATACACTTGGTGTTCGCGCTATGTTCAACAAGTCCGAGGGACCAGAAGTGACTCTCACTCACCGTACTGGTGAGTTCTGCTGTAATGACCCTGTCTTGCATGGGACAGCATGGTTGGAACCTACCACCTTCAGCAGAGACCTTTGCCACTTGAACTAAAGGAGCAGCCCTGTTAACTTGCAGCAGTAGAAGACTGTTATCCTTGAGCGGGATGCAACACACATTCTGCCAGTGTGTTATGCTATCCCTGCCTAAATAGGCAGGGCTGGATTTAGGCCTTTGGGAACACTCAGTAACATTATACATGGGGACCCAAATCTTTCGGTCTCTCTCTCTTGTCCAGCTCAGTTCAGCAGCAGGCCCTGTTGTTCCTTGTGGGATCTGGAAAAGCCCTGCAAATTGCCCCTCCTTCCTTTATGGCAGACGTCACGTGTTTCCAAGGCTCCTTTGTGTGTGAGTGAGAATGCCCCTAGAGCGTGCAGGGCTGAAGACCTGCTGTGTTTGGAACAACTGGATTTTGAAACCCATGGGTAATATTTTGAGGCTGGTGTATAGCAAAACCTCATTATAATGTTCTCTAGCCTTTCTTCTTTTTGAACCCAATGGGGGAACTCCCTGTAGAAAAGTTGGTCTGTTGATAAGGCATTAAGTGAGATATGCCCAGAGGGTGTATACCTGCTGCTTCTGGTGAGGATCATGTGAGATCAGGGATATAGCCCTGGGCGTACCATGGGCTAGACTCTGATACTCTGACTCACAGTGAGTAGCACCTTTCTCCAGGCATAGAACCACTGACCTCAGCAGGTTTAGTCATGGAGTGGGGTGTCATTCAGTGGCCGGAAAGATATCGGAATCTGACTCTTATCTCCATATTTCATTCATTTTTGCAGCCTCGCTCGCAGACTCAAGCCCTATCCAGACCGTCCGGGATTTGCGGATCGTTGACATTGGAGTAAACAGCTTGAAGGTCTCCTGGAAAAGGACCCCGGGCGTAACGCACTATAAGATATCCTGGGTCCCGTTCAGTGGTAGGCATCCTACTCCATCGGCCATATAAAGTCTAGTGAGAGAGCGCCGGGGGTCCCTGGTACTCTGGAGGTAGCTCTCAGCTCAGTGTTCCCGTGCCTCTTCTCACAGGTGCTCGAGGACAGACTATAAACTGGCAGAGTGGGGTCAATGCTTCTAGGAAACTTGGGGTCCACACCCAGGCTCGTAAGAGTGGGCTGAACGCCTGGCATGGGGCATAGATTCATAGATTCATAGATTCATAGATTCTAGGACTGGAAGGGACCTCGAGAGGTCATCGAGTCCAGTCCCCTGCCCGCATGGCAGGACCAAATACTGTCTAGACCATCCCTGATAGACATTTATCTAACCTACTCTTAAATAGAGCATCTTTTGTTCTTCTCTTGTGCTCGTGGTAACTTGGTTTTATAACCATGGTCCCTGGAGGAAAAGCTCCTCCTGGCTGCACCTGGCTTTTTGGCTTCTGCTCAGTTATTCCACCAGCTCACAAGTATGTTTGTGTGTTGCTGGATGGGAGGGCGTCCTGGGCCTGGATGGGTGTTTTCAACCATGGAAGGGGCCCGAAAAGGATTCTGCCCTTTCTCCCTTTCACTGCTGCTTGGCATAGGCTTTAGAGGATAGGATTAATATTAAAAATGATCTGGACAAACTGGAGAAATGGTCTGAAGTAAATAGGATGAAATTCAATAAGGACAAATGCAAAGTCCTCCACTTAGGAAGGAACAATCAGTTGCAGACATACAAAATGGGAAATGACTGCCTAGGAAAGAGTACTGCGGAAAGGGATCTGGGTGCCTCTCAATGACTCGTGTCATAGTGGATCACAGCTAAATATGAGTCAACATTGTAACACTGTTGCAAAAGAACCCCCAAACCCTCCATTCTGGGATGTATTAGCAGGAGTGTTGTAAGCAAGACAGAAGCAGTAATTCTTCCGCTCTACTCCCCACTGATTAGGCCTCAACTGGAGTATTGTGTGCAGTTCTGGGTGCCACATTTCAGAAAATATGTAGACAAATTGGAGAAAGTCCAGAGATTAAACGATTAAAGGTCTAGAAAACATGCCCTGTCAGGGAAGATTGAAAACATTGGGTTTGTTTAGTCTGGAGAAGAGAAGACTGAGAGGGGACATGATAACAGTTTTCAAGTACATAAAAGGTTGTTACAAGGAGGAGGGAGAAAAATTGTTCTCCTTAACCTCTGAGAATAGGGCAAGAAGCAATGGGCTTAAATTGCAGCCAGGGAGGTTTAGGTTGGACATTAGGAAAAACTTTCTAACTGTCAGGGTGGCCAAGCACCGGAATAAATTGCCTAGGGAGGTTGTGGACTCTCCATCACTGGAGATGTTTAAGAGCAGGTTAGACAAACACCTGTTAGGGATGATCTAGATAATACTTAGTCCTGCCATGAGTGCAGGGGACTGGACTAGATGACCCCTCAAAGTCCCTTCCAGTCCTATGATTCTATAATCCAGGCTGCAAGCCCAGTGGATGCTCAGGAGGCTGCATGTCTGCAAAGCACAATCCCTGGAGCGTGATGGTCAGTCCTTCTGGCTGGGAGGAGCCAGCCATGGCTAGCTCCAGAGTACGTCACCCTTGCTCCTGAGACAGCCATGGCATCAGGGAGAGACATAAGGTATTTCTCCCTCTCTTTGCAATCTAGTCTTGCCAGATGGGAGGAGTGAGAGCTCCCGGTTCTGCACCCAACCTCCTCAGCTCTCCTCAGCACACCCTCCTGGTCCCAGTCCAGTCTACACACCTCCACCATCAATCAATGAGTGGCCAAACAGGCCATAGGAGTAGCTCCCTGGACCATCCCATCTCTCCTGGCAGCCTCTCCAGGGTCTATCTCCCATTCTGAGGGTATGTCTACACTGCAGTCACGGAGCATAATTGCTGCTTGTGTAGACATGCCTGTGTTTAATCCAGATCAAGCACCAGAACAGTGAAGCCATGTCAGAGCCCATTAGCTATGCCAGGAATTTCCTAGTGTTCTTGATGGGCTGATAGAGCCTGCACTAAACCATGCGCTGCCACAGCTTCACTGCTCTGGTACTGGAGCTAGCTAGATTAAATCTAGCTTGGAATGTCTATGATACACCCTTGGCGGGGCTGGCAGGTGGGAGACCTCCATTATCTGCTGCTTCAAGCTTTCTTCTGAGCTGCTGTTTTGCACAAGTTGCATTTCCTGGCATGCAGGAGGTGAGTGCAGGAGAAAAAACTTTGCAGACCCAATTCTAGATCCTTTTCGTTGCATTTTTCCAAACTATGATTGAAATGTTCTGTGTCACCAAGTACGAGCTTTATGGAATGAACGTCTGGCCTCTTCAAAGACCCATCTTGGGATTTATTTAAGCAATTGTTCTAAAAACGTACAAAGGAATGAACTTCTGCAAATGCCTCGTTTTTAAACATAGAAGATGATCAATGACATTTTGGGGTTAAAATTGCCATGAAAAGTTTCAGGACACGATTTTTCATAAAAAGTTCCCAATCTAGGAAAAAGGGAATTTTTTTGATGCAAAAAATGGCTATCTTTTTTTTTTCCCCATGAAAGCCCAACTTTCTGATTTCTTAGGAGCCTCCCGACTCTTGACAATTTTGCGCAGCGTTGAAAATAACTCAACCTCCACATTAAACAGGAAGAGCCTTAAGGCTGGGTTATTGATGGGTTTCTCTCTTTACCAGCTAGTACACCCACATATTGGTAAGGAGGGGCAAACTAAGGGGGTATGGGAAAAGCACAGCTGCCCCCTGTCTGCTAACAAGAGAACTCCCG
The DNA here is from genome assembly GCF_002925995.2 of Terrapene triunguis. Taxonomy (NCBI): domain Eukaryota; kingdom Metazoa; phylum Chordata; order Testudines; family Emydidae; genus Terrapene; species Terrapene triunguis. The sequence continues at coordinate 2,172,681 of NW_020664419.1, read as the reverse complement.
CATTGCCCCTTGACTTGGACCAGCTCTGTCCTTATTCTTTGGCTGGGTGGTCCAATAGATAGAGCATTACACTGGGAGCCGTGAGTCCTGGTTCTATTCCCAGCTGTCCCACTGATGCATTATGTGACCTTGTGCAAATCACTTAAGTTCCCTCTGCCTCAGCTTCTCCAGCTGTAAAATGAGGATAATAACACTCCTTCTCCTTTACCAAGTGTTTTGAGATCTATGGATGAAAAGGACTGTAAAGATCATGCTCGCTACAGGAAGCATTATGACTTTCTCCTGTCATTATCACAAACTCTTCTGTTTTTTTATTGTTGTTATTAATTAGGTGGCTTGGAAACCTCACAGATCGTTCCAGCAGAGATCATATTTTTCACAATTATTAAGCTGCAGGAGAGCACTACGTACACCATCCGTGTGTCTTCAATGATCCGGGAACGGGAGGGAAGCCCAGTGCTTCTGACTGCCAAAACACGTGAGTACCTAGGAGACATGGGCAGACACCACTATATAATGTCACCACTGCAACTGGGAAGTAGATCTGTTCAGGCTGACACTTCTGTGCTCATCTCAAAGTATCAAGAGTTTGGGATCAATTCGGAGAAACAACCTAAAGCGTAGGGATCATATGCTACAGCTGAATCTAAAGTATCTACAACCTAAAGCGTAGGGATCATATGCTACAGCTGAATCTAAAGTATCTACAACCTAAAGCGTAGGGATCATATGCTACAGTAAATCAGCATAGCGCCATTGGTTTTGGTACAGCTACATTGATCTCCACGAGCTAAGGATCTGGCCCAAGATGCTTACTTGGATTTATGGAGTACCATGCTGTTGGAATCATTCCCTCGCTCTGTTCCTATATACGCTGCTAGTGAGGCAGGCTGAATGTCAGTATCGCAGCTGGCCCGTGGGTAGGATCCTGGAGCTGATAACCAGCTGGCAGGAATTTCCCACCCACGTGTGGCCTGGCACAATTGGCCAGGTGCAGTCTGGATAGTTTGGATCTTCCTCTGAAGTATTTAGCAGAGGCCATGCCAGAGACAAGATACCAAACTCAACAGGCCAGCCATCTGTTTCATTTCTGTAATGACTATCTGGAATTTTTGCCATTGATTTCAATGGGTCCAGGATTCCACCCTTGTATAGTGTGTGTGTCTGTTTCCTTCTGGCCCGGTGAAATTCAGTAGATTCTCCCTCTCGAGCTCTTTTGTCTCATGCCATCGATTTAAGCGTTTACACAGCAGCAAACAATCATTGTTTCTTTTCTCTTTCTTTTTAAATAGTGGGTTTGCCCAAAGTGACTCAGTTTGCAGTTCAGGAGAGCACGGAAAACAGCGTTTTGTTGAGCTGGACGGGTGTTCCGGGGGCATCAGCATATTTATTAACATGGCGCCTGGCATCAGGTAACGGCTCTTCGGTGTCATTGATGAATGGCTGTGGGTAAGGAGAGCTAATGTAAGGAAAGAAGAAGAGAATGTGAGGTGGGGAGAGTGGTAGAGGGTTAGAAAGATCCTGGGAAGGGCCATATTGCCACAATATCACATCTTCACTATTCTTTGGTTCCCCTTGCTCGGCCAGTTATTAGTTCACGACAACATAGGAATTGCCAGACCAGATCCGCCCTAAGGTCCATTTAATCCAGTGTCCTGTCTCTGACAGTGGCAAGAGTGCTCCAGAGGAAGGTGCATGGAACCCCATCATGGATTAAACCATCTTCAGAGGAAGTGTCTTCCTAACCCGGACAATCAGTGGCTGGATTATGCGCTGAAGCATCGAGATTTATATCCCTGATCTTTTTCTAATCCAATTTAATGCCACTGTGGATGTTCTCATTATCCATATAAATGCCTGATCCTTCTTTTGAATCCTGCTAAGCTCTTTCCCTCTTACATCATTCATTTCCCTCCGAGAAATAAGAATCTTGTCTGGTAGTGAGAGCAGAGGACTGAGACTCTGGACTCTCCCCACAATGCCACTCTTCCTGTGTGACCTTGGATGAGTCATCTCTGGGCCTCAGTTTCCTAATAAATACTGGGAGTGATGATGCCTACCCTACAAGGGTGTTGAGAGACTTAACTGGTCTAAAATTTGTACAGTGCATTGAGATCCTTATGTGGAAGGTGCTCTGGAGATGAGAGTTTCTGAGTACCCACATCTCCCACTCCCGTCAGTGCTCAAGCAGTTTTCCCTCTAGTTTTTTCCATCCATGTGCAGAATGAATTTTCTGTGCACCATATTGAGATAATGTGGGCATGTGCACCAAAACCAAAAACCTAGATACAATATATAGTTTAAAAAAGTTACCATAGGGATAATTACTCCAGCCAGGACAGATTAGGCATTTTAGGACTCACTACCCAAAGAATTAAATTTAAGCATAAGAGAGAAATAAAAATTATGAAATGCACAGACCAGTCAAAAAACTGAAATAACACACTTTGAAAGAAGTATTGAGAAGTAACAACAACAATAGTACAAGTATGTGTTGGGAGGTGAGTGTGAAAGACAGAGTGTGTGAGTGAGACAGAGACACACACACTCTGTGTGTGTGTGTGTGTGTGTGTGTGTGTGTGAGAGAGAGACGAATTGCGCATCTTAGAGGGAATTTAGGTGCTCAGCACCTCTTTCAGTTTTGCCTTCTTTCAGTAGTTTTCTCGAAGGCAACGGCTTTCAATCTTTTTTCATTTGTGGACCCCTAAAAATTTTTGAAGGGAGGTGTGGACCCCTTTGGAAATCTTAGATATAGTCTGCGGATCCTCAGGGGTCTGCGGACCACAGGTTGAAAACTACCGCTCTAAGGACTCTACTAGGTTTGAAAGGCATGATTTCCCTTTACGGAAAAGTCACTGTGGTGTGATCCTAGCAAGTTGTCATCCAAATGCTGCAATATTCTGGCCTTGGACTTCCATCTATTTCCCCACCCCTGGGAAGAGTAATCAAAATAAACCCATAAGATGGACTGTGTTACCAATCTGAAACTGGTTCCAGTGTGTCTCTCCTCCTGCATGTGCATTACAGTAACGGAGGGGAAACTTAGAGAGGACATTACCTGCATTGAAGATCAGCAACGCTGCACTCCATATTTAACCAGCGAATCTTTCTTCTAACTCTACTGCCTAGGTCAAGGATTCATAGAGTTTAAGGCCAGAAGGAACTGTTGTGATCATCTAGTCTGACCTCCTGCATAACATGGGTCATAGAATTTCACCCAGTAGTTCCTGAAGATAAGGGAACTAGTCATCCCTCCTTGCACTGATCTGCTTCAAATCCACCTCCAAGCTCACAGATACGCAGCTATCTGTGACTCAGCCACTCTATACTCCAAGAATATGGAAATTACAGGATTTGAAAAGACTGTGTCGGCCTCCCCATTAATAAAACAAGGCAGTTGTTAAGGAAGTTCAACTTCAGCCTTTGCCCGTGAGGCATCATGTTCCAATTAGAGATGGGCCTGAACCCACCCTCTCCCCTTCCAGACCTGAATAACCCCAAACTTTAGATCCATACATTAAGGATCATTGGGATTCTCGAATCTGACCTCCATTGGTTTTCCTGAATTAATCCTTGCTTCAAGTCCAGTAGCTGAGTTTCAACTAGAGCAGATCTTTGAGGGAACCGCCCCCCCATCCAATCATGATTAAACAATTTCCAGTGATGGAGAACACACTCAGCCCTTGGTAAATTGTTCCAACAGTGCCCTCACTGTTAGAAAAAATGCTCCTTATTTCCAGTCATTGGATCTTGTTTCACCTCCCTGATAATGCGATTCTTTTCCCTGCATGTTATAGATAGGTGCTTATGGAGCTTGACATCCTGTTCTCTAGACACCAACAAGTATCCCGTCTTACGTTTTATCTGTTAGGACAGTGATCCATGAGCATTGAAGATCATTTGCTTCCAAGTTTTCTGTGTCTCAGAAACAGATAATGCCATTTTTGATAGCATGCTACTCCTCCTCCCTTTTTGCCCTCTCGAGCCTTCTTAAATAGATTATAACCATTGTATCTGGAAAGATAATGGAACAAATAATTAAGCAATCAATTTGCAAACATGTGGAAGATAATATGATGATAAGTAACAGTCAGCATAGATTTGTCAAGAACAAATTGTGTCAAACCAACCCGATAGCTTTCTTTGACAGGGTAACAAGCCTTGTGGACAGGGGGGAAGTGGTAGATGTGGTACATCTTGACTTTAGTAAACTTTTGATACTGTCTCGCATGACCTTCTCTTAAAAAAAAATAGGGAAATGCATCCTAGGTGGAGCTACTATAAGATGGGTGCAAAACTGGTTGGAAAGCCATTCCCAGAGAGTAGTTATCAGTGGTTCACAGTTAAGCTGGAAGGGCATATCAAGTGGGGTCCCGCAGGGTCCAGTTCTGTTCAATATATTCATCAATGATTTAGATAATAGCATACAGAGTACACTTATAAAGTTTGCGGATGATATCAAGCTGGGAGGCATTTCAAGTGTTTTGGAGGATAGGATTAAAATTCAGAATGATCTGGACAAACTGGAGAAATAGTCTGAAATAAATAGGAGGAAATTCAATGAGGACAAATGCAAAGTCCTCCACTTAGGAAGGAACAATCAGTTGCACACATAGAAAAGGGGAAATGACTGCCTAGGAAAGAGTCCTGTGGAAAGGGATCTGGGGGTCAGAGTGGATCACAAGCTAAATATGAGTCAACTGTGTAACACTGTTGCAAAAAAAGGGAACATCATTCTAGGATGTATTAGCAGGAGTGTTGTAAGCAAGACACAAGAAGTGATTCTTCCACTCTACTTCACGCTGATTAGGCCTCAACTGGAGTATTGTGTCCAGTTCTGGGAAGGATGTGGAAGAGAGAAGACTGAGGGGGGACATTATAACAGTTTTTGAGTACATAAAATGTTGTTACAAGGAGTAGGGAGAACCTTCCTAACTGTCAGGGTGGTTAAGCACTGGAATAAATTGCCTTGGGAGGTTGTGGAATCTCCATCATTGAAGATTTTTAAGAGCAGGTTAGACAAACACCTGTCAGGGGTGATCTAGATAATACTTAGTCCTGCCATGAGTGCAGGGGACTGGACTAGATGACCTCTCGAGGTCCTTTCCAGTTCTATGATGGTTCTATGTTTTTAACATTCCAATCATATGAATCTTCCCACTTCTTTCAGTGATACCAACTAGGTCAAATTTTTGCTCATAAATGAGCAAATCAAATTCCTCTTGCTTATTACCCAGGCTCCTAGCATTAGTGAATAAGCAATTAAATAATGTCTTCTCTTCACATCCTTTGGTGCCACAACTCATTTTGTTCTTGACATCTTGATTTTGTGCTAAATTAATGCTCATTTGTTCCCCCTTTTCACCCTCTCCCTTTGTTGTGAATTTAATGTTTTCCTGACTTAATCTAGCCAGTCTGTCCCCTAGAAGATTGGTTCTCCTTCTACTGTGATGGAGGCCATCCAAACTACATATCACTTTCTCTCCATAGAAGGTGGCCCAATGTTCCACAAAACCAAAACCTTCTATGTTACACCATGTACCTAGCCAGCGGTTCTCTTCCAGAATCTTCTGTCTTCTGACTTCCTTCACTCACGGGACAGGAAGAATCCTCAAGGTGATCACTTGGACATTTCTCTCCTTCAGTTCCCTTCCGAATTTTCTGGAATCGTTAATAATCTGGAAGGTATCACACGACGTGGTGTCGTTAGTGCTGATGTGCACCACACCCACCGATTTCAGAAGCCTATCCAATCTTGCAGTCACATCTCATCTCTTGGTCCTGGGAAGACAGCGCACCAGCCTTCTCTGCTCCTGCATCTTGCAAGATTGTGCTTTCCGTTCTTCTTAGCATAGAATCCCTGGCAAGGATCCTCTGTGTTCTTTGGATGGTTGGAGATCTCTTTGGCACGTTTCGTAGTACTGTAGGCTGGGCTGAGCAGACACCCTCAGGTATGTCCTATACACCTCTCCATTCCATTCGGCCAGCTGGAGCTTCAGAGACCTTGTCTGCAGTTTCCACGCAGAGAACCTAATAATGATTGGATACTTCTGGCAGTGTGGGATTCCCCCTGGTGCTCTTATCTCTGGTGATCACAGTCTGTGTATCCTTATCTGCCTCCAGGGGTGTAGAATGCCACTTGGTCATTTTACCTCTGGTGGTTATAATCCTCCTTTCTGGTTTCCACTGTCTTTGGTTTGTTGGTCGGCAGTTCCTTTCTTTCTTGAGTCTGGCGTGCTGATGCTTTCTGAACCTGGTTATCCAAGTACTCCTTAGCCTCTCCCACACTTCACAGTGTCAGTACTCCTCCTTCCAAACCACTAATCTTTTCTTCCAGCACAGCCACCAACTTGCACTTTGTACAAAGGAAGTTTCTTCAGGCAGGAAAGAAAAATGGCACATCCGTTGCAGATCACAGCCACGGTTCCATCTCTGGCCATGACGGTATTGAACATAGAACTGTACCTTGAACTAACACTTCTGACACGCACTTTCCTAACTGCCTCTAAAACTCCCTTGTTTGCCAAACTTTGTGGCTATAATTACAATGTAGGGTGCTCCACACAGGGTCTGTCTGTGGTTATGATGAGTTTCTTTGTCTCTATATTAACATCAATAAATTTAGGCTTGAAATTAGACCAAGGTTTCCAGGGCCGGCTTTAGGAACTGCGGGGCCCGATTCGGCAATGGTCCGGGTCTTCGGCGGCACTTCGGCAGCGGGTCCTACTTGCTTCGGGTCGTCCACGGCACTGAAGGACCCGCCGCCAAAATGCCGCTGAAGACCCGGACCGCCGCCGGGTGAGTAAAAATTAAAAAGTTAGGCGTTCTTCCTTAGGGCGCGGGGCCCTCTTAGGTGCGGGCGTGGCGCCCTCTTAGGCGTGGGGCCCGATTCGGGGGAATCAGCCTAAAGCCGGCCCTGAAGGTTTCTAACCGGCAGAGGAGTGAAGTTCTGGAACAGTCCTTCATGGGGAGCAGTAGGGGCAAAAAAACTAACTTGTTTTAAGACTGAGCTTGGTAAATTTATGGTGGGGATGGTGTGATGAGATTGCATACAATGGCATGTTGCCCATCTGTGACTGCTATTAGCAAATATCTCCAGTGGCTGGAGATGGGACACTAGATGGGGAGGGCTCTGAGATACTACAGAGAATTCTTACCCAGGTGTCTGGCTGGTGAGTCTTGCTCACATGTTCAGGGTCTAACTGACTGCCATATTTGGGGTCAGGAAAGAATTTCCCCCCACCCCCGGTCAGATTGACAAAGACTCTGGGCGGTTTCTCTTTACACTGCAGCGTGGGGCATGGATCCCTTGCTGGTTTGAACTAGAGCAAATGGTGGATTCTCTGTAACGTTAAGTCAGTAAATCACAAACGAGGACTTCAGTAAGCCAGTCAGAGTTTATGGGCCTACTACAGGAGTGAGTTCTGTGGCCTGTGATGTGCAGGAGGTCAGACTAGATGATCATGATGGTCCCTTCTGCCCTTAAAGTCTACGAGTGACTTTTTTCCAGAGTCTGACCTTTCCACTGAACTGTTGGGAGCAGCTTCTAGATCGTATCGAGTTACAGACCTGAAGCCAAGAGGGATGTACTCGTTTTCAATAAGGCCACTCTTCGGACAGACGGAGGGGCCAGAGGCGGCGCTTACTGAGCAGATTGGTATGAGAAACGGAGTCTTGTGCTGCAATTCCTGCTGATGTCTTTGCTGTCACCACTAGCTCATGAGATGGTGCTTGGCATGGCATGTTCCCATGCAATCCCGATGCCTTTCGGGGCTAGTGGTGTTCTTACTATGACCTAGTTACGCAATGGATGCAGTTCCCCTCCTTTGTTTGCTTTTTACAGTGGGATCTCGAGGGAATCCTTCCACTCCTGCTCCTACCATTACTTCTTTACTGCCTGCCACTACGAGGCCCCGGTCCGTGGGCTCTAGCCATGCAAGGGCCACTCCTCTTCCATCAGCCACCACCATGACATTACAAATGACCCCAGCAACCACAGTTGTGACAACTAAAGCGTCGCCACCATTGACCACCCTCTCTGGGCCAAGTGAGTTTGAATCCACACGGGATTCAGTGCTGATGAATTGGTGCGTTATAACCAGCGTACCTCTTGGATGCTGTGGTCTCCTCTGATCTCACGAGCTAAAACTGGGGTGGGCTGGGTGAATACTTGGAGGGAAAACTGCAGATCAAAAACAGGTGCGCAGGAGGCATGTTGGCAATCATAGAATGATAGAATTGTAGGACTGCCAAGGGCCTTGAGAGGTCTTCTAGTCCAGTCCCCTGAACTCATGGCAAGACTAAGTTTTATCTAGAACAGCCCTGACAGGTGTTTGTCCAACCTGCTCTTAAAAACCTCTAATGATGGAGATTCCACAACCTCCCTGGGCAATTTATTCCAGTGCTTAACCACCCTGACAGTTAGGAAATTTTCCCTAATATCGAACCTAAACCACCCTTGCTACAATTTAAGCCCATTGCTTCTTGTCCCATCCTTGGAGATTAAGAAGAACAATTCTTCTCCCTCCTCCTTGTTACAACCTTTTATGTACTTTAAAACTGTTATCATGCCCCCCCGTCCCCCAGTCTTCTCTTCTCCAGACTAAACAAACCCAATTTTTTCACTCTTCCCTCATAGGTCATGTTTTCTAGACCTTTAATCATTTTTGTTGCTCTTTTCTGGACTTTCTCCAATTTGTCCACATCTTTCCTGAAATGTGGCACCCAGAACTGGACACAGTACTCCAGCTGAGGCGTAAGCAGTGCAGTCCAGTAGGTGGAGCACTTTCCTCTCTGTCAGCAGGTGAAAGAGCCCAGAGATGTTAGATAATCACACCTGTTATAATCGTAATAATACTGAGACCACTGCTCTGAAACAGATTGATGAACCATTGTGTCTGACGTCCTGTCTATGATGGTGGCCAATGTCTAATACATAAAGAGGAGGCATAAAATGCATGTAAGAGAATTGAGGTGTGCAGCAGCATCCCATGGGGGTGAATGTATTGTATCATCTTCACTCAACACACCCTTGAAACCACAAGGCTTGATTGTATCTTGGACTGTTCTCCCATAAAGAAGAATAGTCCAGCCTTTTATGACAAATCCTGTCCAGTATGAGACAGATTGGAGACCCATGGCCTCCCTGTCCGTGATTTACGGACATTCTACCTTCGCTTCACAGTCTGTGGCAAGTTCAAAGCGGACATCGCGTTCCTGGTGGACGAGTCTTCAAGCATTGGCCAGAGCAATTTCAATAAAGTGAAGGACTTCCTCTTCCGGATCGTCTCCTATTTCCCCAGAATTGGGCCTGAGGGAACACAGGCAAGAAACCATTATTCTATCTATCTATCTATCTATTGTAGGTACCTTTCTTCATTCTCACAACACCCCTGTGAGTTAAGGGAATGCAGGCTCTCCACTGTGAATCTTAGAGAGGCTAAATGGCTTGCCTGAGGTTACACAGGAAGTCTGTGGCAGAGAAGGTAATTGAACCTACCTCTCCTAAGCCTGAGACTAGCATCCTAACCATTGGGCCAGCCTTCCTCTTGGTCCCCAGCTGGACATTCCCTGTTTTATGCCATTTTCTAGGAGTTTCCCCAAGCCCAACCCTCACTAAAAAAGACGATCTCAGCGCTATTGAAACCTTGTGTTTCAATGTGCTCACTTTGGGCCTAATCCAGCGCCCAGTGAAGTCAACGGAAAGACTCCTACTGGCTTCCATAGGCTTTGGTATAGGTCCTTTGTTGGTAATGATCCACTTTGCACATGTGATATCTGAATTGGACCTTTAGGCTAAGGCTCCATGTTACTTTCTTTCATTTGACTAAGAAAGGTGGAGTTCCATGTTCTCATTGACTGCAGACCATTAATAGCATCCCCCTCCCGTGATCTATGCCTTTTACTCGTGTGCTTATATCCATGACCCATGCTCCCTTGCTCCATCCTGCCACCTTTATCGGCCTCACGTGCTCTTTGGCAGGTTGCTGTAGCTCAGTACAGCGAAGAGCCCAGGACTGAATTCCACTTTAACCAGCACAGGGATCGGAATGGAGTTCTCAAAGCCCTCAAGGAGCTGCAGTACACTGGAGGCAATACAAAGACAGGTGCGTACCGTGTATGCATGTTAGTGTTTGCAGGACGTATACTTTACAGCTAGAAATATGGGCCCAAGTCACCAAGTCTTGATCTGGATTTGGCTCTCAACTTCCCCAGCAGTCAGGTGGTGTGGTTTTGGTTTAGAGTTTTGAATCGGTCTGTTATAGAGGTTGGTTGGTTGCTTGTGAAGTTAAGATCTAAACGTCTTTAAAATGTGGATTGGGATGGTCTAGAGTTTTGGTTTGGACCCATTTTTAATAATAGCCTGGCCATGTATTCTGGTTCTTTCATCAGCGTCCTAGTTTTTCATCTGACCTTCTCTTTATAATTTTATATCCCCTCACCCTAATGTTTGTACCTAACATGGAGCCCTAACCGTAAGGTTACCTACCTACTGGGAATATTTTTAAGAGTGCTTTTAACTCTAAGACATAGCCTTGATCCTAACTCTAATCCTACTAGTCTTACATGCAAGAATTTGCAGGGTTGAGTTTTATGGTTCAGCGCTAGATTCTATTTCCTTGGGATTTATTTAGATCACAGGGTCTGTGTCCTTTGGATGCACATCTATAACTCTCAGTAACATTACAGATGTGTGCACATTAGGTCGGACTTTCAGAAGATCTTTGCGCTGACCTCGCTCTGCTCCCACTGAAGTCAAGGGGGTTTTTACCATTGACTTCAAGGGAAAGAGAGAGAGAGGCCAATTCAGTGTGTTTTGGGAAACCCCTCCTGTTGGGGATAAAATTATCTACACATCCCTCGCCTCTGTTGGGAGCATCAAGGCTAGAAAAGGAGCAACTGACCCAAAATATTTCATGTTTTATAAAAGAAATCCCCCAAACCTTCAGCCATCTGCAGATGCACTGTCTGTAACTACAGGCATGCTGGAGAAGGGTTAGCCATTTAGCTAGTCCGGTCAGACAACATAATTAGGTTTTACCTGGGTTCCTATTGCAAGGACTCCGAAATACACACACCAGAGCTTTAAAATGGGAGAAGTTAGCCCTCATTTTACCCTTTCTAAGCTGGTCACCTAAATAGCTGCCCCTGTCTTGGAGGAGCAAGTTAACTAGGATAGAAATTAGAGGAAGGTTTCACACCATCAGACCAGGGGGAGGTTCTGGAGCAGCCTCTTTATAAGAGTAGCAGGGGGCAAACAACCTACCTAGTTTTAAAAGGGCACCTGATAAATTTATGAATGGAAGTATGTGACAGGGTTACCTGGACTCAATGGCCTAGGAAGTCTCTTCCAGTCTTGACTCCTATGTTCCTAAAGTGGCTCTGGCACTGATGAGTGTCTCTTAATGTGGCCAGCCTGTACATTTTCTAACATGTCCTTTTTTCCACGTGCAAACTGGATCAGACGGACTCAGACCCACAGCAGTACTATTCAGACACCTGGCATCGCGGGAGCTAGGCGTGACTGGTGTGGAGAAAGTAAATAAGGAAGTGTTATTTACTCCTTCTCATAACACACGAACTAGGGGTCACCAAATGAAATTAATAGGCGGCAAGTTTAAAATAAATAAAAGGAAGTATTTCTTCACACGACGCACAGTCAACCTGTGGAACTCTTTGGCAGAGGATGTTGTGAAGGCCAAGACTATAACAGTGTTCAAAAAACTAGATAAGTTCATGGAGGATAGGTCCATCAATGGCTATTAGCCAGGATGGTCAGGGATGGTGTCCCTAGCCTGTTTGCCAGAAGTTGGGAATGGGCAACAGGGGATAGATCACTTGATGATTACCTGTTCTGTTCATTCCCTCTGGGGCACCTGCCATTGGTTACAGTCAGAAGACAGGAGACTGAGTTAGATGGACCTTTGGTCTGACCCAGTATGGCCGTTCTTATGTTCTAGGCTGAGTAGCTTTCTGCTTTCCCCCAGGTCGTGGCTTAGGCTATGCGCTAAAGGAGTTATTTCAGTCCTCCAAAGGGATGAGACCAACTGTGCCTCGCACGCTGGTGCTAGTGACTGATGGACAGTCCCAGGATGATGTGTTGCCACCAGCCAGAGTGGTGCATGCATTAGGTAGGGATCTTTGGGTGTGTTTTCTTGAAGGCCCCAATCCTCCTCCCAGCAAAGTAGATGATAAAACTCCCGTGAGTTTCAATTGTGCTGGATTGGGTCCTAATATAGTTTATTGTTGGCTTCCTGGGCTCTTATCTCTCCTTCCTTCACTAAAAGTGTGGGTGTGCCCCTGGCCAGACATACTGAGCCCAATACACCAGGGATGAGCTTGGCCTAATGTTTTTAGATGAAGAATCTGACCTGCACTGGATTTAATGCTCTGATGGCTGACAGCTCTAGAGACTAGGGTGGCCAGGTGCCTGGTTTTCAACCAGAACGTCTGGTTGAAAAGGGGACCTGATGGTGTCCAGTCAAATCTACTGCGTTGGGCGGCTGCAGCACTCAGCCCTGGCTCCGCGCAGAGGTGGGGAAGAGCAGTGAGCGACAGGGGGAGGAGGAAAGAGGAGCGAACAGGGGTGGGGTCTCAGGGGGAAGGGGCGGGGCAGATGCAGGGCCTTGGGGGAAGAAGTGGGGTGGAGGAGGTTCTGGCACGCCTGCTGGAGTGTCCAGTTTTAAATATTACAAAGTTGACAACAGTATGGGAAACTGATGTCCACATTTTGTCCCAGGCAATGGCAGTGCCAGCTTCTCCCATGCACTGCCCCATGAATGTATCTCAGTACTGCCCAGAGACCAGCTCTGGAGTGGGAGGGGAGTCTGATCTCACTATCCATTCGAGATAATCCGATGAGGGTTTCTCTGCTCCCCTGCTGAGGTCCGTAATGGACTTTCCGCGGGGTGGGCTGAGAACAGCACCGCCTGATGGGCTTGTCACTCCCCTCTGAACGCTGTGTTGAACTAGTTTGGAGTCTCTGTCCAATCTCTAAACAACAAGAGTTCGTGTAACTGTCCTGTGCCCTTGCCAGCAGTCTCAATGGAGAAGCCTAAAGGTGGAGACTATGAGCTGGGAATGCCTTTGTCAGAGCAAATCCCATACCCCCAACTCCCCCAAGTGACAAAGAGGAAACAGATGCCTTAGGGGTTAAGAGTTGACTCCCCACCCCAGTGTGAGCAATTTCTAGTGAATCAAGACAAGCTGTGGCCGGGAGCTGAGCCCGGCTTTACTCTGCGGTTGAGAATTTCCAAGCTGATGGGTGGATTTAACCCCACAACTCCCATTAATCAGCGTCAATGGGCACTGTGGGGTGAAACCCCCTAGCCAGTTTGGAAGATCTCTGCCCGTATGTCTGTCTAATGAGGGAGCCGTTTGTTTCAGGAATCCGTGTCATCGCCGTGGGGGTCTCCAGAGCTGACCCCCAAGAACTGAACAGCATCTTGTTACACCGCAACCTGCAGAATGTTTTCTACATCAGCACCTTTGAGGACTTTCCCCACATCATCCAGGAGGTGATAGAAACCATTTGTTCTGACTTGCCGCATTCAGGAGCCCAACCGCAGCCCGGGGAGGTGAGCTGCTTTCTCCTACACTCTTTCCATGTCTATCTATTTCCTACAGAGAGCTTTGGAGAGAACTCAGCTCACTTCCCAGAGGTCATTTCTGGCAGCCTGTGATCGTGCTCCTACCCTGCATTCTGGTTCAAAGCAAACCTAAAAAGTTAAGAATCGTAGGACTGGCAGGGACTTCGAGAGGTCATCTAGTCCGGTCCCCCAGGCTTATGGCAAGACTAAGTATTATAAACGAGGCTTTGGGCCTCAGTCTGATCTCACTTATCATCCTCTGCTGTCATCTGGCAGTCATGCCATCCAAGACAGCAATGTAAAACAGGCACAGATGAAATCAGAATCTGGCCTTTTCCTGGTTATCCGTTAAGTCAGTGGCATATCCATTACAGGGTGAAAAAACACTTGAGTGAATTGCCAATGCACAGTCGTCTCCCGGTAACAGTTGTCTGCTCAATCTGCCCCTGGCAATGTGCTATCAGTAGTTTGTAACCAACCGGGTCCTTAGACACCCATAATCCTCTTTGATAAGACAAAGATCTAACTCAAACTACATGTTGTAGGTTGCTAGACAGGATATGATCAAACTGCAGCAGGTTGGTGGCCTGGAGAACAACTCATCAGTCCATGAGCCAGCTTCTGCTGATCCAGAAATCCAAAGACCAGAGGGGCCATGCAATCCCAGGTGCTCAAAGGTAAGAAGAGCGATAGAAGCTCAGTAGGGTGTGCTTGGGGGAGTATATTGCATGAGACACGTGCAGTGAGCGCACTCATTAGTTTGGGGTTGATCCCCTACCACCTTGCTCCAGTTTTATGCCGGTGTAACTGCGCTGTCTTGAATGGAATTACATCAGCACGAAATAGGAGCAGTGGCCAATCAAGGCTCGTTACCTCTGGAGACATGGGCGCAAGCCGTGGCTTAGGTCACCAGTCGTCCACATATGGAGATCTCATGCTCAAATCTGTCATTTGTGCACTCCACAAACACGCAGCATCTCGTTGCATGAGGAGCAACCTGTGACCTCTCATCATTATTATCAACTTGTTTCTCATGGGCATTGCAGGTGAATTCATAGATTTTAAGGCCAAAAGAGACCATTATGACCATCTAGTCTGCTCTCCTGCATAACACAGGCCAGGGAACCTCACCCTGTAACTTCTGCATCAAGCCCATAACTTCTGTTTGAGCTATAGCATCTAATTTAGAAAGACCTCCAGTCTTGGTTTAAAGACTGCAAGTGACAAAGAATTCACCATGTCCTCAGGCAAGTTGTTCCAATGGTTAATGACCTTCCCTGTTAAAAATGTGCTGTGAGATTTTAGGAGGATTTGAATGCCAAGCAGGAGATGGTCTGTTGCATTTATTTAATAGTTTCCTATGAGCCATTGCCTTTCTCTCTGTTAAAAATAAAGCATCAGTAGGTTCTTGCCTGCATTGGGAAGCATCTGTAGCCAACCTCTGACCCAACATAAAGGCCGGGAGAGAGGAGGAGCAACTGTAACAGTTGACCATGCTAACCTACTGGATGGGATGGGAAGCCATTTCTTGCCAGTTCTGCAATAAGAGTAGGGTGACCAGATGTCCCGATTTTATAGGGACAGTCCCGATTTGGGGGGCTTTTTCTTATATAGGCTCCTATTACTCCCCACCCCCTGTCCTGATTTTTCACACTTGCTGTCTGGTCACCCTAAATAAGAGGCGGGGGGAGGAAGTGCAATTATTTTTCTTCCTGTTTAATCTGTTGCCATCACAGCTTCTATTCTTATTCTGTTACAGGCTCTTAAAGGAGAGAAGGTAAATATTCTAGCCAGCTGTGCGATTTCACTCTTCAACGGGAACACACAAGCCTTGGCATTTACGTGCTACGCTGGAGGGGACCAGAGAAATACCCAAGACAGAGACTGTAGATAGGCCTCTGGCTAGAGCCATGAAACAGCCAGGAGGAGACTGTTGCCTACATTGGGCTCTGGATGAGAGATCTCTCCAAGTCAAAATAGTAACCGCAGGGCAGGGCTCAGTGTACGAGGCCTGAACCCCTTGAGTCACCTTGCAACAGGCTGACGTACCAAATATCTGGGCATTAATCTGGATAACTCAGAACAGGAGAGGTGTGTTTGGATTACGAGGGTTGGGTTGGGAGCTCACCTCCATCTGAGGTCAAATTAGGGACTGTATTTCTAGATCCAAAATCCTGGATCCAAACACTGCTACTCTCTGCTGGACACTGCGACCAATCCATTGCTACAAGCACATACTCTTTGGCTTTGTCTAGATGAAGATAAAAGATATTTTTAAAAAATGGGATAGCCAATGCATTTTAAAACCCTGCTGTAAATAGGACAAGTTGTATGTTAGCTGATAGGGGTGAACCCTATGGGATTAGAAATGTGCTTCTTGGATTAACAGTAGGGGGAGATAATACGGTCAAATAGTTCCAAGCTATGAAGCTGTTCCATATAGAGGAAGGGTAGTTCAGTGGCTAGTGTCTAGGAGACACAGGTTTAATTCCCAGCTATGCCACAGATTCCCTTTGAGGCTATGTCTACACTGCAGCTGGGAGCATTGCTTCCCAGTGCGCGCCGATGGATTTGAGTTAGCGTGCTACAAGGACAGCGTCGGTGGGCTAGATTCCCAGGCCAGAAGGGACCATTGTGATCATCTAGTCTGACCTCCTGTAGAACAAAAGAATTCCTGGAGGAGAATATCTGTTGGAAAAGCATCCAGACTTGAGTTAAAAATGGTCCGTGATGGAGAAGCCACCACAACCCAATGGTTAGCTACTCTCACCGTTACAGATTTACGCCTTATTTCCAGTCTAAAATGAGCACTCCCTGTGGTTCTGGATCACACCTTTTACTACTCTATCAGCCTGGATTCCTCCCTTACTAGAATGTGCGAGTAGGCCAGGCTCCAAAGCAGCGGTGAAAGGGTTAACAGGCTTGTACTCACGTGGTCAGTGCCTGACGGAAATTATGGACCTTCTGGGTCACTAGGTTGAACTCAGCCTCTCTCTCTACCTAGACCAGGCATAGCAAGGGTGGCAGCTCAGCTCACACACCCTCCCGGGCCCACTGGCTACACACTCAGGTGGGTAGCCTGTGCTCCCCTTATCTCATTGCTGGCTTTAGCATGCTAGCTCAATCAGAGCTGACACATCCGCAGTGTAAACCTGGCTGTCGTCTCTCTGGGCCTCAGATCCCATCTGTACAAGGGGATCCCAGCACTACCCGACACCCTGATCCCACACCAGGTTTTGCCACTATCTTCAGGATCAAGCCCTTAGCAGTCCCACCCATCTAATCAGAACCCAATTGCTTGGGTCAATTAAAAGCAGACTAGAGAAAGCAGGGAGAGAACGATTCTGGGCTGGGAGCAGGAAGGGGGCTCTTTTTTATTTCATCTCTGCCAAATTCTGTTCTCAGTGATGTAACCTAGAGGCTGCAGTCTCACTGTGCGAGGTGCTGTACAAACACATACCAAAGAGAGGGCCCCTACCTAGAGAGCTCGCCATCTTGTTGCACCTGTGCAGCTGAGAACAGGATCTGATTGTGACATAGACATGTAATCCATGGAGTATTTCCCAGGCCCTGTAACTGAGCGGACCCCTTCCCCGCCCCAGTTTAAGCTCTCTCCACCCTGTTCTGCAGCGCCGCCTTGTGTGACTCTAGTTCTGTTTCCTTGTCGTGCAGGGCGAGAGAGGCCCACCTGGAGAATTGGTGAGTACGATCAGAGAAGATCCTCCACGTGAACCAGGAAATACATTGTCCCAATGGCTTGAGGCCTTGGACAGGCCCCCTGGGACAGGGGGAAATATTAGCAAAGCATAACATCAAAAAGGAGGCTAACGGGCCTGGGGTCTGGATGTAGCCTCTGGGGAGTGAAGTTCACCCTTCTGCAGAGGGTTGGATTTCTAAAGGATCCAATAACTCTCTCCACCTCTTAAGAGGCATTGTTGTAAATGGCTGAGCAGTGGGCTAAACTGCCCTCCCAGGGCTCTCTTGGGTGGGTTGATCTGTGTTTCTTTGGCGGGTAATAACGTCCTGAATTTTTTCCCCATTTTTTTCCTTTTCAAGAGCTTCACCGGTTTGCAGACTGGAGGCAGTTACGATCCATACAGCTTTGCTGTGAAGGGAGAGAAGGGAGAGAGGGTGAGTTTCACAGCAGGAGTGATGCACTGGATTAATTAGCACATGGCTAGGTAATTAATAGTTACAAAAGGCTGCCCCAGCACATGGTGCATTTAATGTGCCCTGTTCCCTGCTGGCTTTGAAAATCAAACAGGACTGAAGGTGTGTGTGAGAGAGGGAGAGGGAGACATGCATGGGCATGACACTTTATTTTTCCGTTTCTCAGAGATGATTCTCCCAGGGAAGAGAAAGGGGAGACCAGAAACTGATGTCTCGTGAATAGGGGAGAAGACATTATATCCCATGGGCCACAGCTTCCTGCGTGGCTGAGCAGGACTGGGCTGTTGAGGTCAAGGCCTGGGCATTGTTGAACCCAAGAGACAAAACAACCCAGAAGGAAAACGCTGAATGAGTCCCACCAGGCTGTTTGGTTGCTAGCTCAGGGCTCCTGTGTCCCAGAACATGAGGAATCCACAAGGAATTAGGGATGGATAATCCCAGCAGAATTCAGGCCTTTGCAAACCCCGTCAAGCCAATTTTCGAGTTCACAAAACTTGTCTGGGCTGGGAAATCCCATGTGTTTATGGCTGTTTTTCCCCCAGAGGGCATCCAACCGCTGATAAAACACTGATGTGTTTTTCTAGGGAAAGGGAAGCCAGTGCTGTTAGAACATCCTCTCCCACCACTGCCCAAAAAAGTGTTGACCAGAGTTATTGGAGGCTTGCAACACCACCCAAGCTATGCCCCTTTCTCTGACCTTGTTACTTTCCTTGTATTTAGGGGCTCCCTGGGAAAGATGGAATTCCCGGACTGCCAGGTCGACCTGGGCGAGTGGGCCCCCCTGGCTCCCCTGGGCTGATGGTAAATATCTGGATTAATGAGCACTGTCAACGCTGGGATTAATAAAGGGAGGAAAACCCCTTTTCCAGTGTTTGAACATCTATTTTTCTCTCCCTCAATTTACAGGGGCACCCTGGTATCCAAGGCGATCTCGTAAGTATTCCGAACCAGCAAGGTCTCAGAAACTCAGAAACCCAAATAACCCTCACTGGATCCTGCACCGTGCGGGCGTGGACGGTTGCACGGGCAACGGCCAAGTCAGTCATGCTGAGCCAGTCGGGGAGCCCCAGGGAACCC
The DNA here is from genome assembly GCF_002925995.2 of Terrapene triunguis. Taxonomy (NCBI): domain Eukaryota; kingdom Metazoa; phylum Chordata; order Testudines; family Emydidae; genus Terrapene; species Terrapene triunguis. The sequence continues at coordinate 2,153,845 of NW_020664419.1, read as the reverse complement.
GATTTTGCATTTATTGGGTACTGCCAGGGCCAAATGGCTCCTGCCCTGCAGCCAAAACAAGGCCAGTGAGAGACGCATACAGCCAGGGCCGGCTCCAGGCACCAGCCTACCAAGCATGTGCTTGGGGCGGCACCTGGAGGGGGGCGGTGCTCACCCAGGGAGAGCGGAGCCGCAGCGGGCTCGCTGCCCTCCCCCCGGTGCTCTGGCCGGTCGGGGGGCGGGGGGCGGCGGGAGGCTTTTTTGCCTGGGGCGGCAAAAAAGCCAGAGCCGGCCCTGCATACAGCCAAGTGCCTCATCAGGTTGAGCAGGATCGCGCCTGAGGCCGTGTCCATCTTTCTGTCCCTAGGGAGCATTGCACAGACTTTCCACCACTCAGTGCAGAGGGCAATGCCTGTGACTTAGCCTTACCTGCACTGACATGTAGCGTCTGCTCACACTCGCTGGAGCTCAGTGATTGTGATAACACATTGGCTAAGTGCTTGCGATAATGTCTCCTGCTAGTGGCTGACTCCAGGGAGGATAACAGCCAACTACTGGAGCTCTCCCTTTGGCTCCCTTCAGATCCCCAGCCCAAGCCCTGCTGTGTAAGTCTAGTGCATGGAATTGGGATAAAGCTACATTTATTTCACTCTGATACTTTTTCTTTTTCTGCGCGAGGCATTTTCCCAGTGATTGTCATCACAGGAGGCCCAGTCACAGAAACCACCATTGCAAACGAACACCCACCTGACTCCATTCAGAGGGGTCATGTTGTCCCTGTAGAGTGTGTATACAATAACCCACCACCCATCATAGGTCATGAGTGGGGACTGAACATGTGAGCTACAATGCTAAGAGCGTGGCTTTCGACTGCTTGAGCAAAAGGAGTAACGTCAGTAGCTGGTAACAGTAGTAAGCTCTTATCTTATGTGCATCAGCCACTAGAGGGAGACATGTAATACACTAAATTAGTGGGTACGTGACTCCTATTGATGTTGGTACCACAAAGGAAGGAACCCTACCCATTGGAACCTGTTTAAGTTATCACTCAGGGGGCCAACAAAAATTTGTCATCTAGTGGAGATGGGTTTATAGTTTAGGATCCAACAGAATGGAACTGACGGCCTTGGGTTTATAAGTGATCACCTCACCTAAGGGATTGCAGGTTGGCAATGATTGTGAGCCAGTTTCTCTCTGTTGTTTAACTCTGCATGATTTATTTTAAATTCCAGGGACCTCCTGGATACCCAGGGCCAACGGGGCCAAAAGGAGACAGAGTGAGTTTACTTTACATGTTTCAATAGAAAAAGCCATTGTAATGCACTGCCCTCCTATTAAGGTGTGTATATATCACTGCCCTCTACTGGATAGAATCAGAACTTCTGAAGTGCATGTCACTGGCCCTATACGGCTGGCAGCTGATGGAGATTCTCCACCACCTCAAGGGTTAGGGTCCTGTACACTAGGAACAAGAGGTCCGAGTACCATCTCTGCTGAGGCTGTGAAATTCCCAGTGAACATGGTGTGCAGCCATAATGTCAGCAGTGAGCTGCTGTCAATGGTAAGGGAAGCATGGCTGTCCAGGAGGTACAATCTATAAAATGAATGGAACCAGACGCAGTGTAACATTGGGGAAGGTCAGTTGTCTTGGTACCCACGCACAGCTCCCGGTGTGCATTGTATGCGGGCATTGGAGGGCAAGGCAGACCTCCTGGCAGGTTTGTAAAACTGATTCAGATAAATCCCACAGAGGCTTTAGACGCTTTGTGTCCAAGCTGAGTCTTTAGTGAAGGTTAAATCCTACCAGAGTCAATGGGAGAGGACTGCACAGGCATTAATACAAATCCCTGATTAATCTCACTCGGCTCAATAATTTCACAAGGAATCTAGCACTCTGCTTAATGGGTCGGTCTGCAGTTTTTTGACATCACCTGTCAACCGTAGAATCGTAGGACTAGAAGGACCTCGAAACGTCTTTTTGTCCAGTCCCGACTCATGGCAGGACTAAGTATTATCTAGTCCAGGGGTCAGCAACCTTTGGCACCTGGCTCCTCAGGGTAAAGCCGCTGGCAGGCCGGGACGGTTTGTTTATCTGGAGCATCCACAGGCACGGAGCCCCTCAGCTCCCACTGGCTGCGGTTCGCTGTTCCTGGCCCATGGGAGCTGCGAGAAGCGGCGTGGGCCGAGGGATGTGCTAGCCACTGCTTCCCACAGCTCCCATTGGCCAGGAACAGCGAACCGTGGCCAGTGGGAGCTGCAGGGCTCCGTGCCTGCAGACACTCCAGATAAACAAACCGGCCCGGCCCGCCAGTGGCTTTACTCTGACAAGCCGGGTGCCAAAGTTTGCCGACCCCTGATCTAGTCCATCCCTCACAGGTGTTTGTCTAACCTGCTCTTAAAAATCTCCAATGATGGAGATTCCACCACCTCCCTAGGCAATTTATTCTAGTGCTTAACTACCCTGACTGTTAGGAAGTTTTTCCTAATGTCCAACCTAAACCTCCCTTGCTGCAATTTAAGCCCATTGCTTCTTGTCCTATCCTCAGAGGTTAAGGAGAACAATTTGTCTCCCTCATCCTTGGTAGCTTGCAGTAGCCCCCTACCATGACATCACTCTTGTTTTTTACCTCTTTTATCCTTACCCAGAGACTTTCAACAAGTCTGTCTCCTATTTTCATCTCAACCTCAGTCCAAGTGTGTACATTTTTTATATATAAGGCAACACCTCCTCCCTTTTTTCCCTGCCTGTCCTTCCTGAGCAAGCTGTACCCTTCTATACCAATATCTCAGTCATGTGTATTTTCCCACCAGGTCTCTGTGATGCCAATTATGTCATAGTTGTGTTTATGAACTAGCATTTCTGGTTCTTCCTGCTTATTCCCCATCTTCTCACATTCGTATACAGACATCTCACTTACGGAATTGATTTCCCCCTATGGTCTCTCGTCTCTCCCTTATCCCTGCTATAATGGCCCATGCTCTAGCCAGATTATAACCCTTCTTCCAGATCTCCATGCTTTTGACTTACCTGTGTGCTTTTGTCTCCTGCCCCCATTAAACCTAGTTTAAAGCCCTTGTTGGAGAATAACAGAGTTCTCACTTTTTGTTTGGGTACAGCAAGTCAGATACTTTATTTTCTCTCTATCAATTGCATAGAGGGAGAGAGCTAAACAGGTCTCTCAACAGGTAAACAATTACAGCAAGCATTTATACCTTTTGTTGCAGACAATAATGAGCAACAGCTGCATTTTGTTTATACATAGGTCATTCTGATATCTTGTTTTGCTCACTAATGTAGACTCTTAGTCTACATTCCATATTATCTACACATTATCTACACAAGGTCGCAACAACTTCTCACACAGTTCTTTCCCACTTGCCTCACACATTCCTCGCTTCTACAAATCTCGCGTTATTAGGGTTACAGTTAGCCTGACTCTTGCTAACAAACTGTCATGCATTGCAATCCCCTTCCTGTCAGTTCTTTCTCTGCTTCCACAACCTCCTCCCTAGGTTAGCCAGTCTGTATCCAATAAAGACTGTATCCAGTCTGTCAATGAAGCTGTTTGCATCAGCCTTGTCCTTTGGGGATGATTGTTTATATGCCTGCCTGCCTATCTAACAGCCTCTGGAGCAATAGAGTAACTGACTGAAAAGCGAGGAAGTCGGGACCAGCTCCTCTGCTGGCACGAATGGGTGAAGTTCCATTGAAGTCAATGGAACCCTGAGGACCTACCCCAGCTGGGAATCTGGCCCTACGGGTTGCAGTGTGTATTGTGTACAGAGCAAGTTCTCAGGGTTTCCTTGGATGGAAATCTGAGCGGAAAAGCTTCCTGACGCCCCAGTCAGTTGCTGAGTGTGCTGCTTCCTGTTGTGCAGGGGGAACCGGGCTACGTGCTGGGAGGGGTGGAAGTGATCCCTGGCCGAAACGGACAACCAGGCTCTCCTGTGAGTAAACACATGACATCTGGTATAACCCACCTCCCTTCTGCTGGCGCTGTCTCCAAATGGTGTATGGTCACCATAGATGGCACAAGCGGGGCTGCCAGGCCTTTAGTATTATCTGTAGTCTAATAGCGGCCAAAGGGTCTCTGTGTTAGGATTGTGCTAGTCACTGTACATGCATATATAGCACAAGACAGACCCTACACCAGGTAGCTTAGGATCAAAATAGGTGCACTGAGGGAGAAAGGGATGCAACATACGAGCCGGCTAGGTCAGTGCTTTCCTTTCCCTGGGAGTCTCCTGTACAGGTGCTGGTGACTTGGGAGGCAGCGCTCTTTCCTTTGAGTCAGCACTAGAGGGCACTGTGCTGCTGGATGTGGACCTGGCCACGTGTGGGTGTTAAGGCTCTCATGGGGCATTGTGTAAGATTAGGGTTGTTAACCCCCACAGCGTGATGAAGTACAGTTTGGCTAACTGCTCTCTGGCTTCTTAAAGTCCCCCCCTTGTCATTTCAATGAGATACAAAATCCTCCTTCCTGTCCTGGCCTGAGCTGCTGGCAGTGTTATTGTGTGCTATTAACCAGCTGCTGCCTTTCACCCCAGAGGTGGCAGCATTTCAGTGCTGGGTGCATGGATCTCAACGTATGTTCTAAATAATCTTATGCCCGCTCAGTGTTTCCTGCTGTACCCTCATCCTCTCTTTACACTGCAGCCATCCTCTGTCCTCTTGAGAGCAGGGTTATGGATTTCTTTCCTTCAGTGTCTCTCCATGCAGCTCAGTGATTGGCCAGAGAGGTCCCCACTGAGTGACACGGGGCACTTACCCTAGGCTCATATGCTGCTCAGAGTGGGAGTAAAGGTCACTGGGGTAGAGCTTGTGTCTCTCAAATGTTTGGCTTGAATCATTTCAGGGGCAGAAAGGGCAGCCGGGAGTTCCTGGAGCAGCAGGACCGCCAGGGCCACAGGGACCGCCTGGGATGTCTGTGAAGGTGTGTGTGACTGTGAACTAGCCATTCGTCTGCATTGCTACGCTATAGACACCTGGGGGTGTGTGCTCAATGTGGGATAACTAGGGGGGTTACCCTTGTCAAGGCAGGGGGAATCCACATTCTGTCACACAGCGAGGGGTCAGGCCTCCTAGACATCTGCAAATTAACCCTGTGCCATTGACGGCAATGGGGCTTTACTGGTGACGTCTGTGAGTGCAGGATCAGGCACCTCTCTGTAGCCTGACCTCTCATCACAAGACAATGGGGTCCCGCCGCAGTTTCAGAGGACCTAGGGGGCCAGTTTGAAAGCAGCCTGGGATAGGAGTGAGTGAAAGTTGTTACCGTCTGGGGGTGGTTCCGTGGTTGAGGTGAAATAGTGAAGCCCGGCTTGCAGTGTGCGCAGCCCAGTTGTCAATAGTTGCCTCCCTACCCAGCCACCTCCTAGACAGTTTGAGCAGAGGACAATGGCGGAGTGGGGCTTGAACTCCCCTCTCAGCCCAAGAGGTGGTCTCCAAGTTGGCTCTCCGGGGTGGAGGCCTCTGGGCTGCGCAGTGTAGCGGAAGCTCGTATTGCAGCTATCCTTGTCCTGGGGGTAGAGGGCTTCGGCCGTTGGGACTGTCAGCCCCAGCACTGAATTTGCAGAAGGAAACAAAAAAACAGTCCTGGCACCTGCTTTGAAACAGCAGGAGAGAACAAGCCAAGCGGTGAATCCTGCAGCATCTTGCCTGGGTGCAAACATGGGAGGTGGCTCCCCTCACACGCGTGGGGCAGAACGATCCCAGTGGGGCAGACTGCAGCCCGGATTGCGTAGATCTTCGAGAGGAGGCTCCAGCGGAAAGGGAGGGGGGCCCTGAGAAGGAAACAAGATCGCTCCTGTCTTGTTCTGAGGCTGTATCATTCTCTGTCCTCTGTTTCAGGGTGAGCCTGGAGACGCAGGTCGTAGAGTAAGTAGATGAGATTTACTCCTAGTTTCATCCCCTGTGTGTGTGTCTGTGTGTCTGTCAGACCTGAGGAAGAGCTCTGTGCGGTTCGAAAACTTGTCTCGCTCTCCAATAGAGGGTGGTCCAATAAAAGACATTACCTCACCCACCTTGTCTCTCTAATATCCTGGGACCAACATGGCTTCAGCCAGACTGCATGCCACATGTCTGTCTGTTTGTCTGTCTGTCTCAGCAACTGACTGATGGCCCTGCATTTTATTTTTAAGCTGCCTAATGGATTGAATACATGCCCCAGTGATGCTCAGCCTGGGGACCTATCCAAGAAGAGACATTTCCTTTTTTTGCTCCCCTTCCCTCTCCCCACACCTCTCCCACCCCCCCATCCCTGATCTGTCTGGTGGTGCTAGTAGTGTTGCTATGGCTACCGGTCAGGAGTAGGTGTGTGCGTGTGTGTATGATGCAGGGAGGGAGCTGCCCAAGTAGCATAGGCCTACGACCATCACTGGCCACAATAACACAGTAAGTCGAGTATGATTCTCCCCTGTACCGCTGGTCTCTGCTGCAGCTTGTGTCCTGTGGCAGGCTGCAGGGGTCTCTGGGGTGCCATTGTATCCGAAAGGTTCTTTAATGCATGAGCATTAATCACTGAACATATGATTGATACTGAGGGCGGCTCCTGGAAACATCCAGTGGTGTTCTAGGCGGTGAGAGTCTCTCATGCATTATACAGGGGCCTCGAGGGAAAAGCGGTGCCAAGGGTGACAAAGGAGATGCGGGAGAGACCGTGAGTACAGACTGGTGCTGAACTTTCGCCAATAGTCGCTTTGGGCCAGACGGAGCCTGTCAGACGCAGGCCGTCGCTTAGGGTGGGGTGGAGAGCAATGCATCCTGGGACGCCTGGGAAATGTCATGGAGGCGTAGTCGGCAGGATCTACATCCTGTTTGCTGGTTAGCCATGGGTCACGCTCCCGGAATTTGTTCACCAGATAACATAGATACTAAGAGTCCAAGGTGAGAAGGTTGGGAATGGGTGAAGAAAAAGGTTATGGTTTGTTGTTTTCCATTTGTTTATTTTCAGTAAGGGAACTAGAACAAAGGGAAAGGCAGGATGAGTAAGCCGGAGACATATGCTAAACTTCCCAAACTAGAGTTAGAAAACCTCTGTGCTGACCGTGGCCTGGAAGCTGCAGTCAAAACTACGAGGGGATAAGAGCAGTGCTCATGGAACATGAGAAGCAGCAGTTAGAGCTGGCCAAGAGAGAGGCCCAAAAGCTGGAGGTAGCGGAGAAAGCCAAAGCGTGAGGTGCCTCTGGGTAGCGTCACACTCCCCTCTGTGGAGGGCACCAGCGTTCACTGGCTAAGATGCTGAACGAGCTAATTCCCAGCACTCTGTGGGACCTCATTTTTATCATGTGGCTTGGCACTAGCCCTAAATGCCTTGGGCGTGACAGGCACTACATTGAACCAGATTCTCTTCCTCTTTCGCAGGGGAAAGCCGGTTTGCCTGGCCCCCTCGGGCTGGATGGTGCTCCTGGAATTCCCGGGCCAAGGGGAGAAAAGGTCATTACTCATGTAATATGTCTTTACTTTTCATCTGCCCAGAGGGGACAGAAATAGCTGAGTTGCCGTAATGGCAGGATGTACCAAGTGCGAGGAGGATGGAGAAGCGTTACCATGTCTCCCCCTGCTCCATGGACTTGCTGCAGCCAATATCATGGAACAGAATAGACATTGTCTGTCTAGCCAGCCTTCCCTGTTCCTCTGACTCATTTCCTCTCTGTGCATCTGCATGGTTTGGCCAGTGTAGATGCCAGGGCCTTCTCCTCTCCCACGGGATGGCCTCCTTTGGTGTCCCTGCCTCCTTTATCCCCATCCTCTTTCACATCTCACCTGAAACCTCTACAGTCCTTTTCTTAACTTGTCTCCCTTTCCAGGCAACTTAGGCCGACCTTATAAATACAACCCTGTAATGCTGAGGCTACATCACCAGACACTTCTCCAGACAAAACGGTCCTGCACTAAATTGCTGGCCCCCAGTGGGAGTTCAGAGACGCTGCTGTAGATAGGACTGATTTCAGTTACAGTTCTTCTCTCTTCTCTTGTCTCTCTTCTCCCTCTGGAGTGTTACCTTCACTTAAGTTACGTCTACACTTACCGGAGGGTCCGGCGGCAGGCAATCGATGTTCTGGGATCGATCCCGGAAGTGCTCGCCGTTGACGCCGGTACTCCAGCTCGGCGAGAGGAGTACGCGGCATCGATGGGGGAGCCTCCCTGCCGCATCTGGACCCGCGGTAAGTTCGGACTAAGGTACTTCGAATTCAGCTACGTTAATAACGTAGCTGAATTTGCGTACCTTAGTCCGAAGTGGGGGGTTAGTGGGGACCAGGCCTTAGGCTGTGTTTGCTTTTCAGGGGGAGGCAGGGATCGGCATTCCAGGCACACCTGGCTTTAAGGGAGCAGAAGGAGGAAAGGTATGTTTAATCTTTGCAACCAGGTTTGTACCTGTGCAATAGGCAACCTCTGTCCCTCCCCTTTTCCTTCAACACTCCAGATGTAGTTATTAACAGATAGAACCAAAAAACTAAATCTGTCCTTGTGGTTCGATGGCCTGGGTTATGCAGAAGGTCAGACTAGATGATCACAGGTTACGTCCATACTTGAAGCTAGGGGTGTGATTCCCAACTTGCCTAGATATACTCATGCTAGACTTCTGAGCAATGTTTATCTGCTTTCACACAAAAATTTCTATATTTTTCAGTCAGAAAACCTAAATGTTTTGGCTGAAGCCGAAATATTTCAAATTGGACACGCTGCCACGTTGCCTCATGGGAGTTATAGTTTACTTGCCTCATGTCCCCATTCTCCTCTATGGGCTGAGCTCCCCAGAGTGACTACATCTCCCAGGAAGCACCAGGGCCAGGGACTCCCATGATGTACTGCCTCCTGTCTCCAAAAGGGGAGATCCTGGTGTGTCATGGGAGATGTAGCCCTGTATTCAAATTTCTGCCAAAAATTGAAATATGTATTTTTCCCCCTCCATTTTTGTCAAAATGTTCTCTGGAACCTCCTGCTTTTTCCCACCAGCTCTAGTGGGCAGGCTAGTGCAGACAAGGTGTCAGTGGCCACCAGCATTTTGATCATGGTGTTTAGACCTTCTCTCATTAGGGTGGGAGGACTCAGTGATTTAAACACCATCAGTACTGGGAACCTTGGTGCCCAGTATGGCTACTGCAGTAGAACTAAACCAGCAATAGCCAGGTGTTTGGCAGCAAAGCCCAGTGTAGATGCAGCCTCATTTGTCGGACTTGGACTGGACGTTATTTTCTCAGAGGTAGGAGAGAATTTCACCTGGCTGTGAGCACCATGTGGCTGCGGGGTTCCAGCTTGGGGAGGAGTCAGTCTGATCCAATTAGCATCTGACCTGCACGGCATTAACGCCCAAACCCTGGTCCCAATGAGCAGCCTGAGCCTCACGGCCTGTACTCTGGGGTGTTCCAGTGGGGCTGTAGAGAGGGAAGGCACCTAGGCCATGGAACAGAAGTGGAGCTGTTCCACAGTGTCCGCTGCAGCCTGTGCAGCACCTGGCCTCCCCCTCTGCCAAGGGAAATGGTTGGTGGCAGGTCCACCAGCTCTACCCCCAAATCCCTGCTGTGCCAGGCAGTGCCTGGAGTTCCTGTGCAGTTGGACTTGTGGCACAAAAATCCCGCTTGGGCTTCCGGCATCCTGCCCTTTGCCCCTAAACACCTGGGAGGAATTGCTCTGTCCTTGCAAGACGCCTGTGTCTTCACTGTTTGATGGAACTGGATTTAGCAAACTGTTGGAGGTGACAATCTAATAGGCGAGGGACGGGCGTTGCTGAAATCAGCCCTTTGTAAATAGCTGGATCACAATGGAGAGGTGTGGTTGAAACTCATGCACTGCTGCTGGGGTTGAAAAAGGAGAGAAACACTGAAGAATGGTGATGGTGATGAAGAGGACAGAAGCCAGCAATGAGTCCTAGAGGCTGAGCTGTCTTCTCTCTCTGTTTTTCAGGGGGCAATGGGACCACCCGGAGCACAAGGACAAAAGGCGGGTATTAAAAACACTCATCCAAGTTGAACCTGTGCTAGGGTGGTTGGAAATGGGTGGTGGTCTTCTGACGGGGAAGGTGGACGGACATCACTTGTGGCATAGAATACAATGACACTACCCCAAATTCAAAACCTGTGAAAGGAAATCCTTCTTCACACAAGGCATAATTAGACAGTGGAACTCCCTACCACAGGATGACATTGAGGCCAAGAATCCAGCAAGACTCAAAAAAAAAAAAGACTGGATGGGTAGAAACTGGTCATGAATAAATTTAGGCTGGAAACTAGAAGGAGGCTTCTACCCATCAGAAGAGTAAAGTTCTGGAACAGCCTCCCCATAGGAGTAGTGGGGGACAAACAACCTAAGTAGTTTTAAGATGGAGCTTGATACATTTATGAATGGGACTATATGACGTGGCTTCCTGTGATAACAGGGGATTGGACTCAGTGACACAGCAATCCCTTCGAGTCCTGTGTCCTATGTTCCCATTTATATGGCTAGCCAGACTATCCAGAGTTGCAGTAGTTAATGCTCACATCCATCCATTCTTGAAGACAGATTAAAACTCATGCTTCAAGTCTTAACCTCTAACTATTAGGGATTAGGATGAGTCTGAAAGTGGGGGACAGATTAGCCCACATCTTCCTAATGGCCGGTTTGAACGCCTTCCTCTGAAACATCTGGTGGTCTCTGCTCTGATCTAGCCTGGGAATTCCTAGGTTCCTGGTAGGGTTACCAGGCGTCCAGTTTTTGACCGGAACGCCCCGTTGAAAAGGGACCCTGGTGGCTCCGGTTGGCACCGCCAACTGATCCGTTAAAAGTCCGGTCAGCGGCGCAGCGGGGCTAAGGCCGGCTCCCTGCCTGCCATAGCTCTGTGCGGCTTCTGGAAGCGACTGCCAGGTCCTTGTGGCCCCTAGGCATATGGGCGGCCAGGGAGGCTCCATGCGCTATCCCCGCCCTGAGTGCCGGTTCCGCAGCTCCCATTGGCCAGGAACCGCGACCAATGGGAACTGTGAGGGTGGCGTCTGTGGGTGCAAGGGCAGCGCACGGAGCCTCCTGTCCATGGCTGCCCATGCACCATGGGGCTGCAGGAACCTGGCAGCTGCTTCCTGGGAGCCACAGTAAGCACTGGCGGGACCGTGTACCCTGAACCCCATCACGCACTCCAACCCCCTGCCTGGAGTCCCCTCCCGCACCCAAACTCACTCCCAGAGCCCGCACTCCCCCCCCCAACACTCTGCCCCAGCCCTGAGCCCCCTCCTGCACTCCAAATCCCTCATCTCTGGCTTCACCCCAGAGCCCACACCCCCAGATGGAGCCCTCACCCCCCTGCACCCCAGCCCAGAGCCCCCTCTTGCACCCTGAACCCCTCACTTCTGGCCCCACCCCAGAGCCAACACCCCCAGCCGGAGCTCTCACCCCTTCTCACACTCTGAACCCCCTCAGCCCCAGCCAGGAGCCCCCTCCTGCACCCCAAACCCTTCATCCCTGGGCTCACCTGAGTCCGCACCCCCAGCCAGAGCACTCAGACCCCAACCCCCCTGCCCCATCCCAGTGAAAGAGAGTGAGGGTGGAGGAGAGCAAGCGACGGAGGGAGGGGGGATGGAGCAAGTGGGGGCTGCGCCTCAGAGAAGGGGTGAGGCCTCGGGGCAGGGGGCGGGGCAGGGGTGTTCGGTTTTGTGCGATTAGAAAGTTGGCAACCCTAGTTCCTGGTGGAGGCTGGCAAGGTGAACGGTGTCTGGAAAGGCATATTAAACTGTATTATACTGTTCAGCCACAAGGCAACATACCTTTTTAAAGCTAACCTCCGCCATTGCTGGCAATGCATTAAAGGATCTTCTAGTGAACACATCTGGTGTGTCTCGCTCTGAGAAGGGAGCTCTGTAGCCAGTCCATATCTGGTACAGGACCCTGACCTGCTGGTAAGCAGCCCTACCGTGTACAAAGTGTCCATGAGAGAGGCCCCTCACAAATGGGTGGCAATGATTGTTGGGGAAGTGACTCGGGGAGAGTGGGGAGGATTTTGCCGCCTGAGGGCGAGGAAAATGTTGATGCATCAGCCTGTGACAGTCACTGCTGGACAAGGATCAGGGAGTCAAATCCTGTGATTTTTTGATGTAACAAAAAAGCCCCGAGAGTGGCTTAGGTATGTGAAAGATAATCAAATCTATGGGCATGAAGTGGTCACCTCCATGGGCTGGGAAGATCTCCCGGCCCCTACATGTAGCACTGAACGAGTAGCTAAATGCACGATTGAGTGAGCAGTTGCCCTCCCCCTGAAGCATGGGACGACAGCCACTGCTGTGGGCAGGATACCGAACCTAACTGGCCAATGATCGGGTCTGGCTAATTCCATCTTCTTATCACTGTTTCTCTTCCATGCCTCTCCTGCATCAAGTGGCTTATTGCTTGGAGAGGATTCTGCAGAGCAGTGGCTCTGGGAGATGGACAGATGACTCACTTCAGACCGTCTTGTCTAGCTAATGGAGAATTTGCTTTCTAAAGAACTGCCCCTTCAACACACAATACTGAGGGCCAAGCCCTGCTTGCATGTGGAAAAATGCATGTGCATGTTTATAACAAGGCATGGGAATTGGGTATTTGCACATGCAAACAGCCATCTCTAACTTGCCCTTTGCATGTGCAATCGTGGTACTGTGTACACAAATGTGGGCATGCACTTGTATGTGCATTTTTGCATGTGCAATTGCCAGGGCCGGCTCCAGCATTTCTGCCGCCCCAAGCAAAAAAAAAAAAAAAAACAAAACCCCCGCCACCGGGGGGGCACTACAGGGGCAGGTCCTTTGCTCCTAGAGGGAGTGAGAGACCTGCCGCCCCCCAATTGCCTCAGGTGCCGCCCCTCTCCCTTGGCCGCCCCAAGCACCTGCTTGGTCAGCTGGTGCCTGGAGCCGGCCCTGGCAATTGCACCTCTTTAAGAAAAGGAAAAAGCGTGACTGGGTGTTTTCTGTAAGGGCCCTTAAGCCTATAACTACTGGTGTTTTTAATGAGTTCTTTCTGGGACAGACTACATGGGACAGTCAGGGAAATAACATTTTTTTGTTTTGTTTAGGGTGAACCAGGATTGCCTGGAGAAGAAGGACTGACTGGCCCAAAGGTAGGGTTTGGGTGAACCAAAATCAAAGTTTAACAAAAAAATTCAGTGAATTTAGAGCCCAAACTATCCCAGTAAAATGGGACCCCAATCTCAGCTGGTGTTACCATAATACACACAATATTGTGAGAATTAATTATTATTTGTCTGGCTCTTTGAAATCCTCACCTGAAGGGCAATATATGAATGCAAAGTCTATTGATATTAAAACAAAGATATTTGTCCTCTTGCTTTGCAAACTCCTGGAGAAGGACTATCCAAAGCTCTTTCTCCTGCAGAGTGCAGGGCTTGCATGTTTGTTGGTTGATATTTCTTTGCAAATGGATCTTTGTCTTAACAAAAGCATCTTTCATTTTCCAGGGTAAAAAAGGCCAAGCAGGTGTCAAAGGGGAGAAGGTGAGAGGGGTCCTTAAACTGATAGAAATAAATGATGCTTGGACATAGGAGAGGAGAGAGAGAATAGGCCTGATTTGCTCTTGGTTATACTGGTATAGATTAAAGATAAAATTGGTGGAGTTACACTGGGCTAAAACCAGTGTGGCTGGCAGCAGAATTGAGCCCAATATCTGAGGGGTCTTAGCCTGTTGAATGTGTATTCAGTTTTCTTTTGAGGAATATTTCCCATGCATATTTGTTGTTTTACAGACCCCCAAGGCACATTCCTTCTGAATTTTCATTTAATTATTAAATCAAGGATCAAAATAAAATTGGATATTTTTATTAGCATTTGCAGTTAGGATAAAAATAAGTTACCAATCCTCATGCTTCAGGACATGGACTCATCACCAGCTGGGGACAGGAAGATATCTCCCCTGCAGGTGACTTCCTCTGCAGTTTTGAGCACCAGGCTCTGTCAGAGATTGGACGCTGAAGTAGGTGGACCATTGGTCTGTTCTGGCAACAATTATGCACCTAATATCCCTGTGTATTTTCTGTCACTTGCAGGGGGAGCCTGGAGAAATGGGGCCGAAGGGACTTCAAGGAATTGCTGTAAGTCAATCAAATTGCTTGACAAGCTGCTGTCAGAATGAGCCTGCCTGTAACAAATGGAACCATCCCAAACCCTTTCTTGACGAGACCATTGCAGAGCCAGCTCCTTCTAGATGTTGCGGTGCCTTTGGAGCCACTTTCAACAGCTCTTGCAAACATTGTAGTCTCTGTTTGGCATCTCCCGTTGCTAGAGATGCTCAACCTGGCTCTCATTTACATGAATGTCCCTTTATGCCACTCTGGGTAAAGGGGCATTAAAGTGGGCCTTTTACCTGCCAGAATGGTGTGAAAGAAACATGGTATTAATGAGAATCAGGCTCTTCATTAACGTGAGTCTGCAATGGCTGCATTTAGGGTGACCAGATAGCAAGTGTGAAAAATTGGGACTGGGAGTGGGGGGTAATTGGAACCTATATAAGAAAAAGCCCCAAATATTGGGACTGTCCCTATAAAATCGGGACATCTGGTCACCTAGCTGCATTCAGGTTGAAGACTAGCCCCATCCCCTTTTAGCCTCCTGGAATGGCAGTGAAGTGGTGAGATTTGGGTGTCTCAGAGTTTGATTTAGGTTTCCTACTGACTGGCAGATCTCTCTCTCGCACCCAAAAGCCCTTAGAGTGGGGGCTGGTATGGGTGCCTTCTGGTCTTGTATTCAAACTTCTGTCAGTTAAAAATTGGGCAGGAAATCTCATGAGAACAGAATTTCTAGTGAGATTTGTATGTACGTGTGGATCTGGTTGGAGGTCCCTGAAGAAGAGCTACTCCATGGCGTGGGGCTGGGCTTGTGTTGAAAAGCCCGGTAGTGGGACATAGAGTTTATCGCTTCTAGGTCGCCCTATTCAAATCGGGCCCAGGTTCATGATCAATGTTCCCATCTGATGGCTGAGGGGTAGCCTATGTGCCAGGCGCTGGTGACCTCGTTCCACTCCCTAATGGACGAGTTTTCATGGCATTAAAATCATCATCACATTTAACTCCCTTTTGGGGGCAGTCTTATCAAAGAAGCCAACGGCTAAATGCGCCATGAAGACCCAACTTGACACTGCCGTTGTCCCTGCTGTACAATGTGGTCCCTTTGGGACCCCGGAATTAAACGACTGAAGTATTTTTAACCTGTTGGAAATGTTCCTTTTTTGTTTTACAGGGTCTTCCAGGAATGGTGGGGCAGAAAGGAGACCAAGTAAGTAATGCGGGAGGTGGCGGGGGGTGGGGGGGTTGTTTAGATCGAGGAGCCAAGGCAAAGAACAGGAGTCAGGACTCCTGATAATCAGATAACAACCTTAAAATAGTGACTGTGTTTAGCTCCCTTTACAAGTTTCCTCTCTTCTGGAACATGGTGTTCCAAGCAGGGCAGGGGGAATAACTGATTTTTCAGTTCACTGGCAACCCCAAAATTTTTGTTAAATTCATTTTGGGTCAAACTGAATCGGAAAACTGCAAAAAATTTCATCAACTAGGAAAAAAAATCCATTTTGAGTCGAACAAAAATGTTTTGTTTCTGGCATTTTAAAAGAACTAGATTCACAAAATGAGTCGTGGTGGGGTCTCCTTTAGCCCAGTAGCTAGGGGTGCTTACCTGGGATGTAGGAAACCCTGGTTCAATTCCCCCCTCTGCCTGTTATGGGGAAGGCACTTGTACTTGGGTCTCCCACCTCTCAGGTGATTGGGCCATGGGCTATTCTGCTGTCGAGCTCTCTCAACCTGTTCCACTTAGTGTAAACAGTAACTGGAGCGGGGACTTGAACTTGGTCTCCCACATCCCAAGTGAATGCCCAAACCCCAGCCAATAGTGTACATCTCTCACTCTTTCCCTGTGCCAGTGACCATTCTTATTCATCACAGTCATTCATAATGACAATGACGGGTCATTGGGCCAATGAAAGACAGACAGCATCATTAGGGCCCTACCAAATTCACAGCCATGAAAAATGCATCACAGACCATGAAATCTGTATAATATAGGATAAATGTATACAAAAGACCAGATTTCATGGGGGAGACCAGCTCTGAAGGCAGCGCGGAAGTAAGGGTGGCAATACCACAGCCCCCCTACAATAACCTTGTGATCCCCCATAATCCCCTTTTGGGTCAGGACCCCTACAGTTACAACACCATGAAATTTCAGATTTAAATAGCTGAAATCATGAAATTTACAATTTTTACAATCCTATGACCCTGAAATTGACCAAAATGGACCATGAATTTGGTAGGGCCCTAAGCATCATCCTAATGTTTTACTTCTGTCCTTCTGTGCCTGAGCTGGGGGCTGGTTTAAGAAATGATGCTTTAGGTTTTTTAAGCATAAAAGCATTTAATTTTCTAACTTTTAACTTTATGTATTTACTCTTTTCTTACAGGGAAGTCAGGGCTTTCCAGGTGCTCCGGCCATGGGGGTAACTATGAGTGGACAGTAGTTCTAGTAACTCGCCTGCACAATAGATACTGCATCACTCGGTGTACAATACAGACATGGCTTGTGCCGCTTAACGCACAGCTTTACAGCGGGCAGCATGAAAAGCTAAAGAACTCAGGAAGTCTTACTGAACCGTCTGTTCACACTCACTGTTAAAGTCACATGGATTCATGGGTTGCACTGACTTCTGAAAACCAGGCTCCCCGGTGGTGGAATTCTGAAAGCCAGTTCCACATTAGTGATTACTGCTATTTCTTCTGTAATATGCGATTTCCTGGAAGGCCCTGATCCAGACTGGGGCCCCATTGAGACTGGTGCTAGAAAGACAATCCTGGCCCCAAAGATTTTGTAGTCTAATCCTATCCATTTAATCTGATCTCCGGTTATGAGAGTTAGCACAGGGCTGATTTGGGCACTACCAGGGCACTTAAATTTATTCTGATAGATACTGAGGCCTGCTGGATCCATCGAGGCTCAGCCCTGGTGTACTTAAAGTCCTTGGGCTGTTCTGGGTAAGTCTTGACCAGTTAACTGGCCCCACTCCCCTGAAGGTGAATTACCTTTGGATCCCACACTTGGGCTTACATAGGCCCTGATCCAAAGCCCATTGAAATATATGGGAGTCTTTCAATGGGTTTTGGACCAGGCCTATAGTCCTTTCTGATGTTGGATACAGTACAGGAGTTGGCTTTTGCCATTAAAACACAGGGTGCAAGGTCCTATAGGGAATGGAAGTAGACTGAGCTTATTTTGCTTTGAAATTTGAGTTGTGTCCTCCCCCACTCGCCCCCTGTAAAACCCCAGTGTAACATGATCTGATTGTGGCTGAGTGAACTGGGCTTATTTAGTCTGCAGAAGAGAAGAGTGAGGGAGGATTTGATAGCAGCCTTCAACTACCTGAAGGGGGGTTCCAAAGAGGATGGCGCTCGGCTGTTCTCAGTGGTGGCAGATGACAGAACAAGGAGCAATGGTCTCAAGTTGCAGTGGGGGAAGTTTAGGTTGGATATTAGGAAGCACTATTTCACTAGGAGAGTGGTGAAGCACTGGAATGGGTTACCTAGGGAGGTGGTGGAATCTCCTTCCTTAGAGGTTTTTAAGGCCCGGCTTGACAAATCCCTGGCTGGGATGATTTAGTTGGGGTTGGTCCTGCTTTGAGCAGGGGGTTGGACTAGATGACCTCCTGAGATCTCTTCGAACCCTAATCTTCTATGATTCTAATATCCACCTGTGGCAGGGAAAGAATTCCTCTAAATAAAGAGGACACTTATGCGGCTTCCTTTTCTCCTAGGTTGTTGGACCTCCAGGCAAGAAGGGTACCAGAGTAAGTTAACTATGCAGAACAACTTTAAAACTTGCATGAGACCTTTGCCTAAGAAGACTAGGGCTGAGTACCATGTTACTCACTGAGATTCCTGGGATATACGAAGACCTGGCCTCATGAAATGACAGAGCTCAAGTGAACAGAGATTGGAACTTAAGAACGGTCATACTGGGTCAGACCAGTGGTCCATTTAGCCAGTATCCTCTGTCTGACAGTGTCCAGGGCCAGATGCTTCAGAGGGACTGAACAGAACAGGGCAATTAAGTGATCCAGCTTCTAGCATCCAGTCCCAGCTTCTAGCAGTCAGAGGCTGAGGGACACCCAGAGCATGGTGTTGTGACCCTGACCATCTTGTCTAATAGCCATTGGTAGACCTATCTTCCATGAACTTATCTAATTCTTTTTTGAATCCAGTTATAGTTTTGGCCTTCACAACGTCCCCTGGCAATGAGTTCCACAGGTTGATTGTGTGTTGTGTGAAGAAGTACTTCCTTACATTTGTTTTAAAGCTCCTGCCTATTAATTTGATTAGGTGGCCCCTTGGTTGTGTGTTGTGTGACAGAGTAAATAACACTTCCTTATTCATTTTCCCCACCCCCTTCATCATTTTATAGACTTCTAGCATATCCCCCCCCCCAAGTCTCTTTTATAAGATGAACAGTCCCAGTCTTTTTAGTCTCTCCTCATATGGAAGCTGTATTCAAAGTCTGGGTATAATGACACATGATCAACGATGATTCTGCCCCATTAATCTTTCTCTTGTTTATATGCAAGCAAATTTAAACCCTCACATAACATCTAGACACGTGGTAGATGTAAATTTGCTTCCAGCCATTCTGTTTCCAGTGTCAGCTTGTGGAAAAGGCTTAGATTGTGGGGTATTGGTTAAGGGGGTTAGTAAAGCACAGATCCAGTGCCCAAGACAGACTCTGGACTCTGTCTAGAGTGGAGAGATGTTGACATTGCTAGAGTAAACTCGGTTTCCAAAATCCAGGGACTTCTTAGAGATGGAAGAGACCGCCTGCTGCATTAGCCATGCCAGGCACCTGCTTGACGGCAGGATTGATTTAATTTCCCTTTTTCCCCCACCCTTATGGATGTGTCCGGTATGGAATGTTCTAACTCTGGTACTTCCCTTAGCACAGTGGTCCCCAAACTGGGGTGCACCCCCCTAGTTGGAGGTGGGGGGATGGCAGAGCCCCATCCAGCCCCTGGGGGGGCAGGGCGGGAGCGCCACCCAGCCCTGATCTGCTTCCAGCTCCGCTCTGGCCCTGCCCCCAGCCACGGCTCCCGGCCCTGCGCCCAGCCCTGCCCCCGGCTGGGGCTCTGCTCCCGACCCCAGACCTGCCCCCAGCCTTAGCCCCAAGACGGGGCTCTGCTCCTGGGTGGGGTGCAATCAGGGCCGGCTCTGGCTTTTTTGCCGCCCAAAAAAAAAAAAAAAAAAAAAAACGGCGGCGCGGCTGGAGCCAGGGTGCAGGGAGACTCCCTGCGCTGCAGACGTGTCCTGGCTAGCGGGGGAAAAGGGGAGGGAGCGGGGGGAGAGAGAGAAGAGGGGCGGCCAGGGCTTCAGCGGGGTGCTCTCCATGCGGCCCCGACCGCTGCGCCGCCTTCCGGGTCAGCAGGCAGGGAAGGACGCGGGTTGCCCTGCCGGGCTTGCTACAGACCTGCCTCCGGCTGGGGCAGACGGAGTGCGCAGCCCGCTCCCAGCAGGGCGCTCCCCTCCTCTGCGCCGCCGCCCCCTACAGGGCGGCCGGAGCGGCGAACCAAAAAAAAAAAGAAAAGTGGCCGTGCCGCCCTAGGATTGGGCAGAATGCCGCCCCGTAGAATCTGCCGCCCCAAGCACAAGCTTGCTCGGCTGGTGCCTGGAGCCGGCCCTGGGTGCAACCCTGAACAGTCTGTGGACCACTGCCTTAGCAGCTTATTGCCAGACTTAGAACTACAGAACTTAGGCTACATTTTCCCTGCTGCAGCCTTCCTGGCTAGTACTGCTCTTGTTGACTAAGAAAGCTAATATATCCCTCAACTCCTCTTCCTAACACCCGCCTTTACCACATGACAAACTGCTGCTTTGCCTTTCTTGAAGCTTGAGCGTGCCCAGTGCATTTATCCCCATTGTTCTCCAACCGTTTCCATTCTGTGGGGCACTCCTATAAGAGAAGGATCCTCTCATGAGACCCACCTCCCATTAGGGGACTTAGCAATACTCTCTTGTTTGCTGTCTGGGTCTTAAGACATTTCATTCCATTCTGTGGCGCGCTGGCAGAGGGGTCTGCGAGGTCCTTAGCTTTCTCCTTGCCTCATACGTCCTATTCTTCAGACCTTTTATAATTTTTGTTGGTAAAATACCAGTCTCTTTTGAAGCTTCATAGCAGACAACTCCTGGGCCAGATTCTCATCACATTTACACCAGTGTGAATTAGGAGTTGCTCCAATGGAGTTAAACCGGTGTAAGTGAGAGCAAAGTCCGTCTAACTCTGCTAATTCCTTCCCCTGTTACACAGTTTTTCACAGCTAAGGATATTATTTTCAGAGCCTCAGACTCCATGAAATCCACTAGGGACTTAACTATAGATATTGATTTTACATAGTAGGCACCCAGATACTATGGTGATGGGCAGCAGGATAAAATCCGAAGGTAAATGGGTGGATTTCTCAATGAAATTAGTCATCAGAGTGGATTGAAAACTGAACCACCCATTGCATGGATTCCAGCAGTCACACAGGAAGGGCAAGCCCTGGCTAGGATGTTACTAACTTTGTGACTTCTTCACACTTAGGGGGATATTGGACTTGTCGGCCCCACAGGACCACAGGGAAACAAAGGAAAACAAGGAGATAAAGGAGAGAAGGTAAAGGCCGTGCTTGTGGCACTGGAAACTTTCAGTTCCTTTATTGGTTCAAATTGTATATTGTGGGTCTTCGCGAAGAAGGCCACAATGTGGACTGAGCTTCTCATTAAGCCAAACTGGTGTGCACGGTCCATGCATGGTAGCCCCTGATGTTTGCAGTGGCACACTGAGGCCAAAGACTTTGAGATAAATATGTTGTAAGGCGGGAGGGTGACAATGAGGCCCTGCGGTCCAGCAATACGTCTCCTTTCACTTCCTACCTCTCTTCGCTGGAAATGCATCATGTGGGAGCTGCCGCCTTTCCGTCTGGCCCTAAACGCAAAGGCTTGTCTGTTGAGTTGGAAGCTGGGGGTGGGACTGTATCTCTCTTTGTGTCTTGTGCAGCACAAAGCACACTGTCTGGTAATTATAGTATGAACTGGAAGCAGGTCAGCATCTCTGAACCCCGAGTGGGTGGGCTCAAGAGAGGGGGAAGATAAAGGGCTGAAGTAATGGACACACCGTATGACATGTTACTGAAGCAGGGTGACATAGGGAGCAGGGGCAGGCAACCTCTAGCTGGTGCTTGGGGAGGGGAATTCTCAAGGGCTTTAGTAGGTTGAGAGCAGACCGGTGATGCTAACGCAGAGTCGCACAGGCAGCTGGTGCGATGATGGTGAAACAAGAGTGATGCACTCACTCCGTTCACTGATCAGAATTCTAGCAGCAGCGTTTGCCCCCAGCTATGACTTGTTCAATGTGATGTTCATGGCGGATACTAGCCCAAAAGAGCTAAGGGCCTTTCCATGAGAACTGCCTCCTCCTGAAAACCTCCATGCTGGCTGCCGAGCCCAGGTCTGGATTCCTGCATGTTGCTGAATGCTGCTGATGCCCGGTGGGAGAGACCGTCTCATCTCAGTCTTCCTAGGGAGGCAGGAAAAGGGAGGAGGGCAAAAGAATCATTATGTTTTACTGCAAGCAGCACGGTGAATTTGATGCATTTGTGTTCATTGCTCTCCCCCCAGGGAAGTCCAGGTTTTGGCATTCCAGGGCAACCGGGATTGAAGGGGGACATGGGCGAAAGGGTGAGTGGGGGCCATGCGATGAATGGGAACTGAGAGGGGAAAGGACAGAAAACAAGAGCCCCTGAGCTATATTCTGCTCCGTTACCTCTGGGCACCTGCACTGAAATCAACGTGACGAGTCAGTGGGGCTGCACTAAGAGTGAAATCTAGAGTGACCAGACAGCAAATGTGAAAAATCGGGACGGGGTGGGAGGTAATAGGAGCCTATATAAGAAAAAGACCCAAAAATCGGGACTGTCCCTATAAAATCGGGACATCTGGTCACCCTAGCGAAATCTGGCCTCACCCCATATGGCCTGTCATTAGCAAATGAATCCAGTAGCTTCTGATACAAAAACGATGCACCTTAAACACTCTACAGAGCCCATAGGGCAGGCCTGCACAACTCGTAAAGCGGCGAGGGCCATATTACTCCAAAGAAAACAGCTAAGGGCCGTAACCCCCTGAGCGCCGCCAAACCCCCCCACCAGCGCCACCCACCCCACGGAAACAAACCATCCTTCCCCAGTGCCGCCCCACCGAAACAGCAGTATTGAACCTCGGTAATATGTTATAGCGGGCCCCTAAGGTAGTATAATTAAGGTAAAAGAAAAATGTCTTTTTGCTGGAAGTAGAATAAAATCTTCCCCCCACTTTGTAATTAATTGCCCTGTTGAATGAATGAGGTGTGAATGAGAAAGGCGTGGAAGGCAGGCACCTCCAGACAGCTGCAACCCTTGGAGAGGGCAGGGCCGGCTCTAGGATTTTTGCTGCCCCAAGCAAAAAAATTTTTGGCCACCTCCCCTTTCTTTTTCGTGCCCCTCTGCCCCCAGCCCCACCCCAACTCCACCCTTCCAAACCCCTTCCCCAAATCCCCAGCACCACCTCCTCCCCCGGCGTGCCGCATTTCTCCCCCCCATTGCTTCCTGCGGCGTGTTCAGGGGAGCAGGTGGAGCAGAGGTGAGCTAGGGTGAGGGGGAGCAGGAAGTAACGGGGGGGGTAGAGAAACCACTCCCCGGTCCAGCTCACCTCCGCTCCACCACTACCGCCTCCCCCGAGCGCCCGCCGCTCGGCTTCTCCTCCCTCCCAGCCTTGCTGCGCGAAATAGCGGTTTTGCACTTGGCAAGCCTGGGAGGGAGGGGGGAGAAGCGGAGCGGCGGCGGTGCGCTCAGGGGAGCAGGCGGAAGCAGAGTGGAGGCGAGCTGGGGCGGTGAGGGCACTTTTTCCCCATGCCCCGGAGTCGGCACCTATGATGGCCGGCGCCAGAATGCCGCAACTAGAAATGTGCCGCCCCAAGCACCTGCTTGTTTTGCTGGTGCCTGGAGCCGGCCCTGGAAGAGGGGATGGGAGCCAGACCAGATCAGTAGAACAGGTCAGCCACCGACTCACCACTGGCCTCCTCAGCCCCCCTGCCCTGGCTCGCTTACTCACCCTCCGCCACTGCCTGCTCGCTCGCCTCCTCAGCCCCTCCTCCCCCGCCACCGGCTCACCTGCCCCACCGCCACTGCCCGCCCGCTCGCCTCCTCAGCCCTCCACCCGCCCGGCTCGCCTCCTCATTCCCCGCCACTGCCCGCCCGCTCGCCTACTCAGCTCCCCTCCCTCACCCACCGCTTGCCTACTCAGCCCCCCACGGGCCGCACAGTGAGCCCATCTACTCAACCCCCGCGGGCCGCACAGTGAGCCCCCGCGGGCCGCATGCGGCCCCCGGGCCGCATGTTGTGCAGGCCTGCCATAGGGCATGATCATATTACAGGGCAGCTCATCCCAGGCTGTGGGACTGCAGAGCAAAGGTGAAGGTGAACTCCCCCTGTAGTGCAGATCCAGGGGCACCACCTGAATCTATTACTTAGAATCACAGAAGATTAGGGTTGGAAGAGACCTCAAAGCAGGACCAACACCAACTAAATCATCCCAGCCAAGGCTTTGTCAAGCCGGGCCTTAATCAGGTCCCTGCCATTGCAAGGACCTCGGGCATGGCTGCACCACAGTCCCTCCTGTTCTCTGCCTGTGGCTCACCACCGTTTAGTGTCCTGAGGGCTGTAGTGCTGTTGGGTTGGGTGTGGGGATGGCTGAGTGGTGGCCTGTCATATACAGGAGGTCAGACTATGTGATCTGGTCAGGTCCCTTCTGGCCTTAAACTCTAGGACTCTGGCTATTTTGAAACACAGGACCGTGGACAATCAAAACCCTTGCTATTAAAAAAACATGCTTTCTCCCCCCTCCCCACATGATAGCATATTAGTCCAGCTGCTAACAGAGCACAAGCAAAGAGCAGGTAGCTGCATAAAACATGGCGCCTTGAAGAGTTGCAAAAGGCAGCTTAGAATAACTTCGAACAGCTCAGCCAAGGGAAGATGCCACTTTGGCTCACCAGGCAGAACTGCTGCTTAGAGACCATAAGTGTCCTACTTGGTGTTGGCTGCTGTAGTTCAAAGCCATACACACACATTGTGTCCCAGGCCACAGAATGGCCATTTTAGAGCCTGGCCACCAACGGGCAGACTTGGCCACACTTAGGCCAAGGTTTTTAATTGTGACTGTCATTTCAGAGAGCCCAAATTGTGACTCTTTCCAGGGACCTTCATTTCAGAGAGCGGGTGCTTAGCACTTTGCAACACACCCTTTAATGTGTCTCAGGTTGGCTACCCAAAATCACTAGCCAGGTCTAAACATGTTGGCCGCAGCGCCCGCATTCCTAGGGTGTCTTCGGAATTACTTCCGTGAGTTGTATCTGCTGCCGATTGTGTTTTGCTAGGGTTGTGAGAGCAGAACTCAGTGACATCTCTGGGTATTGTTCTTGCCAAGTGACTTACGGTCTGATTTCTCTGCAGGGGAATGTAGGTTTATCCGGCAAACCTGGCCCAAAGGTGAGTGAGCACAGACCGCAGAGTGGGCAAAGCAAAATCACAACTCTTGCTTGTATCGCCCAAATGGACTTTGATCAGTTGGGTTTTGCAACGTAAAAAAGGATGCCGTTAAAGTGGGATTAGAGTGGACATTCGTGGGGCGGGGAAGCTGTAAAGACTGAAGAGGCTTCAAGGCAAGTTGTGGCTCTGCTGGAATCTCCATTCAGCAGAGCTGGGGCCCTGCACACTGCAAGATGACAGGCTAAAACTGCCTCTTTGTACTCTCCCCTTGCCTAACCTTAACACACACCAGTAGGAAGCTGTCCAGGCCATTTCTGCGTGTGCAGAAACCTAGAGAGATCTCAGTCCCAATGTAACCCACTTTCCATCCCTTCTGGAGACATAGAGGGCCAGTTTTTTCTTATAGAGATATCCCATCTCCTAGAACTGGAAATGACCTTGAAAGGTCATTGAGTCCAGTCCCCTGCCTTCACTAGCAGGACCAAGTACTGATTTTGCCCCAGATCCCTAAGTGGCCCCCTCAAGGATTGAACTCACAACCCTGGGTTTAGCAGGCCAATGCTCAAACCAATGCTCAAACCAGAAATATCTTCTAAAGGCTGGCTTCAAAAATACCTCTCAGTGTCTTTGCAAAGTGCCAGACCGGTGGACGAGGGCACTGAAAAAAGCCTAGATACAGATTCACAAAGATACTCAGGCAGCTGCCCCACTCCCCCGAAGTGCCTCTGTCAATCTGGGCCCCTTGTGCAGAAGATCTGCTTAACGATGATATTTCTCTCATGGTGTTCCCTAGACTTTGTTGAAGGGGAATTTTGTTTTGGGAGACTGGTCCTTCCCCAAACCTGGCACAAGAACCGTGGGCTGCTTTGGGATGGGTTCCCTCGGGGGCTAGGGGGAGGGTGCACCTAGGTGATTGGGAGATGTAGGCCAGAGTGGAAGAGCAAAGGTGAGGACAAGACGTTTTAACTCAATGTGGTGGAGAAGTGGGGTAGCCAGTGGAGAGAGGTGAAGGGTGTTTGGGTCAGGAAGGATGATGTTAGTGCTGTGGAGAGCTGTTAAGGCTGCTCAGTCTTGGAGCTCCGATGTTAGCTGCGCTAGCCGGGAATGCAGCGTACTGATTCAGCAAACTTCGATGTCACTCATAAAGGACGGCCACAGGCTTGGTTCGGTGGTGAAGACACTGGGCCAGGCTTCTTATCAAGGAAGCATGGTACTAGCACCGTGGCTCCGTGGTTACAGGTACATTCAAACATGTATGCCCGCAACAATGGGACCAGCTCAATCAGGACACCAGGGTCCTGTCACCTCGGCTAACACAAAGATGCTCCTTTTATGCCTTCTCTTTTTATACATTGATACAAACAAGTTAAGTATTACTCTCCAGATGTTGTTAGCTAGAACTGTTATCCTTGTACCTGCTAGTTAGAACAAAATATCCTCATCCATTATCCTGTCATTCCCTCCTTATCTTTGAGGGGTCGATGTGTTCTTGTACTATCTCTTAAGAATGTGTTTACATAGTTACTTGAGAGAGCTGTGTGTTTTTTGTACCGTCCTTTCCAGACAGGAATGTGCTAACGTAGTTAGCTGCCACCTGGTGCGTTGCCATTGTGCTGAAGCCCGGCCTGCTCCGGTTCACAGCCTTTGGTTCATACTGTTACTTATGCGTAGGGCTCCAGCACGGCCTACAAAGGGAACATGGTAATGCTGGTGGGCAATGATAAGAATGAATATAGAATGCCTCTTTTGCAAACCTTACGCAGGTGAGATGTTTAGATGCCAAACAGAGTGAGCTGGGCCTGTTTCACATCCCTAAACACAGCTGCCATAGAGAGAGAAAGAGACACCCACATCACACAGCAGCCTAGAATATCAGGGGTACAAAATGCAGTAGAAGAAAGCAACGGTTGTGTTCACTGTTTATCTCCAGGGGGAAATGGGTCCGAGGGGAGAGAAAGGTGAACCAGGAATACCTGGGAAACCAGGAGAGACCGGACTAAGAGGTAAAGATGTAAGTAGAAACTAATGGTCCAGTAAGACCGGTCATGTCAGTACAATTTGCTGAACTGCACCATTTTCTTAAACACAAAAGGAAAAAGAGGCTTCCACATTAAAAATGGCTCCTTGCTACCATCTGACAGGGGTGGAGTGGTTTATGTGGAAGGAGCTGGTGGGTGTCAGTTTTGTTTTGGGCATGGGAGATGGGAACCTGCAATTATGAGGTGAAATGACTCAGTCTGTGACCTGTTACACTACGTGAAATTCAGGTACAATCCTGGGCTAATAAGCAACTCAAGCAAAATACTGCTCTGCTCTGTCCCAGCTGGTGAGAAGACGCACCCTTCAGCAATGTGGCTGTGTCCTGGGCATTAGGGCACATATCTGGGCAGAGCTCTGCCCGTCAGAGTGCACTGGCTCTTTAACTTCAGCTGAAGTGGGACAAATGTGTTGCACCAGGGCATTTGTATTGCAACATCTTGACATCGCATCATCACAGCATGACGACATATCATCAAATCGTGACAACTGTACACTGCACCATGACATCTTGGTGTGATGATGATGCACCAGCCCTCAAGGACATTTTAGGACATGCTAGTATATTTTGCAGGACGTGAGACTGCTCCGTTAGAATTGAGACAGGCAGCCAGTCCAATGTTCCCTCTAATTTTTTCCATCCATGTGCGGAATAAATTTTGTTATGTGCACCGAGATATGTGCTGATGTGCGCTACCAGTAGAAACAAAAAACCTAGATATAATTTTTTTTTTAAGTTACCATAGGCCTAATTACTCCAGCCAGGACAGGTTAGGCATTTTAGAACTCACTACTCAAAGAATTAAACTTAATTGTAAGAGAAATAAAAATTATCAAATGCACAGACCAGGGAAAAAACTAAAATAACAGCACTTTGAAAGAATAAAATTACAGAGAATATCTGTGCATTGCAGGAAGTACCAAGAAGTAACAACAATAATAATACAAGTATGTGTTGGGAGGTGAATGTGAAAGATACAGAGATTGTGTGTGTGTGTG
>NW_020664419.1:2085862-2126279 GCF_002925995.2 Terrapene triunguis | reverse complement strand
GTGACATAGAGACTTTGTGTGTGTCAGAGACTGTGTGTGGGTGTGTGTGACCGAGACAGTGTGTGTGCTGGCAGCTGGGGAAGTTTCTGAGAGACGCCGTGTGCTGTCTGATTAAGGCACTCACTGAAAGCTCTCCTGAGCCCTGTCTCCCCTCCCCCGCTCTGCGGAGATGGGGTACATGGGCACGGGGGAGCGGGAGAGACAGAATGTGTGTGTGTGTGAGAGAGACAGATAGACAGACAGAGACAGAGATTGTGTGAGCTGGCTGCTGGGGAAGTCTCAGAGACCATGGCTGTCTCTTTAAGAAAGGTTTCAAAGTAGCAGCCGTGTTAGTCTGTATCCGCAAAAAGAACAGGAGTACTTGTGGCACCTTAGAGACTAACAGATTTATTTCAACATAAGCTTTCGTGGGCTACAGCCCACTTCTTCAGATGCATAGAATGGAACACACAGACAGAAGATATTTATACATACAGAGAACATGAAAAGGTGGAAGTACGCATACCAATTGTAAGAGGCCAATCAATTGAGACGAGCTATCAGCAGCAGCAGAAGAAAGAAAGGCACTCACTCACCCGGAAGGCTGGTTCAGATCTCAGACTGCAGCCGCTCTCTCCTGCTCTCGAGTTCTGAGCCAGGCTGGCCCTGCTCCCCTGCTCTGTGGAGATGGGGTACAGGGGACACCCTGACATCAGCACCCCCTCCCACCCACCCTGCTTTGCACAGCCAGCAGGAGGGTCCTGGGAGCAGCTGCAAAGCAGCGGGGGGAGGGGCACCTGAACACATGCTGCCGGATGTGCGCAGCTCTGCTAATCAAGTGTGCGGCACCTGAATCTCTCCTGGGCGGCCGCCCAACCACGTAGCTTAGAGGGAACACAGGCAGCCACCCAAGAGAGCTTTATTACAGGCCTCAGATAAGACTCTTTACTAATGACAGCCAATGGCCACTCTCCTTTAGTTCAAGGAGTTTGCACATCCAAGAGTCTTTCCATCATTGGAGTTACTATCACATTGTCCTGTGGCATAATAGAGACCAAGCGTCCCGTGTATGTACTGATCCATGAAGAAAAGGATTAAAGGGAAGAGCCCTGATCCTCATCTCAGGTTACACTAGAGTAACTTCCAGTAGAGATAAGGAGGTGTTAGTACCGTTCTACAAGGCACTGGTGGGACCTCATCTGGAATATTGTGTGCAGTTCTGGTCTCCCATGTTTAAGAAGGATGAATTCAAACTGGAACAGGTACAGAGAAGGGCTACTAGAATGATCCGAGGAATGGAAAACCTGTCTTATGAAAGGAGACTCAAAGAGCTTGGCTTGTTTAGCCTAACCAAAAGAAGGCTGAGGGGAGATATGATTGCTCTCTATAAATATATCAGAGGGATAAATACAAGGGAGGGAGAGGAATTATTTAAGCTCAGTACCAATGTGGACACAAGAACAAATGGATATAAACTGGCCATCAGGAAGTTTAGACTTGAAATTAGATGAAGGTTTCTAACCATCAGAGGAGTGAAGTTCTGGAACAGCCTTCCAAGGGGAGCAGTGGGGGCAAAAGACATATCTGGCTTCAAGACTAAGCTTGATAAGTTTATGGAGGGGATGGTATGATGGGATTAATTTTGGCAATTAATTGATCTTTGACTATTAGCAGGTAAATATGCCCAATGGCCTGTGATGGGATGTTAGATGGGGTGGGATCTGAGTTACTACAGAGAATTCTTTCCTGGGTGTCTGGCTGGTGAGTCTTGCCCACATGCTCAGGGTTTAGCTGATGGCCATATTTGGGGTCGGGAAGGAATTTTCCTCCAGGGCAGACTGGCAGAGGCCCTGGGGTTTTTTCGCCTTCCTCTGCAGCGTGGGGCACGGGTCACTTGCTGGAGGATTCTCTGCACTTTGAAGTCTTTAAACCACTATTTGAGGACTTCAACAGCTCAGACATAGGTTAGGGGTTTGATACAGGAGTGGGTGGGTGAGAGTCTGTGGCCTGCGTTGTGCAGGAGATCAGACTAGACGATCATAATGGTCCCTTCTGACCTTAAAGTCTATGACTCTATGACTCTAACTCCCGGTTTACACTGGCAACAGTAAGATCAGAACCAAGCCAGGCACTTTAATTCAACTGGGAAATTCAGAATAACAAAACTGGTCATGAACTGAACTTTAACCTGACACTTTGTGTTATGTTCTAGGGACAACTGGGGCAGAAAGGGAACGTGGGGACCAAGGTAACATAATGGGAATTCTGTGATTTCCCATAGCCATGGAGATGATTGAGCTCTCTTTGCTGTAGTCTGTAGTAGAACGCGGAACCTCCTGATAAATATTAATGTGAAGCTGTTCCGATGTGACTCCCAAGTCATCCGAAAGGACCCTTTTGTTTTCCCATGTTGGGGGCTTTGATTCAGATGAGAGGCATGGAGGTCAGGTTCACATTTGGTTCAGCCTGGCTCGACCAACCCAAGTTATTGAAATGTCCCCAAAACTGGCTCTCCATTTGAATTGGCTTTTGCAGGCATAAGAAGTGCTGCATAATTAATGTCCCAAGTGCCGGGGCAGCCTGACACACCCATTTACCTGAGGCTGCTAATAAGGCTGTAAAAAAAAATTGTCCTCCTTTCCTTTAGGGAGAAGCAGGCGCCCCAGGAGAGAGAGGAATCCAGGTAATGATTCATTCCAGGGTGCAGAATGAGATCTTTCAGAGCTTCAGTGGCATCCTTCAGGCACTGTGTTTCCATGTCCGAGTAGTTATAGAAGGGAATTAGTGAGGGGAAAAAGAGATCTGTGCAATGAGTTTGGTGGTTCTCAGCCCAGGGCTTTCTCCTAGGGCTTTCAATCCTGCACCGGTCAGCAGCATTGGAATTCACATTCACAAAGAGTCACCTCCTAAATGAAAACCACAGAGAGTTCAGGCGGGTGGCTAGGGTGAAGTCTTCTGCACTTCCTGTGCTGCTGGACAGGGTCTGGAACGCCCATTGGGCTGTATGTGTGAAGATCAATCTCTTGTTTCACTCATGATTGTGTCTTTGAATCATTTTGCAGGGACCTTTCGGGCTTCCGGGACGTCGCGGAGAACAGGGGATCAAAGGCGAGATGGGAGAACCGGGAAAGGATGTAAGTCAGTCATCGACGGCGTGATGGAAGGAAGGGGAGCATGGGAGACAATATTATAGCTGGCAAAAGAGAGGCCCATAACTCTACTGTTTTAAAGACTGCAAGCTCCCTCCCTCCATGTGATGTAGTGTGGCAGGTCCGGCATTGAAGGTCTGCTCCCCAGCAGGAAGGGGTGGAACCAGTTTGAATAACATCTGATTGGGCGGAAGCCCAAGACATAAGGCAGGATTCTGCCATGGGCACCCCTGGTGTGCACACCACGCGAGTGTGCGAAATCTCCTCTGCCCACCTCGGAGGAAGAGTCACTTGCATTTCCAGCCTGTTCGATGCTGAGCCTCAGCGTGCGTTGAGCGGGCCTGAGGCGGTGGGGAGTTGCTTTGACTCTGTCCCACCTAGGGCCGGTTCTCACCTTGCCTCTCTCTCCTCCTCCCAGGGAGTCGCCAGAGAGAAGGGAGACAAGGGTGAAGCTGTAGGTTTGCACATTCTCCTTTTTAACCTTGCATGAGAGAGAGTCCAGCTCGGGGTCTGACATGCTGACTTTCACCACTCGCCTTTTTGGGGGTTGGGGGGTGTTGTGTCTCCGCAGGGGAAGCCTGGGCCGCCCGGGTCACCTGGAAGCATCGTGAGTAATACTCTTTTTCCGGAGGTGCTCACTGGTGGGAGGGAAGGGGAACTGGGGCGGAGGGGGTGCGTTATCCTGGCAACAGGAGGGAGGGGCTCCCATTTCTTTGCAGGCAGCTGTGCTGTGAGTCTGCAGCAGCACTGAGGTTACTCAGGGGTAGTGGTTTGTACCTAGTGCCTGCTATGAGAGGCCAGAGTCACTGTAGTGGAGAACGCAGTCCCTGTGTTGCAGCGAATAGTGGTTTGAGCATTGGCCTGCTAAACCCAGGGTTGTGAGTTCATTCCTTGAGGGGGTCACTTAGGGATCTGGGGCAAAAATCTGTCTGCAGATTGGTCCTGCTTTGAGCAGGGGGTTGGACTAGATGACCTCCTGAGATCCCTTCCAACCCTGATGTTCTATCACAGCAATTCATTCAGCACATCACAGCAATTCATTCAGCGCTTGTGTGAGTATAACAGTCCTCCGGACCTGATTCAGGAATATGAGTACATGCTTAATGCCATACTTATTCCAGAAAGCACATGGCTAACTTCAAGTACATCCTTTAATCCCACTGAAGTCAATGAGATTTAAGCACATGCTTGACTTCAATGGTTAATCATGACTTAAAGTTAATCATGTGCTTAACTAAATCAGTACCTGTGGGGATATGCCATGGAGGTTCTTGCCTATCTCACCAGGCCTTTGGTTGCCCCAGCCTTGGTTCCCATTTGCTCACTGCTCACGCACCTCTTAGTGAAGTAATAATAATATATGGAGATATACCTATCTC
The DNA here is from genome assembly GCF_002925995.2 of Terrapene triunguis. Lineage (NCBI taxonomy): Eukaryota > Metazoa > Chordata > Testudines > Emydidae > Terrapene > Terrapene triunguis. The sequence continues at coordinate 2,121,772 of NW_020664419.1, read as the reverse complement.
ATAGAGCTGGAAGGGACCTCAAAAGATCATTGAGTCCAGCCCCCTGCCTTCGCTAGCAGGACCAAGTACTGATTTTTGCCCCAGATCCCTAAGTAGCCCCCTCAAGGGTTGAACTCACAACCCTGGATTTAGCAGGCCAATGCTCAAACCACTGAGCTATCCCTCCCCCTGCTCCTCTGAAATTGCAACGCCACTGGGGATGGAGGGGGGGAGCACCGTATGGTCTACGTTGCCTAGTAGGCTCGCCATTCCCAGCTCCTGTTGGAAGGGCAGAAGGCTCAGCTCCTGTGGCTCTCTCACCCTGACTACCGCACCCAGTGACCCAAGTACATCGTCTTCCGATTCAAAGGGGAAGGGTTCTAAACTGTGCAGTCATGTGACTGTTTATTCAGTACAAACGACTAAACTGTCTAAACAAGGGCAAAAGTGGAGTCAGCAGCAGAGAGGGGCCCGAACAAAATCCTAAATCTGAACATCCCTGAGCTCTGGGGAAGTTTGGATATTGGATTTGCTGTTGGCCCCAATCTCTGTAACGGGTCAGACCTAAACACTTTAAGCTTTGTGCAAGTGCAACTGCAGACCCAAACTTCACAGCTGGCTCATACCTCTACCGCTAATTGGATGAAGACGCTCTCTAGCCCCTGATCCAAAGACCTAGAAGGCTTGGATCCAAATAGTGCACCTCAGATTAAGGGCTAATTTTTAGAGGAGGAAAGAAAGTGAGTTAATTGAGCCTTGTGCCAAGTGGGTGTATCAGAACCAGAAGGAAGGTTCGCAGAGATGATGTTGCTCATCGCAGATCTGCTCCTAATTGGGACCAACAACACTTTGTGACCTGTCTTTCCTCCATCTGGTGTAGGTGTCATCTCTGGAGAACAGCATCACCAACAAAGGCGATAAGGTAAAGTCTCTCCCTTGCCGGAGAAGCAACGGCGCACTGAGATGACTGTCCCCTAACACTGGTTGTGTAGTTGTTTGGCATGGGAGTGTTTTACCCTCTGTGACAGACCCAGACCAGTGGGGTACAGGAGTCTGGTAGAGGGCAAATATACTGGTCACTGGATGAGTAGTTTTCTGTTCCCTGAGTGACCAGAGCAGGGGCTGCACTAGAGTAATCAGGAACCTGCTAGAACCAGTTAAGGCAGGCAGGCTAATTAGGACACCTGGAGCCAATTAAGAAGAAGCTTCTAGAATCAATTAAGGCAGGCTAATCAGGGCACCTGGGTTTTAAAAAGGAGCTCAGCTCAGTTTGTGGTGGGAGTGTGAGGAGCTGGGAGCAAGAGGCGCAAGGAGCTGAGAGTGAGAGGGTGTGCTGCTGGAGGACTGAGGAGCACAAGTGTTATCAGACACCAGGAGGAAGGTCCTGTGGTGAGAATAAGGAAGGTGTTTGGAGGAGGCCATGGGGAAGTAGCCCAGGGAGTTGTAGCTGTCATGCAGCTGTTACAGGAGGCATTATAGACAGCTGCAGTCCACAGGGCCCTGGGCTGGAACCCAGAGTAGAGGGCGGGCCCGGGTTCCCCCCAAACCTCCCAATTGACCTGGACTGTGGGTTCTCCCAGAGGGGAAGGTCTCTGGGCTGTTCTCCAACCCACATGGTGAATCTCTGAGGCAAGAAAATCCGACAATAAGCGCAGGACCCACCAAGGTAGAGGAGGAACTTTGTCACACCTCCAACAACAAACGTTTTAAATGAGCTGTAAACCGCTGCAAAGGATTAAGTTTAAAAAAAGTAAAGAAATGCTATGAAATAGAGATGATAGAATTGACCTCAAACTTGTCCAGCTTTGAGGAGCACATAATCCTCTACTGCTGTGTAACAAAGGGCATATCTACACTGCAATCACACCCAGCTCGAGTAGACATACCCAAGGTGGCTGTAATTAGCTATCACTGCAGCAGCATGCACGTCAGTGCGAGCTGTACAAGCCAACCTGGAAGCCTGGGTAATTATTCGCAGGACTAGCCCGCACTGCTGCGCCTTCACTGCTCTGGGACCTTAGCAAGCACAGGTGCTGTGATTGCAGTCTCGACTTACCCTATGACCTCCTGACTTCCAGATCAAGTTTTCTCCACTCAGGTTGACTTTTGCAAGTCAAAATCCACAAAATTCAGCTTGGGATCTGAAACGCTGAACTCTGCAAAGCAAACTGAGTTCTCCCGTTCACTTCACCAGTAACAAAGGTGCTGCAAATGGAACATAGCTGACAATGTTGTTGAGGGCGCAAGAGGCAGAATGGACTCCAACTCTCTTTCCAGAGCTGTGTGGGTTCTGCAGGGCAGACAGGAATAAACACTCAAGCCCTGATTCAGCAAAACATTCATTGAAGTCAATGGGACTCGGGCAGGTACTTGGAATTAAGCATGTGCTTAAGGGCCAGATTTTTAAGGGTATTTAGGTGCCTAACTCCCATTGCCCTAAGTGCTTTGCCAAATGGGGATAGGATCATTTACATGCTTAAAGTTAAGCACATGCTTGAGCACTTTGCTGAATTGGGGCGAAGGCAACTGGCTTCTCATTAAAGGGGGAGAAAAATCACTTGTTTGTTTATGCCAGCGCTGGCAAGCAATTCACTGCTTTGCATCTTTGTCTAGGGTAAGAGAGCCATATCCAGGTGTGTTTTGATTAGCACCTTTCAAGGATTAGTGCAGTGCACTCAGACAATTGATCACAGGATGATGGATGCAAGGTGCATGGATGGTCTGTAATAAAGATCAGCAGGGAGGGATTCCACCCATATGGGGTGTTTGGGTAAAAAAAAAAAGGAAATTGAATACAGTACCTAAGAGTAGGGGAGCGCAGAGTTCAGAGAGCAGCACCCTTCAGAAGATACCAAAGTAGTGGCTGAGAGACGTGGAACACCATGTGTTCTTTGCTTCACGCCATTCTTCTGTACCATTCCTCCGCTCAGAGAAACAAACCGCAAAGAATCCAGCCCCTTTCATGCACCACCCACATCACCACATGCAGCATCTGATCTGACGTACGCGGGAAGAGAGGTTGGGTCAGGCGTTATCCAGAGCAGCCATTTTGCCAAGGAACGCCTCCCAACTGAGTGGAGAAAAAATATGACTTGAAATCACAGGGTTTAGCAAAAATTGTGACTCGTCCTCATTTTCTGGTATCTTCACCCTCTGTGCAGCAGGGGACAGGGAGAGGCAACTTGGCCATCAAGAGAGTGGACCTGCCACAGCATCAGTTTCATGCTAACATTTGCTGTGCATTTGTAGTAGTGGTTGTTTCCTTGCGGGCTAGGAAAGAGTGGTTCTGGAGGGACCCCGGGAGAACAAGAGTCTTAAGTAACAGTCCTAAGAGTTTGTTCCATTTGGCTAACGACAAAGCATTAAACGAAAGCTCTCCCCAGATACCTGCATTGCTTTATCAGTCATGTTGCAGTGCCAAAGAGAGAGAGCTAACCCATTCCTGCTGGGTTACAGGGAGATCCAGGGGAAACAGGCCTGAAAGGAGAGAGAGGCCCTCCAGGTCCCAGGGTAAGTGTGGGAGTCTGCGGGTGAGTGTTTTTGTTGGGCTTGCAGGTGGACGGACAATTGGGTCAGATCTCTCATGTGCTTGGCCCCAAAAGGTTGGATTTAAACAGCGAGAGCTTTTGAGCTGAGCTGTTAAACTCATGGCCACATCCGGGCCTGGATCATGCCAAGATTTCTGCACCTGCCTAACTTCATGCAGCTGAGGAGTCCGATAGAGATCAAAGGGGCTATCTGCATGCATAAAGTTACCGACTGCCTAGGCCTTTGCAGGAGCACGGGCTTGTATGGTGGATCTTTACTTTGCCACCTGACCATGGGATCTGCTGCTTGGGGCAACCTGGTGCTTTTAGCGTTTAACATACACATTCATCTGCTACCACAATAGAGTTCATAAAGAATCATCATCATCCAACCTGACGACCCCCAAATATAAATACTGGGCCACTCCGCTGGAAATGGAATAGAACTTTGGTGTCCACCTGGCTCCAAACTGCGCAAAACTCTTCATTCACACATCCCATTTCTGCTGGACAGCTGGGAAGCGCCAGCCCACTGCACCTAGATTCTGTCAGCGCCAGGCCGTTTAGCGGGAACTCTTTCATAGCCTGAATGATAACCAGCTTGGGACCAGCAATGCGGGGGGGACCTACGCTTTGGTCCTCGGGAATAGGGGCCATGGCAGCTTTCAGAAATAACTCCTTACTGTCATATTTTAGTTGGGGAGATAATATCCCTTTGGAACCATGAGGTCAAACCTACCTTTATTTTGTATTTTAAGGGGCCGGATGGTCTCCCAGGGCCTGCAGGTGGGACTCCGGTATGTTACTTTCCTAGCCTTGTTTTCTACATATAATCAACATTACTTAAATGATCTCTTTATAAACCATGGTTTTAGAATACTACTAAATAGATAGATAGCGAATACCACATTCTGTACCATATTTATCCTTGTTGAAGCGCGTTAACTAATCTAGTAAGTTTCAGGTTCTACTTCTTAACCATGGCTGTTACATTCTGGTGTATCCGTTCCTGAAACATTCAGTAATGTTTTCATGCCTTTTTCTCGCCCTCTCCAAGCTGGATAACATGTCAGAAAAGGGGACAAAAGGGGAAAAGGTAACAGCTTCTAATGTCATAATGCTAGATTGTGAATTCTTTAGGGAAAGGACTGTGTTTTGTATTTGTTTGTACTGTGCTAGCGCAATGGGAGAGTTGTGAGGGGGCTTGCCCTTGACACTTCTGTAATACAGATCATCCTCATCAAGGGAACCATGGCCCTGTCTGCGGGAGAGTTGTTTGCTCAAAATGGAAAAACGAATTATTTGTACATAGAAATGTGCCACTGATTGGCACAAAAATATATTCACGCCCATCCATGGACAGAGCATACACAGCGGCACTGTGCCGGGAGGTGTGTGTTCGGGACGTTCACCTTGCTGCCACGTCGCTGGACTAGGAGTGAGTCATGCAGGTCTTCCCAAAGGGAAACTGCAGTTAAAAACGCTGTAGAGCACACCACGCTGTCAGGTACTTTATTTAGGCCGTGGTTGAGACACTAAAGGGGAAAAAACTCTAGGCGCCGTGCTCTAGGCGGTGCTTGGAAATTGTAGAGTCAAGACGATTGGAGCTAGAGTCTAATTGCTGTGTGTGTGTGTGTGTGTGTGGCGGGGGGGGGGGAATGTATCTGGAATCTGAAGACACGTGAACTTAACAGCCATTTTCTGTCAATAGAATCACACTGGAGACTCTTTAAAGAGCAGGAGGAATGGTGTAGGTGTACGCCAGGGCAAACCCGTCATGGCCTAGTGGGTTAAGCAAAAGGCCAGAGTCCAAGTGCTCCTCCATTCTTTCCCCACCTCTGCTAATGGCTGGCCTTAATTCTCGGCATTGATATAACTCTTTGCCAACATTCGGGAGGTAAATATGCTGAGCCCCGGGGTGGAAATATGGGGGCGCCGATTGGCGAAGGGAAGTGCCCAAGTCACATGATTACCCAGGTCTCCTAGCTCTCAAGCCAATACTTTCTTGGAGTGGTGTAACCAGCTGGGTGGTCTCTGGAGCCTCTTGGATTATTTTCTCTCCTGTGCAAAACGTGTTGAGTGGTGGAGGCCACCCCAGTCCATTGCTTGCTGGTGCCCTTCATTCCACCGGAATCTGTAGAGGCAGAAACCAGATTTCAGTGTAATGAAGCCCATCACACATGGAATTCAACCCCTCACCTTCGCGCCCTTGGAGAGAATGGTGACCAAAAGCTCATATTGGGCTCTTAGCCCCATGTCCAGACATTGTGCTGCCACGCTGCCGATTCAGTGTTAAGGTGGCTGCAAAGTTCAAGGCTCCTGTTGCAACGTTAACTCGTCTGCACTGCACACACGCCATATTTCCTAGGATTGTTTTTTCTAATTAAACCTGTTTTTCTAAAGGAGAGATGGCATGGTCCCAGGATGAGACTTGGAGTGACGAGATCTGGGTTCTAATCCTGGCTCTGACCGTTAGCGTGACTCAATTTACCCCCAAGAGTGAAATGCGAAGGACGATCGTTACCATCCCCACTTACCATTGGTCTTGGGAGGCTTAGTCAATGGGTGTTTGGGATGATCCTGAGCTGCTGTAATGTTCCTGTTGGAGCTCTGACTTTCACAGTGCCTGACTCCTGCGAATCTAACTGGGCAGCACTAGCATTGCATTGGCAAAGGTCCTAGCATTGAATAGGTTATGTCCTGCATCCCTTGGTTCTTTCACGTCTGCGCAGGGGACATGACACACTTTCATCCTCCGGGGGAGGAACATTGATACTATCGGGCTACGTCTACACTATGAGCTGGGATGTGATTTCCCTGCCTGAAACTGGTGGAGGCAGCTGGATCTCCGCTGCCATTACCCGTGCTACGGTGGCAACGCTGCTATTTATACTCGCACTAACTCGATGAGCACTAGTGCGAATACATGTGCACGAACAAGGAAATCGCACCCCTCGCTTGCAGTGTAGACATAGCCTGAGTGGGTTGGACCTGGGCCTCATCTGCCTGTCATTGGTAAAATCCTCTGCTCTGAATTTGTCACGTGTCCTGCACTTGCTCCATGTGCCAAACTGCCACTGATGTCATTGGAACACCAATTTCACACCTGGGAGAAACTGAGGCATAGAGCGATGAAAATGTGGCTCTGATCTGAAAAAAGTCTTCAGTGGGGGTCTGTGGATGCTTGGCTCCTGGGAAAATGGGGCCAGGTTTGAAAATGTTGGTCTAAAGGACCTGGGTGTGATCAAACAATGAATCAGTGGCGGAGTTAAAAAGAGAACCGAGGTGTCCTGTCTCCAAGTGTCTTTCTAAGCCACTAGCTACAGCGAATCACTCAGGTGTTTTTCTAGATTTATACACAACAGCAAGGATGGTCTGTAGAGCAGGAATACAGCAGGTATCAGCCTTTTGTTTGATATCACGGTAATAGTGCTCATGCTAATAAAACTGGGCAAATAATGATTGTTTGACTTGCTCAGGTACCAGGAAAAATTTCTTGTGCTGTTGTATTAATTTAGATGGAATAAATGGACCTAAAAGTATTTACATAGCTCAGTCGCTGTCCAACATTAAACAGCACTAAGGTTCGGCATTTGGTGTACAGAGACCTCAGCCTGCTTAGGACGATGGCAAACACGCCATTCACAATCCTTTTCACCTTTATGAAAGATTAAGAAAAGAAGGAAGAACAGTCAAAGCATTTGAAATGTGAAGTATTGAATGAAGCTTTCATTTGAACAACCTCCCTTGTTCCCGTTGCCTTGAGGAGGAGAGAGATTTTAGAAGGAAAACCCCCTTTTCCGACAGTCTCTTAGGTGGAATCAGAGCTGGCGATAACTGTCCTTTTGGGGGAAAAGAGAGGAAGTCAGTTGAGATAGGCTGGAGCTGCTGCTGCTGTTAAAGCCCGATCCTGTTTCATCTCGGGTGGCGGTTGGGATCCAGCTGTAGCCAGCAAAGGTGGCGATGTCATCTGGGTCCCTCTCCCTGGCCTGGTCTGGTCAGGACATCTCTCAGGATTAGGATGAAGAGGTTCTGGGGTCCCAGGAGGTGGTGGGGGTGGCAGCCATGATGGTGAAGCTAGGACCAGTGGCCAATTTCCCTCCCTAAGCAGGGCCGTCTCCAGGCACCAGCCCAGCAAGCAGGTGCTTGGGGCGGCCAAGGGGAAGGGGCGGCACGTCGGGCTGTTCGGCGGCAATTCGGCAGCGGGTCCGTCTCGGAGGGAAGCACCTGCCGCCAAATTCCCGCTGAAGAAGAAAGCGGCGCGGTGGAGCTGCCGCCGGGGTGCCGCCGATCGCAATTGTGATCGCGTCTTTTTTTTTTTTCCCCGCCACTTGGGGAGGCAAAAACCCTGGAGCCGGTCCTGTCCCTAAGTCTCTTCTTTTAAGGACCACAAAAGGGAGTGATGGGTGGAATAGCCCACTCCCTCTTTATTGGTTCATTAATTTCTGGTCCCACATTTACTGGTGTACCAGGCATGCTCTTACCACAGCCTTTGAGTTATATCAGGACTTTTTGTTTGGACGAATTCATTCTGTCTCCCTTTCAACCCTTTTCCCATCAACATTTGTAGTTATACGTTATTGTGACATCTGATGGACCTACTTACTGTGGAGCTCACCGTTCGGGTAACTTTGTAGGCCCAGTTATCCCAATATCGCTCACACACCGTATCACAGATTGAATTAGGCAAAGCGCAGTGTGGAACTGGCTGATCATCCAAAGGTTTCGCTGTCTGAGGTGTATGCTCTAGTGAACCCAACACCTGCGGATCAGCCCAAAGTTCTGACATGAATCCAAGCTTCCGTCAAGTTGAAAGGTATTCATGTCTGAGGCTCTGGTTCAGGTGGGGCCTAGTGAAAGGGGACTAGCTGCCAAGTTCATTGGAGGATTTCAAAGACCTTTACAAACATTAATTGGAGCCTCTCATCCCCACTGCGAGGTAGTTAAGTCATTGCCCCACTTTTACAGATCGGGGCATTGAAACGAAGGGCATGTTGACACTTCAAGCTGGGGGTGTGATTTCCATCTCAAGAAGACATACCCGTGCCAGCTCTGATTGAGCTAGCATGCTAAAAATAGCCACGGCAGCAGTATGTCGCTCTGAGCTAGGAATCACGCTACCAGCTCGAAGTGTAGGCATATTTTAAGTAACTTGCCCATGGTCAGACAACAAGTCTCTGGCAGAGTCAGGACTAGAACCCAGGAAACCTGACTGCCAAACCTCTGCTCCAGACACCTGTCACTGCATTTCTTTGGGCTAATGCTTTTGTTAACCAGCTATTGTTTGTTTGTTTTTAAAGGGAGATCCTGGTCCACCCGGCAAAGGAGTGGAGATCAAGGTAAATAAAAACATGTGGAAAATTATAATATTGATACGCTGTCTCTCCATCCCTGTTTCTCTCACTGTGTTTCTCTGTCCCTGGGTCTCTGAGCCCCGCCCCCAGGTGCTAGGATTCAGAGACGAAATCCTAAGAAAGCCAGTGTAGAACAAGACGCTGAGGAGCTAGTCATAAATCTTACCCCATTGCTGCAGTAAGATCAAATCGTTTGGCCTTCCGGTAGGATCCAGGTTAGAGACATTAACCAGGATGGGTGCTGTGTGGGTCACTGCTGCAGCTCTGTAGAGAGATCCCTTGTGAAATTTTGTATGAACTAACGGGCAGCTATGAATGTGGATCCCTGCCCTACAGCTCCACTGAGCAGTCTGGAACACAGAATGGGGGTCACTGGTTAGGATCTGTTGGATTCTCAGGCATAGCAAAGGCTAGAAATGCTTTATTGCCTCTGTGGCCATCAGATTCCAACCTTTACTCTGGGGATGCTGATTTCACCCTCATCGGATGCGCGTCGGTCAACTCTCAGCTAAGCAATTGTTGCATCACTTGGGGCTACCCTGGAGAGTCAGCTGGAAGCTTACATTTGTGCAGAACATCTACCTTCTAGCTAGGGTAGACAGACAAGAGCACATCACACCTGTGCTTCCGTCTCAGTTCTGAACCAGTGGACATCCAGGTGCAAATCGAAGGCTTGGCCATGGTCTGTGAAGCCCTAAATACTCTCAAAGTACCTGGTTACTGTATCTCAGAGATCACCTTCCACCCATTGGTGCCACTGCAGAAGTTGCAAACAATGGGATGCTTAGGTTTTCAGCCTCCCGGGATTACGGCCCTGGGTCTGGGGTAGGGCGTTCCCAGTAGGGCTCTGGCATTTGCTCCCAACAGGGATCCATCAGGGCACAATGCAAGGCACATGTTTGTACAGCACCTAGCAGAATGGGACTCCATTCTTGGTTGGCCTTTAGGCACCACCATAATAAACATGATTAATTATCATTAATCTCCATCGAGGTTTTCACCTAACGCTGAGTACTGGATGTCTCTACCAGTCGGTTTCTTTCCAGTGCTGCCTATTATCATAGTATCTAAGAGCGGTCTCCTGGCCCAGCTGCCCAAGGACACGAGCTCCTCTCACACAGCATTTTCACGTAGGTGACAGGGAGGAGGAATGTAGGGTTCCCTACTTTGGGAAGTGTTGTTTCTTGCTAACCACATTATGTATCTAATCATTGTGGCCTGTTAATGAGAACCCAGTGGGACATTCGCTGCTGAAAGAGCCGATCGGCCCACACATGTAAAACTCTGCACCTACCCTATTCCCATGATGCAAGGTCCGATGTTACGCCTGTCCAAGCCAATGGCAAAGCTTCCATTGACTTCAATGAGAGCAGAATCTGGCCATCAGTATCTAGGGGCTTATCACTGCTCATCTATGGAGGTTATACTTGAGTTAATGTTATTTCCCTTGGTGGTAAATTGTATAGTCAATTGCTTGACCGCACTTTGGTTTGTTATGAAATATACTCAAGAGACTAAATAACCAATATCAGTCCGGTTTATTGCTAAAAGACACTAATCATGTAGTACAGGAAAAAAGGTTCAACATGATACCAGCTTCCAGGATGCCGTCTCGTGCAGCGTGGCTGAATTCACCTTACACAGAAGGCTTGCTTCCAGAGTGACACATTTCAGCTAGGAGCATTTATAGGATGATTTCGCAAGTTACAAACCTCTTTGCACATCACTAGAATTCAACCCACCAGTTCATAGCAGTTTCTTAACTTGTTGTTCTGTACCTTCCTTATCTTGGAGACTAGCTTTCCAGGTACTGGTCCAGGACGGTACCTCCCCAGCTCGTACCAGGGCAGAACATTAACGTGGTTTGCCATTGGCAAGTTTTCTATTTTCTAGTGCCAACGCTGACTTCAGCTTTGCAAAGTGTTGTGGGATAATTGACAGGGGTGAACAGAATTCAGTTAACATAACTTCCCAACACTTCTTTCTTTCTTTCCTTTTCTTTTCTTTTTAAATGTATATTCTATCCATGCACATAATATCTATTCATGTGGTGTATGCTACGCCCAACATATGTTCATTGGCTAACACCCTTCATTCCTAATTCAGGATCTGGAGAGACTTTTTGAAGCCTATGGGATCAAGGTATGTGAATGTTTTACTTTCTTTCTGAGTGTTTGGCCCGCTGCTGGCTCGCAGCCAGTTCCAGATGGAAATGGGACAGGGGGTGGGGCCCAGCTGGCCGTGAGCTGGTATGCAGCGGGGGGCTGTGCTGACGGAGCAGCAGGAGGAGCAGCCGGCCCCGTGCACTGCATCTTCACCCTGCCACCAGCCTTGCACGGCCACCCTCTAGGGTTGTCGACTGTCTAATCACACAAACCCAAACACCCTTGCCCTGCCCCTGCCCCTAGGCCATGCCCAGGGCCGGCTCCAGGCACCAGCTTAGCAAGCAGGTGCTTGGGGCGGCCACTCCGGAGGGGGGCGGCACGTCCAGCTGTTCGGCGGCAATTCGGCGGAGGGTCCCTCACTCCCGCTCGGAGTGAAGGACCTCCCGCCGAATTGCCACCGAAGTGCTGCAGATCGCGATCGCGGCTTTTTTTGGGGGGAGGGATGCTTGGGGCGGCAAAAACCCTGGAGCCGGCCCTGGCCATGCCCCTGCCCCTCCCCTTCTCCGAGGCCCTGCCCCCACACACTCCATCCCTCCTCCCTCCATCACTCGCTTTCCCCCACCCTCACTCACTTTCACTGAGCTGGGGCAGGGGGCTGGGGTGTGAGCTCTGGGCTTGGGGGTGGGGCCGATGGGTTCGTAGTGTGGGAGGGAGCTCCGGTCTGGGGCAGAGGGTTGGGGTGCAGGAGGGGATTCTGGCTCTGGGAGGGAGTTTGGGTGCAGAAGGGGGCTCAGGGCTCAGGCAGGAGCTTGGGGTGTAGGCTCTAAGAGGGAATTTGGATGTGGGAGGGGGCTCAGGGCTGGGGGTTGCGGTGGGGGGTGCAGGCTTTGACATGAAATTTGGGTGCAGGAGGGGGCTCAGGGCTGGGGCAGGGGGTTGGGGTGCAGGCTGTGGGCTCTGGGAGGCAGTTTGGGTGCAGGAGGGAGCTCCGGGCTGTGATAGGGGGTTGGGGCATGGGAGGGGGTGGGGGCTCTGGGTGGCGCTTACCTCCAGTGGCTCCCGAAGGTGGCATGTCCCTGCGGCTCCTAGGCACAGGCAGGGACGGCCAGATGGCTCTGTGCGGTGCATGCTGCCACCCCTGCAGCTCCCATTGGCCGCGGTTCCTCACCAATGGGAGCTGCGGAGTCGGCGCTTGGGGCGGAGGCAGCCTGCAGAGACTCCCTGGCCGCTCTTGCCTGCACCTAGGAGCCATAGGGACATACCGCTGCTTCCAGGAGCCATGCGGAGCCAGGGCAGGTAGGGAGCCTGCCTTAGCCCCGCTGCACTGCCCCCGTCAACCAGACTTTTGGCCTGTTAAAATCTCCAGCATTGCTTTCAATAGCAACCAGGAGATTGAGGCCGATTCCGGGAGACTCCTGGTCAATCCGGGAGGGTTGGCAACCCTACCACCCCCATCGTTGGCCACTGGACCCCCCCTCACACTCACCGCTGGTGGGCGGGAGGCTGGCGAGCAGGGATCCAGCCAGCAGCAGGACCCGCCAGTACTGCTGGATGGGAGACAGGAAATACGGGACAATTTGCCCGTTTTAAAGAAAAAGTCGGGACACCTGCAGGAGGGTTTAAATACAGGACTGTCCCTTTAAAAATGGGACGTCTGGTCACCCTAGTTCGCCCTTTCCTGATTTCTCCAGCCTTCCCCTCCCAGGGCCTCTCCCTGACCGGGGCACCCGAAGAGGGGGGCTATGGGGCCATCACTTTTAAGAGCTGTAAGGGCATGCGACAGGGTGGAGGGGGTGGAGAGGAGCGAATAGGGAGCGTGGAAGGAAACAGCAAGGAAGTGGGGCCTCGGGGGAAGGGTGGTGCGAGGGCAGGGCCTCGGGGGGGGAGGGGCGGTGCTGCCCACCCTCTGAACTGCAGTTTGCGGATGAGGCACAGGGGCACTAGCCCTGATGGCCAGTCCCTCTTAAATAGCTAATGTCACCTAGAGACAAACCCCCCCCCCCCATTTCCATAGTGTCTGGGCATCTCACTGTCTGGAATGCCTTTATCCAGTGCTGTATCCCCATCGCACAGAGGGGAAACTGAGGCACAGAGAGACCAGATCCTCCGTGTACTGAGGCTCCTGACTCCTGTTGAAATCAATGGGAGTTAGGTGCCTAAGTACTTTTGATGAGCTGTGCCTAGGTCATAGACGGAGTCTGTAGCACAGAAGGGAATTAATCTTGGCTTTTCCGAGTCCCAGCCACTGGCCCCACCTCCCTCCACAGCAGAGGTAGAGCACAACTAATCAGTGTCCAGAATGACCTCGGGAGAGATTGGTGAGCATAGAAGTGGTACACACACTTGTGGTGAAAGTCTCCCGTGCTGGTAATTCTGGGACCTTTCACCAGAAGGCAGTTCCACGGGGTACTGGCACTTCCTGGAGATCTGCAGGCGTCTGTCTGTCCATGTGCCAGGCAACGCCCCTGAGTGCATGTGTATCCTACTCTCACGTTGTGTGGGTTCTGCCTTTCTCAGTTACCTTGGGGAGCAGCGGGGGACAGGGAGAGAGGTGGTCATTGTTTGATCATTGATTGTTGATGTGCTGTTGCAGCTGGCGCTGCTGAAGGAACTGACCGATCTGCTCCTGAGGGATGGGCTTGAAGCGCTGATCCAGGGGCGAGCCAGCTCCGGGAAAGGCAAGCCTGCCAAGAAAAAGGAGGGATCTACGCAAGCTACGAACTATGCTGTGAGTATTCATCCTCCTGAACTTCCGCGGCATCAGAGAGAAGAAGGGGAGGAGAGCAGGGGGAAATGGAGGCACCGAGAAATGGCTTGTTCGGGGCTCCAGAGAAAGTCATTGGCAGAGCCAGGAATAGAGCCCGTTCTCATTGACGCCAAGTCCTGTGGTTTCAATATCAAGATCTTCTTTCCCTTCCCTTCCCCTCCCCTGCGGTGTTATCATTGCAAGAGTGGGGCTGCTGGAAGCATTGGTAGCTGGGAGCTGCAGGAGGACAGTTTATTATCATGCAGATTATGGTGATTTGTAGTAGCTAATACTGTTATGCCATCATATTATGTTGGAACGTGTTAATGGCTGCCATCAAGTGGGTCTTTGATCTTGTTAAAGCCTACAGGTGAGGTAACCACCCTTCAGGCTAAATGAAAGGAGCAAGTAAGCTACTTTATGGAGTGAGATAATTGGAGACAATAGAAGATATCGCCCAAGGCAATCAGACACCTGGCAAAACCTGAGCAGGGCTAAGCCATGTGGGCTGAGAGGGTTCCCTAGGACTGGTTGCAAATCCAGGGACTAGAGGATTGCTTGGCAAGCTGTTTGTGTAGGTTAGAAGTAGAAAGCCAGCAGAAAATGAGAGCAGCTGTCATGGACACAGCTGTCACAGGGACCAGAGACAGAGATCCTGGGGGCACAGGACTGGCTGGAAAGGCAGGATTGGAAACTGTGAGCAAGGAAACTACCCGCTGTTGTTTGTTTCACGGTGTTCAAGGAAACCGGACTTTTTCTACATTCTTTACATATAAACAGGATCACTCCAAAGAATATATCTGGCTCGCATAATCAGTTTCTGCCCCTAACAGAAACAACCCAGCCAGGCCCTGAATATTGGCTGATTGCTTGGGCCAAAGGGACAACAACATTTTAACCGACTCACGGGGCTTTTCACCTTAAAAAATCCCAGAGTGCTTTGGGCAGCCATCTGCTGCAAATGGCCTGGAACCAAACCATCAGAGCCAAACATCCCGGAAACGTGGGGTGTTTGAAATCTGAACCCAGGTCCAGATGGCCCTTCTCTTGACAAGCGAATGCAAAGCCTGGATGTGAAAAACCCCAGGGGTGTTTGAAATTGTTGTGCAGATTTTGGTTTTGTCTACACAGCAAGCGGCAGCAGGTCTCAGAGCCCCGGTCTGCAGACTCCAGCTCGCAAGGCTCGCGCTACCAGCACTAAGAACAGCCGTGTAGGTATTCAGGCTTGGGCTGGATCTTGGGCTCTGAAGCCTAGGGAGGGGGATGGGCGTCTACACCGCTGTTTTTAGTGCTGGAGCCCGAGTCTGTAGATCTGGGCTCTGGGGCTTGCTGCTGCGGACTGTGTAGACAGACCCTTTGTGACCTGGTGGCCCCATCCCTACTGCACCCATTCGGCCCCATTGAAATGCAGCCACCTCTGGGGAGGGAGAGTGGCAATCAGCTGGCGCACAGCTATGGTAAGAGGGGAAAATTTGGCCAGTGGTGCTGGAGCTAATCTCTACAGTCCTCAAGAGTAGCAGGCGCTCACCACAGAGAGCGGACAGGCTTCGTCTGCAAGACCTTCAAACAGCTGGTCTCACGGAACTCAATTAAATCTACCTGGAAAGGCTCACGGTCTCGTCTGACCCACTGGGAGCCCATGCTAAGATCGCTCAACTGGGTCTAACCACTTTTCTTGGGATTTACAGGCTTCGTTGAAGTATGATTTTTCTAGCGACCCTCTTACCAGTATAGCAGTCACTGAAGAAGACCTGAGTATTGATGTCGGGCATCAGCTTACAGTTCCAGCAGCTGTAGGACAATCTACTAAGGTAACAATAAGTTGAGGCGGTTTAGTAGGATTCATTCTTCGCATTTGGGGTTAATGGGTAGCTCCTAGGTTACTTAGCCGTTACTAGGCTGTCTCCTCTAGGCTATATTCATGTTCTTGCACAGTGCCCATCACCCGTGGTAATCCGAACACCTTCCAAAGATAAAGTCAGCGGTTAGCATCTGTTTCTCCATTTGACTAGTATTTTCAAAAGAGCCTAGTGTTGGTCTAACTTTTTTCCCTCTGAAGTCAATGGTACAAATCTACTTGACTTCATTGGAAGCAGAGTTTGGCTGAATGCAGAGAACACTGGTACATTTCATCCTTTGGTGTTGCCGTTTCCTGATGTGACGGTTTGGATCACAGAAACCCCCTTGGGGCTGCCAACCGATGTGCCAAGACTACTTCTGCCCCTGCTTTCCCTGCTAGCTTGGGACTCCAGAGCCCTGCCTGGTTGTGCCAGACATGCTTGCCAGCCACAAACACAGACCCAGGTCTGAATCACGTCCTACAAACTGCAAGCTTAACTGAAAGCAGTTTAAGAAGTGTTCCTGTCTTTAACACTCAGATGCCCAACTCCCAATGGGGTCCAAACCCCAAATAAATCTGTTTTACCCTGTATAAAGCTTATACAGGGTAAACTCATCAATTGTTCGCCCTCTATAACACTGATAGAGAGATATGCACAACTGTTTGCTCCCCCCCCCAAAGGTATTAATACATACTCAGGGTTAAATAATAAGTAAAAAGTGATTTTATTAAATACAGAAAGTAGGATTTAAGTGGTTCCAAGTAGTAACAGACAGAACAAAGTGAATTACCAAGCAAAATAAAATAAAACATGCAAGCCTATGCCTAATAAAGTAAGAAAACTGAATACAGATAAAACCTCACCCTCAGAGGTGTTCCAGTAAGCTTCCTTTTACAGACTAGTCTCCTTGTAGTCTGGGTTCAGCAATCACTCACACCCCTGTAGTTACTGTCCTTTGTTCCAGTTTCTTTCAGGTATCCTTGGGGTGGAGAGGCTATCTCTTGAGCCAGCCGAAGACAAAATGGAGGGGTCTCCCAGGCGCTTAAATAGACTTTCCCTTGTGGATGGAGACCCTCCCCTCCCCCTGTGTAGAATCCCAGCTACAAGATGGAGTTTTGGAGTCACATGGGCAAGTCACATGTCCATGCATGACTCAAAACTTACAGGTAGCAGCCATGGTTCACATGCTACCTTGAACGTCCTCAAGTAGACTTCTTGTGTGGATTGGAGCCTTCCAAGATCCATTGCCCATTAAGTGTTTCTTGATTGGGCACTTAACTTGCAAATTCCTTTCTAAAGAAGCTGACCAAATGCCTTACTAAGGCTATTTAAAATCAAACAAGTGTACAGTCAATATTCATAACTTCGAATACAACAATGACACATGCGTACAAATAGGATGAGTACATTCAGTAGATCATAACCTTTACATAGATATGTTACATGGCATATACAGCATAAAGCATATCTCAGTTATGTCATATATACATTCGTAAGCATAGTCCCATAAAGCATTATGGGGTGCAACGTCACACCTGAATCCATTGTGGGGCTTTTCTAATTTTCTCTGGGTGAAAGGTTAGCGGCAGCTCGTTATCTGCGTACCTCCCCACCCCACCCCGTGAGCAGCTCAGTGGCAGGAAGTGATGCTTCTAACTGTGTTGCTATTTGAAACCCAGATACCAGTGGCTTTGTCTTCATTTGTTGTTGGTTGTTTCATAAAATGACTGGCAGAAGGGTGGTCCATTGGTTACGATGCTAGCTGGAGACTCAGTTCCTGCTCTGCTACAGACTTCTGGTATGGCCTTTGCCAAGTCACTTTGGAACAGATTTTTAAAGGTATTTAGGCATTGCTGCACTCAGTGCCTAACTGATTTAGAAACCTAAATCTCATTGAAAGTCAATGGGACTTAGGCTTCTAAGTCAGTTAGGCATTGAAATGTTGGGCAAAGCAACATCTAAATACATTTAAAAATCTGGGCCTTAGCTTCCCTTTGTTTCAGTTCCTCATCTGTAAATCGGTGCTAATAGCATTTTCCAGCACTGCAGAGGTAAGATAAATGCATGAAAGGTTGTGAAGTACTCAGATACCCAGTATCTCCTGGAGACACTTGCCCAGGATCGCTTAAAATGGAGTGAAGTCCTACGTGATGGTCCCCTGCATTTTGAACTTGCTCGCCGACAAGCTGAAGAGGACAAGAGGCGTAGAAGGAAGGAGAGATTGGCTTCCAATCATGGTCAATTGCCTCCTGCTGAGCCTGAAAACATCTGCCCTCATTCCAATAGAACTTGTGGTTCAAGAATTGGCCTTATCAGCCACCTGAGGACCCATAACTCCCATGGAAGATGATCATACTCAGTAACGAGTGATCGCCCATCATCATCATCATCACTCAGATACCACGTTGGTATCCGAGCTAGATAGCATTAAAGTGATCACAGCATGGGATTATTAGCACTTCTGTGGCACACAACATCAAAGCGCTTCGCAAAGGTGGATGAGTAGCATTATCCCCATCTCACTGAATGGGGAAACGTCAGTTCAGAGAACTGAAGTGACTCACACAAGATCACACAACAGACCTAAGGTGGGAATAGAATCCAGGTCTCCTAGTTCCAGGCCCATGGACCCATGTGAATGCAGCTCTTT
Source organism: Terrapene triunguis (assembly GCF_002925995.2). Taxonomy (NCBI): domain Eukaryota; kingdom Metazoa; phylum Chordata; order Testudines; family Emydidae; genus Terrapene; species Terrapene triunguis. The sequence goes on along the minus strand of NW_020664419.1, from coordinate 2,103,570 downwards.
GGAAGACGCCAGTTAGCAGGAAGCCTCTAGTCACACACAGATATTTCTTTCCGCTGTGCCTCTTCAGCCCCCTTTCCCTGTTTTGTTAGGATGTAACAGGTCAGAAGAAACCTCTGGTTGATGGGACAACAGCCATCAGTCCTGGTGACTACACCGAGGTGGAAGTAATGGTAAACCAGACGTGCTCATGTCAGAGACAGCCGAAGGCTGAGAAACGGGAAGGCCGCCCTAGAGCACTGAATGCAACCCGGCTACAAACTAGCCAAGAAGAGCCCACTGCAGGGCGACAACATACTGCTGAAAATACCTCTCTTGAGTGCCAAGAGGTGGATGGGTCAGTGATAAGGGAGAATGAAGAGGTAACCTTGAAAATCCCCTTGCATGCTTAGCAGCTTATATTTGGTTTGTATGCCCAAGCTAGACCTGTTTGTTGTTGAGCATCTCATACACCAGGTCAGACCCAACAAAGGTGCTTCTGTGGAATTTATAAACAGAGACATTCTCTGTCTGAGGGTATCTTCCCATTAACCCCAAATGAGACCAAAATGTCCCCACAGATTCTCTGAATATTGCTTCTGATGCTCATTGAGGTGCCCATCTCAAAGCCCTGTTATAAAGCGAAAGGATTGGTCAAGCAACCAAAGGAAATGGGCTTACTTGTCCATAGCTTTCTGGAGACACCAACCTCACAGCCTGCTTCCTTCTAAAGGCCTCATGTGTGGAGAGGGTGACGTTTATATAATTTCCTTATTTCCCAGAATGCCACGCCCCAAGCCGGGACTACAACATGGCAGCCAAGAGAGACTACATTTCCCAGCCATCCTGCTGTCTTGGATCTCAAGTATCCCTGACCCTGACCACTCCCCTTCTCTTTCTGCCAGGGGAGTTCCAGCCCACCCTACTCCTGAGACTCCAGGCTTGGGCCTTAAAGCTGGGATCAGCTGCATGAACCTTGTCATAAACTTCAGACTGTTTCCCCAGTTAATTCCTCCCCCTCAGCGACTGTGCCCCTTGACCGAGGGGAATTTTTAAGTGGCAAACATGGGACAATGTAGTGTTGGCCCAAGAGCACTCCCTTGGAAGTCTCAAAGGGCCTACTTAGTCCATTGCACCCACTGAGGACTGTGTAGCCTACAGGAAACCCGTCACCCACCACCACAGAGAGATTCCGGTCATGGTCTGTGCTGGGATTTTAAAAATTAAATCAGATTTGCAGTGAGGTGCAGCCCTAGACACGGACATTCTCCTTTTCAGCACCAGCAAACATGCCCTGCTTCAAATACTGTCCCAATCCTCGCCAAGAGAGATCGGCCCTGAGTGCTCTAGTGCCGAGCGGGCAGTTCATTCTCTGTGCCCACTCCTCTCTTGGCCTCCGTTGAGAGTGGGTGCTAGCTGCCATGTGGATACAGGACTGGTTTTGAGATGAACAGAAACCCCGCCTGGCTAATGGAGCCCGCAGATCGGATGGTGAACTGCCAAGCTTACATAGGGTCCCAAGAAATCTCTTTGGTTTTTTGTGCTTAAATTCAGTCCTTTGCAGATATCTGTTTGTTGGGAATTGAGCTTACCTTGTGTGACCGGGGTCCCAGTTGGGGCCAGCTAAGGTTACTCAATTAGGGTGAACTGCAAAGAATGGGGCAGACAAACCCCAAAGCTGGTGGATATTCCGATACTTAGATTTACCAAGCCAGCATAAAACAGCTTCTTTATTACCTTACTGGTTGCCCAAAACCCAACAACACAGTTCCCTTAAAGCAAACCAGCCTCAAACCTCCATCCAGGTACCTAAGTCAAATATGATGAAGATTTCTGAAAATTATATAAAGAAAAGGTTCTACCAATCCCAAAGGATCAGACACATTATCGCCCAGGTTAATGAATATTCCAGATCTTACCCAAATACACACTACAGCCAATTCTTATTAACTAAACTAAAATTTATTAAAAAAGAAAAGAGAGAGAGTATGGTTAAAAGATCAATATATATACAGACATGAGTTCAGTTCTTAAGGTTCAGATTCATAGCAGAGATGGTGAGCTTTGTAGTTGCAAAAAGTTCTTTCAGAAGTAGTTCATAGGTTATAGTCCAATGTCCAATATCATTGCAGGGTGTTCCAGCTTAGGACAGGGATCTCAGTCCTTATGGCTTACGCTTCCCTTGTATGAAGCCTCAAGTAGATCTGAGATGACAGAATCAGGACCCACAGTGTCCTAGCATTCACTTGACCATGCAGTGCTGGGTAAACAAGAGGCTTTTGATGTAACCTTTTGCTTTCTAAACACCACCAGTAATTAGTTACACAAATGAACATAGGGCAATTTATCCATTAGGCAGTCTATCACAAACTTCCAAGAGACATATAGACAATGACATTACTTCACCCAAGATTCATCTAAATGTTAATATTCCCTTTTGATCTATGAATTAATAATTATAGTGACAGACAGGAATTGTCTGTTTACATGGCTAGCGTCTAAGATACACACAATTAGTGTCAAGTATCAGAGGAGCTTATGCTCCAATACGTCTGTTAGTCTAGAAGGTGCCACAGGACTCTTTGTCAGTATCAGAGGGGTAGCCCTGTTAGTCTGTATCCACAACAACAACGAGGAGTCCGGTGGCACCTTAAAGACGAACCGATTTATTTGGGCATAAGCTTTCGTGGGTAAAAAACCCACTTCTTCAGATACATGGTGTGAAAATTACAGATACAGGCATAAATATACTGGCACATGAAGAGAAGGGAGTTACCTTACAAGTGGAGAACCAGTGATGACACTTCTAACAATATAGGTTTGCATTTCAAAGTTCTAACCTATCTACTAGGAATGGCCCCCTTTACCATTCGCATACCTTTCTAACATGACTTTAAAGATGGGCTTTGGGTCATTCCGCCTGCAATAGGATAGAGGCTGGGCCCTCACCTGCAGTGTAGATAGCGCAAGTTTAAGTCCCTGATCTTCCTGCCTCTCCCACATCCCACCTGAATGCCCTAACCTGTTGGCAGTTCTGGTCTTTTGATGTGTCTCTGTGGCCAAAAAGTCCATCCTGGACCTGCAAAACCTTCCCCGTGACATTTTTGTCAAAAACGATACCGTTCCCTGAAAAGTGTCGGTTTTGACGAATCGGTGTTTTCTGACCAAAAAACATTGCTTCAAAAAATTCCCACCCAGCTTTATCCATAACCCGTCACCAGCCTCCTGAGCTACTCCGACTGCCCATGGTCTGCGTTTAAACAATACTCTCGTTGACAGCAGTGTGTCCTGATTTACCACGGAGCACTCAGGAGTCGGTCACCTTGGCTGTGCATCCTTGTACGTGTAGTGTTTGATTGATCGTCATATTGCTATTGAATATCTGATAAAGGGAAAGGGTGTGTGTGAGAGGGCGTAATAAGACTTTTACCTCATGGACTGTATGTGACATAGGAGAGACATGGTGCTCTAAAGAGAAATAACCTGTTTTCTTCAGGCTCGGCAGAGCCCAGCTGGTCTTGCTCTGGGGTCAGAACCTCCCGCACTGGGAAACATTTCTGAGGAGACACCAGAGCCCTTGAAGAAGAGGAGGAAGGAGAAAGACGTGAGCAGAGTAAGTGCTTTGCGTGGAGATGTATAAAAATGTCCATTCGCTGACTTTCAATTCATCTCTTCCCACACGTGATCCTAAAATAGACACTAAGGGAAGCTGCAGCCAAGGGGCTAGTGTTGATTGTTGGGGATCTACAAGAAAGTTTTGCCTAGGCTGGACATTAAGAAAAGCTTCTGAACTGTCAGGGCAGTTAAGCACTGGGACAGATTATCTAGGGAGGTTGTGGAATCTCCATCAATGGAGGTTTTTAAGACAAACATCTGTCAGGGATGGTCTGGATCAGTGGTTCTTAACCTTTACTGCAGCCTGCACCCCTTTGGTTCTCAAAATATGTTCTCACCCCCCTTAAACTTAGATATATTTTTTGTTTGTATATTACAGTAATTGTTAAAAAATGCATAATGTTAATAAATACATTGGTTGGATGAAACAAAGTAGTTGTACGTACGTGCCTGTGCTTAATTTGTGTTTTCGATGATTTACCTTCTAAAAAAATCTGGCATGTTGCAACCCCAGGGGGTGCATGCACCCCAGGTTAAGAACCACTGGTCTAAATACTACTTAGTCCTGCCTCAGTGCAGGGAACTGGACTAGAATCATTGGACTGGAAGGGACCTCAAGAGGTCATCTAGTCCAGTCCCCTGCACTCGTGGCTGGAGTAAGTATTATCTAGACCGTCAGGGCTTGGCTTAGGAACTCCTGAGGTCTAGCTCCGCATTCTCTCGGCTTCAATCGGTTGGACCAGGCTGCCTCTGACTTGCTGCCTTCATTCTCTGCCGTGCTCAGCCAGGCTCCATCCAGAGTCAGAATATCACTCCCCGGGAAATGGGTCCAGGGAGCTTCTGGCGCCCCTGAAGAAAAGGCCCTGGGGAGCGGAGGAAGGAGAAAGGAACCAACAGAGTAAGCCTCTGCACAGGCAGGGGTGTGACACCCTATGCCGTGTCTGGAAATCAACGAGTCTCCCTTGTCCCACCTGAGCCCGGTTGGGGCGGATTTCAGGGTAGGACCAGGAGATTTGAGGCTTTCATCCCTTCTATGTTGGCATTTCACGCCTTTGTATTTCTCTGCCCTTCTGCACATGCCTCATTACATCCCCTTCTCGGAGCCTGAAACGGGCCACTCTGGTGTGTGCGTAGCCCAATGCCTGACAATAATAAACCAGCATGTTCAGTCTTGTGCTCCCGAGTGACCCTACACTAAGAAACCAGTGCCCTCAGCTCAGCAGCTCTCCAGCAATAGAACATAAGAACCAATGGTCCATCTAGCCCAACATCCTGGCATCCAAGAGTGGCCAACGCCCTATGCCCCTGTGGGCTAGCGATGGGGTTAAGAGAGGCACAGTAAGGACATCCACTGTCATTTTCAAGCATCCAGGTGTTTATTAGAGAGAGAGAAATATTATTTTAGAAAATACTGCGAGATACGCTGGCTGGGCCCTTTGAACTGAGCTGAAAACCAGTGGTGTATCCTTACAAATACCGCTGCAATAATAGGCAGTGGGTTCTGGGTAGTTTGCGGCAATGATGCACATCAGGACGAAATCCAACTCTGATTAGAACAGACCTGCTGCCACTCCCCTCGCTTCAGGCCACAATCTTCTGCATAATGCCCGGCTCTGTCCCGAGATTTCAGAAGGAATTCAGATGCAAATCAGTGTAACTGTGAGCTAGTGTTCTGGGACCACTAGAGGGCGCCCAACACATACGGGCCTGGAACATATGTATTGTGCTCAGGAAACAGGTTCTCCGAATAAGCACACTATGGGAACTGGCATATTTGTCTCTGTTTCACTCCCCTGATTTTCCTTCTCCCTTCTCCAAGGGATATTTGAATGAAAACAAAATTCTTGTTGCTCAGGAGCACAGTCTGTGACCCAGATGTTCCTACATATCTAGCAGTGGTTAGCACTAGAGTCGAATCTGGCAGAGATCCAGCCTATTTTAGGAGTTTCTTGGTGCCTCTCCCTGGAGAGGAAAGTCTTGTGGTTAAAGGGCTACAGCAGGAACCAGAAGATCTAGGTTTATTCTGTGCTCTGCTACTGATGTCTCCATGTGACCTTGGGCAAGTCCCTTAGGCCTCCGTTTTCAAAAGTTGCCCCTCTTTTGGGGTGCTTCAATGGTAGGGTGCCCAACTGGAGACATCTAGGATTATTGGGGTGCTGGGCACCCACAGCTCCCATCAATTTCAATTGGCATTTTGGGTAGAAATCAGTCCCCAGGGGTCTCAGGTTTGGCACCCCAAAATTGGGGCTCCCCAAATCCATGGCTACTTCTGAAAATGTCAACTTCAGTCCTGCAAGTTGTTTCATGTCAGCAGACCCATGGGGCTCCATGCGGGGGCTGCCCACGTGGAATAATTCATGGGCTCAACCTTTCTGTGCCTCAGTTTCCCCATCTATCAAATGGGGGTGATAATACCTATTCATCTACTTCACAGGGGGATTGTGAGGCTAAATGTATTGATATGCGTCGATTCTGCACGGATGCGTGCCATAGCAGTGACTCTGAAAAGGATATAGGGGCGATAGAGAACAAGCCACGGAACATGACCTCCCCGTGCAATGCTGTGGCAAAAAGGGGCTGCTGTGATCCTTGGCGGTATAAACAGGGAAGCAGTGAGTAGGGAAGTGATTTTTACCTCCGGGTAGGGCCATGGTGAGACTAACACTGGAATGCTGCGTCCAGTTCTGGTGTCCGCATTTTTAAAAGGCTATTAAAAACTACAGAGGATGCAGAAAATGATCTGCAGACTGGAGAAAATGCCCTAGGGTGAGAGGGTCCGAGAGTTCAGTCTGGTTAGTTTGTCAAAAAGAAGCTTGAGAGGTGACTTGGTTACACCGTGTAAGTACTTTCGAAGCGAGCAAGTACTTAAGGGCTCTTTTCTCTAGCAGAGAAAGACAGAACCAAGAGCCAGTGGCTGGAAGCTGCACCCAGACAAACCCCAGTTAGGATTGTACCTAATTGGTGTCTACATTTGGCACAAAGGGATTAGTCCCTCGAACAAACTGGGAAGGGGAGAAGCAGATTCGGGGATGGCGGAAGCTTCCTAAAAGGGGGGGGGCCACCAACACCAAACTGTGGCCCCACCCCCGTGCTACCCCCCCCGAGACCCCGCCCCCACGATGCCCTTTCTCCCTGAGGCCCTGCTCCCATGATGCCTTGTCCCCCAAGACCCCACCCCTCACTCACTCTTCTCCTACCTCCCCCTGCCCCGTCGCTTGCCCTTATGGATGGTAAAAAGTAGGAGGGCCATGGCCCCCTGCGCCCCACCCCTCCTTCCAGTACCCCTGGGTGGATTCGTCATCTCTTGTTGTCTTCAGCTCAAGAGTGGCCGCCCTTCTGGATGCTGGGCTTCAGCCAAACACAAGATATGCGTTCGTCAAACACAGGTTATTGGCAGACATGCCAAACCTGCGGAAAAAACGCAGAAAGTGGGCTTGTTTTCAGCTTAATTGGCTTGTGAGTTGCTTGTTGGCTAGTTTTTGGCTTGTTGCTTGTTTGGCTTGTAGCTTGTTGCTTGTTGTAGCTTGTTGCTTCTTTTTTTTGATCAGCTCCCAGCAAGCAGGGGCAAAGGGGGTAAGCAGGGGCAAGGGGCAAGCAGGGGCAAGGTGGGGAGAGAGTCAGGTGCACAGCAGGCCCATCACAGTCCCAGACTGCACGCTGGGGGGATCTAGTCACAGAGTGTTGGGGTTCTTAGGGATTGGCTTGTTTTCAAAGGGGATTAGCTTAATTTTTGGCTTATTGTGAAAGTCGGGGTGCTTATTTACCGCGTGAAAGTTGGCAGCTGTGGTTATTGGGCTCAGCTGGGTGAAATGTTGGGCCAGAGGCCACACGAGATGATCTAATGGTCCCTTCTGGCCTTCTGCGAATCTGTAGAAAAGCCTAGACATTAAGTCAGGCTCCCCGGGTTGTAATGTCGCGTTTAGTTCCTATGGCAATAGTTATGGGCCCATCCCTGCCAGCACTCACTCCTGAGTGTCATCGCACTGAGACCAAAACCAGAAAATTCTGCCTTCAGGGGGGGGACAGGGGGGGGGGGGGGGGTAGGGAGGAGGGAGCGGAGAAACAGCTAGAACAAAAATACCCTACTTTCATGCAAATAACCCTTGCACCATCGAGGCAGTATTGTTTCTACAGATGGAACATTTCCCAGGAGTTCTCAGTAGGTCTGCAACAGGCCCTTTCATTCTGACAGCCAAACTAAACCCTCCGAAACGCCAAAGCCCATTCTAATCTCAACTTCAAAGCAGTCTCTTGCTGTTGATTTTGATGTAAAACTCCCTTTGACTTCATTGCGGGTTCTGTGTATGCAACGGTGGCAAGATACCAGCTTCCCTCTCCTCTTTACTTGCAGCGTGCCTCAGGTGTCTTTGGTTAAATAAGTACATACCCACCAGGGGGAAATACAGCTAGAGATAAATATAGCCGGTTGTTGTCCCCATTAGCAGCAGCTCTAATCAGGAAGCATAACCATTAAAAGGTTCATGGGGCCCTTGACAGATGTTGAGTTGATAATAATCCAAGTGGTTGGCTCCAGAGGTCCAATTTCTTGGTGGTAGAAGAGTTTACTAAAAGTGGGCTGTGGAATCAAATTAACTTGGTCGGAGAGAAAGGCAAAGCCAACCCAAGTAGTTGTGTCATACATAAGAACGGCCGTACTGGGTCAGACTAAAGGTCCATCTAGCCCAGTATCCTGTCTTCCGACAGTGGCCAATGCCAGGTGCCCCAGAGGGAATGACCAGAACAGGTAATCATCAAGTGATCCATCCCCTGTTGCCCATTCCCAGCTTCTGGCGAACAGAGGTTAGGGACACCATCCCTGCCCATCCTGGCTAATAGCCATTGATGGACATATCCTCCATGAACTTATCTAGTTCTTTTTTGAACTCTGTTCTAGTCTTGGCCTTCACGACATCCTCTGGCAAGGAGTTCCACAAGTTGACTGTGTGTTGTGTGAAGAAATACTTCCTTTTGTTTGTTTTCAACCTGCCATCCTGGATGGGAAGTAGAAGTTACTTTCCTCCATTTGAGTAATAACAATAAGAGTACTGCCTGAGACCTCCCATCCAACCATCTTGGCCACTGCAAAGAATCCTATAGTGCCAATGCCAAGAGAGCTCCCAGTCTGAATTGTGCTGTTTTCTTTTGCAGCCTGATCATTCAGTGGGCAACAATGGTTCTTCTGAAGCAGCTGATACAGTCCTCCCAGACATAAAGGTAACAGGCCGCATCTGCTTGTCCTTGCTTAGCTCCTTCCACATTCCCCGCTCCAAAGGAGGTAACATGTTTCAGGTCTTCGTGAGCCTGGCCTTGCTCCTGGAAATTGCACCATGCAGATCATTGAAGTCAACATGGGCGCAATGGCAAAGATGCACAGAGCAGCTTGCAGGCCTGGAGCCCTCGAGATAAAAGGTTCCTGCTATAGTCCCCGTAGCTATTATTCTGATTCTTTATTTGTAGCATGTAGGAGCCCCCGTCATGGACCAGGACCCCACGATGTTAGGTTTGTAAACATGGGAAAGTCACGTCACCGCTCTGGGCCTCAATTTTCCCATCTGTAAAATGGGGATAAAGATACCTCTTTTATAAAGTGCTTTGAGATCTACTGATGAGAAGGGCTAGATAAGAAATGGGTATTCATATATAATTATTAATATATTAACAAATAGACAGTCCCTGCCCCAAAGTTTACAATCTAACCTAATCTATCAAGTCCCTTATCTTTTAAATTATGTCATTATAGCAAGCACAAGTAGCATCCACTGTAGTTAAACTGTATAGCTTCTGTTTATCACCCTCTTTTCCCATCCTTGTAACTTTCCAAAACTTTCATTTTGGGGGCTGAAACTTTCCTCTCTTGGTAAAACCTTCCAGGTAGGAAAGTGGGGTTTTTTTCCCCCTAGAGCATTTCAGCAAATTCCTTTGGGTTGTCTGGAGTTTGACAAGGTGGGGGAAGGAACCAAACCACCACTTTAAAAAACATTCTTGTAGATATCATAAAATCCACCCGCCTAAAGGGCATACTCGTCCGCACCCGCTCAGTGGGGTGCTCCAGTGATGTCTAGCCCGAAGCTAGAGGATGCACCTGCTACAGCTTTGGCTAACAGAGCTGGGTCTTTTAGCAGTACAGGCTCATGGTTTAGGATCCAGAGGTCACAGGTTCTATCCCTGCTGCTGAAGACCTACCTGGAGTCTGTTGCACGACTAGGAATGGATAAGACTAATGGGGCTCATTGATGTGGGAAATTACCACAATTGAGCTCCAGTGGTGGAGATGGACATGCGATACTCTTACCACATAGCTTCTTCTTTCATAAACCCCTCTTATGGCTGAACGACTGGGGCCAGGAAAACACTGCTAAACTCAAGCCACACAGGAAGTGCCCAACCCCTTTGGGCCTGGTGCTTGCTCACATGGACAACGTTCAAGTTTGTCTTGCACCAACAGGCTGGTCGGTCAGTTATTAGATGCACGAGGACCCGTGACCATAATCTCTACCATTCACCAGCGGTTCCCCAGTCTCTTCTTTCCCATTTCCAACAACTCCCCTCTTCAGCTTTCTGCACTGTCCATCCCTAAGTGGCTCTGCCTTTTTGTCCCCTTCCCAGATGTGCAAGGATCATGAGCTGGTAATAAACCCAGAGGTACAACAGAAGCCAGTTAATGAATTAAATTAAAGCGAGAACTAGTGGGGAGCTGGGAGAAATACTGTTATTTTGCTTTTTACTTCACTCCATTTTATTTCGGGGGGACGCGATGAGCTAATGCTTTGATTTGATCAGTTTGGTTCCCAGTGAATTATTCAATGATTATTATTTATTTATGTGTATTGCAGCAATGCTTAGGAGCCCAGTCATGGCCCATTGTGCTAGGTGCTGTACGAACACAGAACAAAACGAGAGTCCCTGCTCCAAAGGGTTTACAATTTATTCAGGGTAAAATCCCCTCCTGTGAAGAGGGCTTGCCTGGAACAAATTGATGCCCCCTGTTCTTGTGTTGGCCCTCTGCATGGAATCAATTTCATCCACACTTCCTGTAACAAATCACTTCCAAAACGTTGTAAATAGGAGACGGAAACCACCCTGGGGCTTGGTACCAATATTTTGATGCTACAGTTCTTTTTCTCTGAGGCCCGATATTTCTGTCACGATGGGTTAGATTCTGATTCCCTTCCTCATGCCGAGTAGCACCGTATTGCACGGAGAGTCACGTTAAAGTCAGTGGGTGATGTACATGCATCCCAGGTGAAAGTAACCAGTCTTATTTGCATCATAACATGCAGTTACGTGTGAGAGGAAGAACGAACTTGTGGTTAAAACACATGGGTGGGAGTTTAAAAAATGGGGTTCTGTTCCTGACTCTTCCACAGACAAAGACCTACGATCCACTAGGGTAGTTGAGTTTATTTCAGCATGAATCACTCAACTCCTTTGTTTTCATGTCCTGGCGGTTCATGGTGTGTGAGTGGCGTGGGGAGTAATGTCTGGCAACTTCTAATTTCCTCCCTTTCAAAATACAGGAGCAGATAATTGAGTGCAATTAATATGTAGGAACTCCTATAGGCATCGAGTATTTACTGCTAGCACTGTTAGCACAGTTTCTACCATATACATCTCACATGTATGCTGCCAGAACGTCCCAAAACACAAACATTGCAAACATCTGTGAGTTGCAGATTAAGCCATTCCCATCTGGCCTTTCATCACATGTGTTGGTGGGGCCTTTGGCCATTAATATTCCAGTGCTTTCAGTGGAATATACCAAGTCCACTAAGCACCACAGCAAGTGTGCTGTACCTAGACTCAGCAAGTGCACCAAGCACCACTGCAGTTGCGTGTTACCTAGACATGGTTGGTACGTGTAATAGCCCAAAAGGTAGGTGCATTCTTCCTGGATGTACCTGGTATCTTCAGCAACACCGCAGGTGAATACTACATGGACGCACCTGAACAGTTCAGTGACACTACTGCAATTAACACTAGCAATTGCAATGTGTTGGCTTTTTTGAAGTATCAGTAAAGTTATGGCACAGTGTAAAATTAAATAATCCAATTTACGCATCTGAGTGCTTTAAGGGATGCTGTTTTCCTTCACGCAGGAAAATGCAGATCCAGTTGACGGCCCTGAGTTAACGAGCCATGTTAGAGTCAGAAGAACGGCTGAGAGACAGAGGCACATGGTAAAGACCCCTGTTTCCACCACGTCAGTCTGTTATGCATGAGCGCAAAGCAATCAACACTATTTGGAAGGAAGCGGTAATAACTCCTTGTTGTCCCTATACAGGTTCACTCACCTGGTGCCGCTGGAGTTCAGAAATCCCCGGCTGGATATGTGGTAAGCGATGGCCGAATATCTGGAGTGTTTGCAGAGATAGTGCTTATGAGATTCATAGATTCATAGATTCTAGGACTGGAAGGGACCTTGAGAGGTCATCGAGTCCAGTCCCCTGCCCTCATGGCAGGACCAAATACTGTCTAGACCATTCCTGATAGACATTTATCTAACCTACTCTTAAATATCTCCAGAGATGGAGATTCCACAACCTCCCTAGGCAATTTATTCCAGATGGACACTGGGGTAACAGCTCTTGCTGCTTTCTCACTCATTAAAAATAGTAATACACCTAGGGTGAGGGTGAAACGCTCCCTGTAAATAATAAACAAGCAGCAGCAGCAGGCAAGCCAGTGTCCCTTGGTACGGCTAAGTGCTCCTCCCAAGAGAGATGGGGAAGGGAAGTGTATGATGCTTAAAGAACACAAGAGGAACAGAGAAACCAACGTTAATCACTGATGGAACACAATGGCCAACTTTGGGGAAGTTTTGTGTGTGCAACAAATATATCTATACCCACACACACAATTATACACAGCTGTTTTATTGTGGTTATGTATGTCAGATTGGACATGTGAAACTCTAAACAGTTCTTCAGCGTTACAGCAGAGCAAAAATCGGGAGTGGCAGAAGGTCTCTAAAAGTGGGGGGGCCACCAGTTCCCGAACCGTGCCCCCCCCGCCGCCCCTTCCCTCTGAGGCCCCACCCCCACACCACTCCTTCCCCCGAGCCTCGCACCTCCCCTACCCCTTTTCCCTAAGCCCCCGCCCTCGCACCACCCCTTCCCTCGAGGCCTCACTCCCACTCCACCTCTTCCCCCCCAAGACCTGGCCCACACTTGCTCCTCTCTGCCCCCCTACCCCATCACTCCCTTACAGCTGATAAAAAGTGGGGAGGGGGGCTGTGGCCTCCTGCCCCCCTGTTCTGGCGCCCCTGGCCGGAACTCTCGCTATTTCTACATTTGGTTTCATCCCAGATTGGGAAAAAGAGTCAGGATATCCAAATTTGTAGTGGAAAAAAAATTCAGAAAATTTGTTATTTGGAAAATGTCAAAAGAGTTCACTTTGAGTTGGTTCAGTGTTAGACTGCATCTTCTTATGGTGCCGCAGTGCCTCATGGGAGTTGTAGTTTGGATGCCACATGCCCTTATTCCCCCTTATGGGCTGGGCTGCCTGGCCAAACTACATCTCCCATGATGGACCTCAGTCATGTGACTCTCACGATGAACCATGCAGCTCCATCAGAGGGAACCTGCATTCTCGGAAAAATTTCTCTCTGACGATTTCTGACCTGCTCGCTTACCAAAACATTTGGTCTGAAAAGTAGGTTTGGTAAAAACTTTTACAGAACTTAAGACTGATATAAATGTTTCCCTTTAAAAAAAAAAAACTTAGTGGAAACTGGTTCTTTTAAACAAGAAAGCATTTCCCTACTATGGCCCTGATTCTGCAGCTCGGCTCGTGGAGGGTCCTCTCAGACTGCATGAATAGGAGCCCTGATTGGGAGCTGTGGTTGACACAAAGGAAATTTTTGTTAGGGAGGGGTAAGCTACTGTGATGAACCTATTGCCATCCCTGTGAGGGCAGAGTTAAGGTGATACAGTTGTGTTGTGTGTGAAGGAACATCTTAACTGGGCATTTCCTGCTTTATGTACATTCCTTGTTGGGATTTTGTCTTGTAACGCTAACATTCTTTTTGGGGAGAGGTGTGGAGACCTCAACTGAGCATTTACTGCCTTTCTAACCATTGGGTTTGGGGCTCTGAAACCTTTTGTTCCTCAAGTGCATGGGGAGCAAAAGCCACCTGAACTCCAGATAACCACGTTTGTTGTGAGTCGATCCTAAAGTTTCACTTATTTTCCTTTTCATTGCACTTGATCATACTGAAAAACCAGACAATAGGCACATTCTGCTCTTGGTTCCCACAGCCTAATTTCGGAACAGCTTCAATGAAATCCTTTTTGTGTCATTCGCCCCTATGTTCAATTGGATAAGGCTGCGGCTAAGTGACCCCTGATAAGTGTTCACTGATTCTTGCTAAGACGTAACCTGTCCACTAAATGCACCCAATTCACCACGGTTGGCATCGGGATGCAGTAAGAATGAATGGTTGCATTGATTGTGAGAGGTATAAGGTGCCTCCATGTTCAAATAGTTCTTTCCCACGTGTTGTGGATGAAATATCTCTGAAATATGAAATATTAGCATGCAATCATACGCTCTCCTCTGAAAACCTCCTCCTCTGTTTTTTTTTAAATTCAAGACATATCCAGGACCTCAAGGCGCAAGGAGGATCAAGGTAATACATTTATTTTATAGAGCTGTTACTACAGCTCCGTGCATGTTAGATGCAGCTGGTTCTTCATCATTCTGTCCAAAATCTCCTGTTTGATTGTGTGTGTGTGGGGGGCCTCTATTTTCTTTTTGCAGAAGCAGGAGTCAGACATGGTGGATCCAGAACTGGTGCCGTTCCAGGGTCAAAAGGTCTGAGTTTTTCTTTAACGTTTTAACAAAACAAACAAACAAAACCCCCACAGAATCGGAGCTCTGTCACAGAGCTGATCTGAAAAGCCTTTAAAGACAAATTAAATCCCTGAAGATCCCAAATAATCATCAGCCTATTGGGCCTGACTCCCCACGGCTCAATGTCTTGTAAAGTCATTTACACTGGAGCAAAAGGGGTGTCAGTTCTTGTTGCTGTTTATTATTTGTATTATGGTACCATTTAGATGCCCCAGCTGAGATCAAGTGCCTCTTGTGCAAGGTGCTGTACATGCATATGAAGAGTTTCCAGTCTCAATACATGATACAGACAAAAGTGGGAGAAAGGAGGTCGTATTATTCCCATTTTACAGATGGGCAGCTGAGGTGCAGGAAGTTCAAATTGTATGGCTACACTGCACACTAAGCCCGGGCTCTGACTCAGGTTTGAGCCCAAGCCCCGCTTCCGTCCACACACAAATCAGTCTGACTTGGGTCAGCCAGCACTCAGGACCTGGGTTCTGTGACTTGGCTCCAAGCCCTGTTGTTTTGCAGTGTGGACGCAGCTCAAGCTGCAGATCTGAGTCAGAAGATCTGGATAGTGAGGTCTGGATGTGTTAGCATGGCTGTGAGATCTGGGTCCGGCAGTAGTAAGCCACAAAGCTGTGGGGATGCCCAAGCAGAGGCTTGGAAACACCAAGTGCACAAACTCAGCTCCCACAGACCCGGGTTTACAATGTAGGGTAGACAGAACCTTGACTGGCCCAGGGTCACTGTGGCAGTTGAGGGGATGCAGCAGTGCGTCATTTGTTCGTGTTGCTCTCCATGTTTGCAGGAGAAACCCAAATGCAGATCTCAGCAGGTGAAAAGCCTCGCTGGAGCTTGGCTCGCGATGATGCCATCACAAGGACTCACACCAGCCCCCATGCAAATTTCAGCCCTCCCTGGGGAAAACTCCCTCTGATTGGCTGTCTCCCCCACTTCCCCGTGCTCTGGGGAAGAGCAGCCAATGAGGGCTGCTGCACGAAGCAGGCAGAGCTCTCCCGCTGCCCCTCAGGAGATGGAGCCCAGCCCATGGAAGAGGCCCCCAAACTACAACTCCCATGAGGCACTATGGCAGTATTTCCAAATAGTCCCAGTTTTCAGCCAGAATTTTTTGGCCTCAAATTTCCACCAAATAATCAAAAATTTCCTTGGAAATTTCCAACGAAAAGGGATTTGGGGGTTTTGGGTTGAAATTTTCTTTGCGGGGGGAAAAAAAAATCACATTTCACCCAGTTCTATCCTATAGGCCCCTCTTCCTGTGTTAGAATAACAGCCAATCTCCCTTGTTCCCACCCACACCACAACGAACGTACATCGGTCCCCTTCATCATCTCTCTAGTCTAACAATGTGTATTTCCATTGTGCCCATCACTGTGGTATCTAGGCATGAACTGGACAGATTCAGAGCTCAGGTCAGTCACTAAGGTTAGCACAAAGGAGTGAAGGAGCGGCTTTTTGCTTTACAGGGAGAAAAGGGATCTCCTGGAACCAGGGGAGACAAAGGAGAAAAGGTACCTTTCAATTGTTTTGTGTGTTGCAGCAATTTTTGACATGGGGAGCGAGTCCCCGGCTCCCTAGGGGGCTGACCTGGCTATCCATTGCCAGCCAATTACTAACTCAAGTCCTAGATGGATCTGGAGTCCGGGAGTTTTAAATGGGGCCCTGATTGCTATGAGAGTGACCCATGTCGGCACATGTTTAATTAGTTAAAGATCATGTGCCAATAGATAGTGCCCAAGAATACATCTGCCCCTTTCTGCAGCAGACTTGAGTTCCCTACTGCCTTGGGTCTTCTGTTTGTGCAAAACGGGGGTGCAATGCTACCAGCTCAGAACGGGGAGCATCTCACAGCCTCTTTGCACTGGTGGAAAGGACGGTGGAAGGTGCAAGGCAATGGGACGTGGGCCCAGTCTGTCCGGCTCAGCGGCAGACCTCAAGCAGGATCCCCCGAAGCTGTTGCTGTGCTGATCCAGGTGCTCGTAGCAATGCGCTGTCCTAGGGGATGTGGCCTTTTTTATTTCACAGATGGCTCTAGAGAAATAAACGGTGGAAATAGTCAAATGTTCCAGGATGCGAAGGAGAGGGGAACGTGGTTCTCAGTCAGGGCAGGGAAGCAGCACAAAGGATTGTTGCAGACTAGGAGAGACGATGGCCGGTGTGAATCCAGGGTGACAGAGCAGGAGGTACCTAGGATCATACAACAGTTCCCACCAACTATCAGTGAAAGTCAGTGCTGGGCAGGCGTTTTAAGCCATGTGTCCAGCGTCTAGGGCCACTGAAGTGGATTGCACTGAGTCTATGTGATGCCATTTGTATCCAGTGAATGGGCGGATGGGTAAACTGGGATGGGAATGCCACTGCACGGCCAGCAATCATGCGGTTGCTAAAAGTTTGGTGGCACAATAAGCTCGCCAGTGATGGGCGTCGACTGAAGGTCTAGCAAGACCACCTTAAGGACCTAGCTAGGGATCGACCTGGGTGGCGTTCAATCCGCAAGGAGGCTGCGTGCCTTTGGGATAACGATGATCGGAAAGCCAGCTGGGCCACCTGTTCTACGAATTCTGCAGTAAGCGCAGTCGAAGGCATGTCGCTGTAAAAGTGTCTTGGGAGCGAGGAGGGAAGAAACTGCAAGCATCAGAATGGTTTGCTCGAGGGGTTGTGTCATTAAATGGTCACACTGCAGAGCTGTCTGTAACGTGCATGCTCTGTAGTGAGGGAGATGAGGAAGGACTGGGCATCTAGAAGAGGTGATGTCTTCTCCTTGCCAGGGGAGATGGGGGAGCCGGGAGAGAACTTGAGCTGCAAAGTCTGCATCCGGATCCAGATCAGAAGTTTCTTATGGTCCGACAGTTGGGATCCAGCATGTGGGTTTTGCCCATAGGAAAGATAAAGACTCAGGTCCAAATTCCCCCAGTGTTTGGGGCATTCAGACCCTCTTTAGTTCCGGCCTAGCTCTAGTACTGACCAGATCCACAGTGAATTCGGAAGAGCAGGCTGCTGGCCTAAGATTGTTTGTTCCTGGTGCTTAAGAGCTCCTTTGAAGCTGCTTCCTACAGACAAGAGCGCCTGGATTTTAACCCCCAAAGCAGTGATTCTGTCCCTAAAAACCACTCGTTCATATCTGCCTAGGACCTGCTGGTGATTCCAAGGGTAAGACTGCAGGAAAGATCTACGATTTATCTGTATACACTTAGGATCATTCAGCTAGTGCTCTCCGTCCCTTTTGCTCCACGACCAGGGCCGGCGCTTCCATTTAGGTGACC